>NC_092590.1:21867500-22187500 GCF_047663525.1 Anas platyrhynchos
TGCTCCTCTCCTCTACGCTCCTCTACGCTCCTCTCCTCTACGCTCCTCTCCTCTACGCTCCTGTACGCTCCTCTACGCTCCTCTCCTCTACGCTCCTCTCCTCTCCTCTGCGCTCCTCTACGCTCCTCTACGATCCTCTCCTCTACGCTCCTCTCCTCTCCTCTCCTCTACGCTCCTCTACGCTCCTCTCCTCTACGCTCCTCTATGCTTCTCTACGCTCCTCTACGCTCCTCTCCTCTACGCTCCTCTCCTCTATGCTCCTCTACACTCCTCTACGCTCCTGTCCTCTATGCTCCTCTTCTCTGCGTTCCTCTACGCTCCTCTACGCTCCTCTCCTCTACGCTCCTCTACACTCCTCTATGCTCCTCTCCTCAACGCTCCTCTCCCCTACGCTCCTCTACGCTCCTCTCCTTTCCATGTAAGACTCCATATTGTGTAATCTCTCTGTCTACATGCTCTTTCAGTTATTTCCTAGAACTGTAAGGACTGATGTGTGAGAGCTGAGAAATTCTGAGCCAATGTAGAGTATATCCATAAAAACTGTCTTCTTCATAGTCATTGAAGTGTTGATGTGCTGCTGCTCCCCAAATCTAGAAAACAAAACAAAAACAACAAACAACAAAAAAGCAAGGCTTATTTCTCTTTAAGCTCTTCTAGTTAAAAATTGTTTGGATTTCCATAAAAGAAGTAAGACTGGACTTCTTGCTTAGCAAATGTAATTTCTGTTCATAAATCTGTCAGACTGAAACAAAAGTTACTCTTTAGAGTATATCAAGTCAGGGAGTCAGAAGAAAACATTTTAAATTAGGAAATGTTTCTGCTATCTTTCAACATGTGATACAGAAAGGGAACAATTCATAAGCCTGGTGTTACATTTTTCAGTCTGTGCAATATTCTAGCTAATCATAAAAAGTTCTATACACTATTGCCATCCAGAAGCCTAGTAACATTTTGAGACTGGTAGATTATATTATAACTTAGTGAAAAAAGATGTGTCTGAGAGGGAGATAGCTAGGACTAAACCACTGGAAAAAAAAAAAATAATCAACACTTTTATATGTAGAAGAGAAGCTTACTAGATTTCTTAGCAAGAAAAAAATCCAGATTTTATATTCATTTTAATCCATATTCATTACAGTAATTAACATTAATGTAATGTAATTGATCAACTTTAAGGCACATTAAGGCACATTAATCGACATTAATAATTAAAGACAGTATCAAAAATGTGAATAATTTCAAGAGCTATCAAGAATTATCAAGAGCTATAGTTCCGAGTAGGCCTCTGAACTATATTTGCTGACAGGAAGAAGCAAAATATTTGGTTTGTTTTGAAATATCTCTTTTTAGTGAAAATGCTCTGAAATTGTTTTGGAAATTACTACCAGTTTTCTGTCAATTGTTTGAATGTAAAACATGCTCAAAAGGAGAGCTTGACTAGACTGAAAATTAAATGAAAGTTCCTTGCTATTTAAGGGTGTGAACCATTTCTAGAATCATCTAGGGTATCTTTGAACTAGGAACCCATTAAAATGGATACTTGTAAATGTTATACTTGCCAACATTGTTCTTTGTGAATATTTTTTGCATAAAAAACCAAAACACAATAATAAGTTTTCTATAAAAAAATCATGGTGACTGAATACCACCCACAGATTGGATGACATCCAGTTAAGTCATCCTCTTCTCATTTATAACCTTCACTCACATAATACATATTCCAAAACACATGCAAAGATTTATAGCTAAACTAGATCACCTAGAATAATATGGTTTAAGTTTAAATATAAGCTATCCCAAGCCTGAGTGACAGTCTGTATTTACTGTCTAATAATTCTGAATTTGAAATATGCAGAGTGACAAATCTTACTTTACTAATAATAAATAATTGTTCTACTTCATATAGAAAGATATTTTGGAAGAGATTGTTCTGAATTTACTTGTCTATTTGGTCATGGAAACTGGCTTAGCCTTCCACTAGCAGAGAAATAGCTCATGGAAGATTCACCTAAGGATTAATATACAGTTGTGACCAAACAATATGCAAATAGCTTTCTAATTAACTATGTGAAAAAGTTATGACAATGTCAACACAATAAGAAAGAAAGAAGAGTCCACCTTGACTCCAGTTATCTCTTTCTTGTCTTTACCGTATAAAAAGGATCCATTAATATGTCCTCCCTCAAGAGACTATCTTGTTATTTTAAAAATAATTTTACCTCTCCAAATCCAGAAGAGATGTGTGGTTTTTAAGTTATTCCCTTAGATTATTTCAGTAGCCCTGAAAACAGTTGATTCAGAGTCCTACAGAGTATATAATTTAATCAAGAAACCTTGACTAAAAGTCATTCTTTATCTTGTATTGAGTAGGTGTCCTGGTTTCAACCATTTCATATGTACATATATGAAATGTGGTGATTAATTGGAATGTATTGGAAAGTGTGGGACCTGAGCATGATATAAATGGTGTGGAGTAAGGGGTAAATATTCTGGTTTTGGCTAGGATAGAGTTATTTTTCCTCCTAGTAGCTGGTATGGTGCTGTGTTTTGTATTTAAGATAGCAATAATGCTATCTTAATGCTAAATACTGGCAGAGCAGTGCTTACACTGAGACAACAACTTTTCAGCTTCTCACACTGTCCTGCCAGCAGGCAGGCTGGGGGTGCAGCAGGAGCTGGAGAGGACAGAACCAGGAAAGCTGACCCAAACTGGCCAAAGGGATATTTCATATTATCTGATATCATTCTGAACAATTAATATGAGGTGGCTAGCCAGGCTGGGGGAACTGGCTGCTAGGGGATAGACTGGGCATCATTCAGCAGGTGGTGAGAAATTGCGTTGTGCATCACTTGCTCACACATTATTATTATTAACATTATTATCACCATCATCATCATCATCGCCCTTTATTTTCTGTCCTAATAAAGTGTCATCTCAACCCAAAAGATTTTTTTTTATTATTATTTTTTATTCTCTCCCCTATCCCATGGGGAGGGGAGAGGAGGAGGATGAGTGAAAGGCTGTGTGGTGTTCAGCTGCCAGCTGGGTTAAACCTCAACAGTAGGTGAACGTCTAGCACTAGGCTATGATATTTTTGGTTCCTTCTAAATTGTCACCTGTGTGACAATAAAGTGGAGAGGAGAGGAGAGGAGAGGAGAGGAGAGGAGAGGAGAGGAGAGGAGAGGAGAGGAGAGGAGAGGAGAGGAGAGGAGAGGAGAGGAGAGGAGAGGAGAGGAGAGGAGAGGAGAGGAGAGGAGAGGAGAGGAGAGGAGAGGAGAGGAGAGGAGAGGAGAGGAGAGGAGAGGAGAGGAGAGGAGAGGAGAGGAGAGGAGAGGAGAGGAGAGGAGAGGAAAAGTATCCCTTCTTTTTAAGGATACTTAAATATGTAGCCTACAAATATAATTTGAGCAAACCAAACTTCTTGGACATTTCAATGCTTCTCTTATGAATAGTATTTTAGTTCTTGGCTTTGCTGAAAAAGGTAGTCCAGCACTGCATGTAAATCCATATTTTTATTCAATTTATACTTCTATATTCCAACATATCCTGTGACAAAAAAATGATGTAAATGCATAATGCCTAATATTGTATAATGGATTTTTTGTTTTTGTTGTCCCAACAGTTAAAAATAATGTAAAAAGAATAAAATAATTTTTAAAATATAATAAAATATTAAAACAATTTAAAGGGGGAAAAGCTGATGAACTTTAAATAGATGTATTCTGATTTAAGCTTCTTAATAAAATATTCTCCTCTCATGTGAAGAAAGTCATGCACCAAAAAGCTGGTCCCTTACTCCTGTTTTCCTAACTTAAGTGAGGAGATGAACAGCAACAGAGAAGTCAATTGCCTATGAATAACTTCATTTGTATATAGATGTTCCATTAGAGGTTGAGGTTACATAAGTCTCCAGTAAATCTGCCCAAATGTGACATATATTTCAAAATGCATGCTATATCCTTCACTGCATCATAAAATTTGCATAAGCACATGAGAACTAAACATAAATATTATACTGCAGTGTTTTAACAGGGCACTCCATATTCACTGTGACGGGCGGTAAGACAGGTTTTTTTTTGTGCATGAAAACAGCTCCCAATTCCATTTCAAGTTTCCTTTTCTCTTCTTTGCAGTGATAAACTAGCTGCACTGAAAAATCTTACATCATGTTATATCATAATGGTCTTTGAAAATATAAAAGACTGCAGCACAGAGGAAAGGGATAAACTGCTTTCCATATCTGGAATTTTTACGAGAAGAAATAAATTAAAGAAAGGCAGATTTAGGCTCAGCTACCTCACAAGACTTTCTGTCTTGTTTTGGACTATATTACTTTGGGAGACTGGAAGCACCCTGGCTGGATGTTAGACAGTGTCTGTCAAGCATGGGCAAGGTTCACTTGATTTTGGCTTGAGGAAAGAAATGGAGTAGATAATCTCCTAATGTTCCTGCCAGCTGTGTTTTCTATTATGCTTGTTGACTAGACATTAGAAAGAAGTCATGTGTGATTTATTTGTGTGCCAATGGATACACTAGTTTCTCTCTATTTCAGTGATTAATTGTTCTAATGTAAAGTTCCCAAAACTTTATACTGGAGCTGGTGAGACTTTTGTACAAGTACAAGGTTGTTACACTCTGTCATCCAAACCCTGTTTCAAACATCTTTCAACCAAAATATTATAATACAATTTTTGCAAGTTTCTCAAATGTTCATTTCAAAATAAGTTTTTATTTTTATTTTTAATTATTTTATTGTGAATATGTGCAATACATTGCTCATTAACATGTGAAAATATAGTTTAGTTTTTCTTTCTGATTTGAAAAAAATATCTTGATTATTTACAGAGCACTAATATTATTGTAGATACTGGTGTCTTAAGAGACTGATACCAGACATGTATCACAGAATTACAGAATCACAGAATCATCTAGGTTGGAAGATACCTCCAAGATCCTCTAGTCCAACCTCTGACCTAACACTGACAAGTCCTCCACTAAACCATATTACTGAGCTCTAAATTGAAACGTTTTTTAAAGACCTCCAGGGATGTAAAATGCTATAGTTCATTTGTGACTGATTAGACAAGCTTGTTGACTTGAGATGGGACAGGAATAGAATGGAATTTTTCTACATAAGACCATGTAACAATGTCACTTCTTTTGTAATGTTTTATAATTTTTAAAAGCCTTCAAGTCGTCTTTCTGATACAAGGAAAAACATTTTCTGATTGCTCATTTGTAGAACTAGCCTAACATCCTAGCTCTTATGAATGTTACCTCCTTTTAACTTGATAATTAATTTACAAAAGGGAGGATCTGGTCCAACAAGCAAATTAAACAAAGAGGGAAGCCTAACTAATTCAGGAAGGGAGGGAAGAAGAAAATGAGTGATAATTCAAATTTGCAAGGAAAATTCATGACAGATGACAACTGAAGGTCACAATAAACTTGCAGAACATTACATATACAAATTTACATTAACAGAGTATTGTTCTTGCACTGTTTCCCTAATGCAGCAGACTCTCTCAAACAGTGGGCATGTTCCACTTGTCTAAAAAATATTTCTATGAACAATTCATGGCAAATCTAGCATCATCATTTTCTGTGTTTAAGTTCCATTCCCTCTGAAATGTTGGGAAATAAACACAAACTTTTTTTTTTTTTTTTTTTTTTTTTTTTTTGTTCTTGGTCCAGATATTGATCTTCACTCTCTTTTATCTTCTAGATTTGAGTATTTTAAACAAAATGAATCTTTTAATACTGCTCATTTGTTCCTAAAACTTAGGATTGATAAAATAAACCACGTTGACCTTAACTAATTCCAACATTTACTGAAAGAAAGTGTAGATCTGGAGAAGCTTCTATTTTTGGCAAGGTAGATTCCTGGGAGGCTGCAGTTGTCTTGAGCAATGTAAAGATTATACCCCATTTTTGTGCTTTCCTACATATTAGAAATAATCTATATAATAATAATCTAAATACTCTAATGTCTGTGAAATAATCATACTGATACAGAGCCAGTGGCTCTGGTGTCTAGTGAGGATCCGACCTTGCAAACTCTCACTACTTAATATCTGAAAACTTGGAGCATTCAACTTGATATGTGGCAAAAGGCTATTATTCTGAACATTTGTCAGGATCTTCTACTGAAAGTATGTTTCTATGTAATCTCACTATTGGAATAATTACAAGTCTTGGAAAGTGATATATGTTATTTATATTTTTCCTCTAATTTGTAATGAATTCAAATAATTAAAAAGTAGTCTGAAATAGACTGAAATAAAAAATTTCAATACTTCAGTTTGACAGTATAAGCATATTTTGCTACTGAAAATATAAAAGAGAGCATTTAGAGTGCATTTATTTATTTATGTAAAGAGGTTATGTGCAAGTTACGTGATTCAAATTCAAGCTAGTAATATTGTTCTGGTTAAAAATAAGAATAACTTTAAAATATTTTCATTACTGTCTTTTCTTGTTTGGATGAGAACAGCCTCTCTTCTGAAATAAGGACTCATAGATTTTACACCAATTAAAAAGACTATGTATTTCTGATATTCACAGAATATCAGAAAAAATATTATAGAAAAAGTGAGATACTTGGCTTTTAGGCTTTTTGACTTTTACCAGCCTTTGGGAGTCAGGGCACCAACAGATATATGTATAAAGAAATGTCAGAGAGAAGTCCCTTGGAATGGCAATTCTCATGCTACAAGCTTTGAAACAAGCAACATGTAGGTACTGATTTGTTTCTGAGTATAACCGGCAGTTTTCAGTTAGCAGATGATAGGTATCCTTTTCCCACTGTCACTGTGATAAACTAATCGCTTCACTGTCTCCTGCACTACAGAGTTATGACTATGTCTGGCACTCTCCGTATCAAACATAACTGTCCTTGGCTCTAAAACATGTTACACCAGCATTTTGGAGAAAGTAAATCTAGTCATATGAGGAACTGGAGGGGATAAACATTTCTTTCTCCCTGCCATATGCTTCTGAAGAGCAGTATGCTGCCTCCCTTTGAGAGACAAAAGATCAGCTCTGTCTTCAGCCGTTGATACGTTGAGCTTGAACTGTTTAGACGTAAAGGAGAATCAGCAGTTGAAATATTACTGTATTTGCTGTGGTTGCACATTGCTGGACTGCAGAATAAGTTGTACTTTTCAATTAATACTTAGCTGGTAACCTCATTCAATATGGACTATTTTGTTGCTTTCTAACAGGCCCAAATAGAAATATGGGACTTCAGAAGACTTCTTTATCATAGAGATGCATTTTTACAAACTGTCATGTGGTAGAGGGAATCCTAGGCTATATCTATTCAGACCCCAAAATGGCAAATTTCCTTGCATAAACTGCCCTATTGTTTTCACACACAATTTTATGTATACATTTTTGACTATAGATAGTAACTTAATCCAAAACAAAAATAAAGCAGTATATTCTCTTGTTTTAATCTGTTTGCACAGAGAATGATGAGAAAAATAAGTCTATATCTGAAAATGTACTTATAAATCTTGGAGGGTTTCTGGTGGGTTTAAGAGTATTCTTGTGAAATAATGCTCTGATTGCACAGAGCAATGTCAGCCTAAGTAAATTTTCTGAATAAAAGAGGTTGTTAGATGTTATGATAGCTGTTCCTGAGGTGACCTTGAAAAGCATGCTAAGAACAGGCCACAATCCCACTCTTACATTAAAAACTGAGCATAGTTCAAGTTTAAACCATGCCTTTCTTCTTCTTTATTATTATTATTTTTATTATTGTTTTTATATTTTTAAGGAAAGCACTTAAGGGCGGATTTTGATTACAGCTTGTCTCATACAAAAGGTATTGATAAATTATAATTATCTAGCGTAACCATAGGCCTGTCAGTCACAATGAAGTGCTGCTTCTGGCAGTATGATAAAACTAGCTGGGCTCTGTCATGAACTTGAAATCTGTAAATTAAAAGACATCAGAACAAGATATTAAAAGGTGTGAAGCAGAATGGGCAGGAACACAATGCCTGTTGGAATTAGGCAAGACACATACAATTTTCATGAAAGTAAGAGATGGAAACTTTATCTGCTCAGGTGTATCACCAGGTGGGATCAGGCCTGGTCTCACTGCACCTGTGAAGCATCCATCCTTCTGTAGGTTTACCAAAACAATTCAAGCCAACTTGTCTTTGCATTTGATGGACAATACTACTAATAATAATAATAATAAGAAGAAAATAATAAAAAATCCTTAGTGTTTCTACTGAGGTATCATTATCAAGTGAGTGCCTCTTTCACTAAAAAATCCTGCCTATGGAGATGAAATATTCCTTCTTCTTACTATTTTCCATTGCAAATACTGTTTTTGTAATTTCACAGAAAATCTGAGTACTTTCTTTTTGCCTAAGATTCTCCAGTCCCATAAGAACTTACAGTTCAATTAAGAATTATGTTTTTACACTTTGAATGTGTATAAAACACATGATCTATCCCACCCTGGTACACTAAGATAGGATCAAGCATAGTTAGACCAGTACCACCAGTTTGTGGTGTGTTTATAAGCCATACTTTACCAAAATCAAAAACAACAACGTAAATGAAAATGAAAAACCTTTGGGCAGTGTCCTCAGAAAGCCTTTTCGGTTCCAGAGAAATTTTTCATGTAGAATCCAAATTAAAAATGTTTCCATACATTGGAAAAATATTATTACTCTCTGTTTATGATCATTGAACAAACTTTTTTTTTTTTTAATATATACACCTGATTGAGTATCCTCTCCCCATTTCTATACTACCTAAACTACGTTTTTTTAAACTCATGAATCATGCCTTATGTATCATGTCCTCCAAATCACAGAATCACACAGAATCACAGAATTTCTAGGTTGGAAGAGACCTCAAGATCATCGAGTCCAACCTCTAACCTAACACTAACAGTCCCCACTAAACCATATCCCTAAGCTCTACATCTAAATGTCTTTTGAAGACTGCCAGGGATGGTGACTCCACCACCTCCCTGGGCAGCCTGTTCCAATGCCTCACAACCCTTTCAGTAAAGAAGCTCTTCCTAACATCTAACCTAAAACTCCCCTGGTGCAACTTTCGCCCGTTCCCCCTCGTCCTGTCACCAGGCACGTGGGAGAACAGGCCAACCCCCACCTCTCTACAGCCTCCTTTAAGGTATCTGTAGAGAGCGATAAGGTCACCCCTGAGCCTCCTCTTCTCCAGGCTGAACAAGCCCAGCTCCCTCAGCCGCTCCTCGTAGGACTAAAAAAAAAACATCAAAACATCAGTTATGTTTTTCTCCTGGGTTCTTAAGAAACTCAAAAAGCTGATCTACGTATTTTCAAATTCAAACATTCAGTTGAGGAAATTAACTTGTGCATTTATGGGAATATTTAGGGAATGAAAACTAGTCTAACCATACTATAGTTTCCTACGGCATTTTTTTTTATTTTAGTTTTGTTTTCCCAGGCAAGTTTTTACTTTACAGGGAAGTTTTAGAGGATAATTATGACTAGTGAGAGATCAGAGTCTGATCAAAGTTATAATTTACAGCAAGAAATTCTTCAGTAGGAGGAGAATATCAGTTATCATGGTTTAATACTTTATGTTGTCTCCTCCAGCTTGAACCCTTATTTTCTGGTTAGGATTAAATAAATTAAATATTTGAATTCAGAGAGATGTTATGATTGCCATTTTATGGTTTGTTTGTTTCTTTATTTTCAGAAAGACTAAAGCTACACTAAATACAATTGAAAATTTCAGTCTTTTTTGAGTCCTTCTTAATATTCTCTCCTTTACTGTTAAGCACCAAGCCTCTGTTTTGATTTTCCCTTTATGCATTTAGGCAACCTGATCTTGTTTCCTTTTATGTTCCTGTGCCTTTCTGATTTTATCGCTAAAGGGCTTGAGCTGTTCTTTCATATTCGTGTTTAGATCTTCTTTCCATTTTTCTCATGGTTCTTTTTAAATTTTCAGGTCACCGGAGAAATTCTGATGCCTCCACAATAGTTCCTTACTATTCCGCCATTCCTTGCTTTGCTTATGTGTAACCTACCATTGTGCATTAAATACCTTCTCTTTCAGTAAATCCCAGCAGTGCTTCACTCCATTGCCTTTTAAACCCTCTTGTGGCGTAATTCACCTTTTTCTAGGATTACAGTCTCATTAGTTTTGGCTGTGCTTTAACAGAAGTACTTCTTCCTACATACTGCCATACTGAGACAGTTGTACAACAACATCCTAAAGGTTGTTCTCCTGCTTGACACTCTGTCATGACTGTCTTGCAGTTAACACTTTTCTGCCTAAATCTGGTTAGAAGAATAGGTTTTTATTTTTTTCTTTTTTTTTTCTTTTTTTTTTTTTTCTCCTCTTTTCACCTCTGAGATTTTATCATTAATCCTAATCAAGTCTATTTTAAATCTCTTTCTCTGTGTCAACTCATAGATGCCCTTCCTCTTCATGCTTACATGGACCTTAAATCTCTCTTTTTTTTTTTTCTCTCTCTCTTTTTTTTTTTTTTTTCTGCCTTCTTTGGGTAATACCATTCCAGGCATCAGGTCACCTATCTACTCTTCTTAGTCTTCTGAAACATTCATCTTTGAGTCCTCTGTCTCCATCTGCCTCTGTGATTTTTTTCATGATATCCTGCTGTGTTCTGTACCAGCACTCTACTATCAGATGCTTGCAGTCTATTTTATATTGCAGAGCATTCAATATAGAAGTATTATTAGGCTCATTTTAACATGCAGCACAATATGATAAATCAGAGGGGTAGGGACACCTTACTTGTCTTTCTGAAGTAGCCCTTACTGTCAGTATAAGCAAGAGCACATTCCTGAAATGACATGTTCTCTTCATTTTAAGGTAGCCAAGGTCAGGATCTTCAAAAAGACCTTTAGGGAATGATGTTTCTTTGCAAATGATCTTTAGGTACCAGAACAGGCAAGAAGAGAGCTAGGGGTAGTGTTCCTATTTTAGACTACTCCACATGTGAGCGCTTTCTCTTTCATGAAGAGGTAATAATAGAAATCTAAGAATAGAATGAGTCAGAGCAGAATTAAAATATATCCTTGACTTTCTTGCCTCACAGCCCTCAGGAAATCACATGCTGATTTTACAGATTGCTTAGTATTTTCCATGTTCCTTTATTTTGAAGCTCTTTTGGGAAGAAGGAGCCATTCTGTCTTTGCTGGTGCAGGGACAGGCAGCTCCAGGGACAGGCACCCTGGGAACACTGGATTAAGCAGAACCTCATGAGGGAAAATACCTCTGGGGCAGGGTAATTATATGGTTTGTAACATGCCTTCCTCTCCAGTCCAGATTCAATTTCTGTTTATCCCAGTACTTGGCCATTGGTGTCCTATACTGATATACTAGATGGCATATACCAGACAAATGTGGGCCAAGATCATATTTTAAAAATGCATAAACATGCAGCTGTACAATTTCAACAGTTTCCTATGGTGTTTTTGTTTTGTTTGTTTGTTTGTTTTCAGTAAGTATGTCACATCAATATATTTTGGGTAATAAAGAATAAGAGTTTTTCTTGTTTCTAATGGGTAGTGACATCTTTTATTAGTGTTGCATTTGACAATATTTACATTACTATGATTATGCATTACAGAGACTTAAAGTCTACAGCAAACTCAGTACTTTGAATTTCAACCCCCACCTCCCTTTTTTTCCAGATGTGTAATCCAACCACGAGTCTCTGCTCTAGGCTAAAAATTATTTCATATTCTCAACTCCAAAGGCTTTTATTTATTTTAATTAAAATAAAACATCTGTTTAGCTTTTAAACGCTCTCTTATTAACCATACCAAATGAGAGCAGAAGTAAACTTTCTCTGTTTGAAGCCTTTGTAATTTTCCGTAGGTCAGTGAACTGACAAAACAAATACATCGTTTTAAAATTCAACATTTTTTTTAATCAGATTTTTTAAACACTTGGCAATATTTCCATATTTATCACTTAGTATCTCTTGCTAATTTAACTATTCTGCATTGAGACTGATCTTTTAAGTGTATAACTGTACTGCTATTCATGTTAATTTTGATGATATAATTTGACCCTTAGAGGAACCAAGCTTTACAGAGTAATACAGAAGTTGTCACAACTGTCAAGTGTATTGTGCAGTTTGAGGTAAGTATATTCAAGAGTTATACCCTAGAAACATCTATTCATACTGAGGCCTCACACTTTAGTTGTATACTTAAGACTTCTACAGTGCTGACTGTATAATTTATTCCAAATTATCTATTGCCTTGACAGTGGCAGAGCAATCACACTGAGCAGTATCTAGGGTTCACCTCTGTTACTTTGAGTATTACCTGCTCACATAGAAGCCTACTGCTCTCTGAGAGTGGCAGAATCTGGTTACTAATTGCTTGTAATTCCTTAGCTCCTTGTTGGGCTTGTTTCAATCTGGATGCCATCAACATTCATGCCAGTGTAATAAGTATTATAAAATCTCCACTATAATTCCTCTTTAATTTACATCCTATTATCTTAAATTGCTTCATCATTTTTTTCCAAAGCTCCTCCATTCTTTCAGTAATACCCTTTTTGTAAAACTGGCTAAGTATTTCACCACTGGTTGGATCTGCTACAGTTTTCTACTTCGTCTTTTAATAGCTTATTCAAACGGAGAGAAAAGCACAGTGGGCTCTCAGTAGAGTGCAGTAGTATCGGTGTTAGTGTTCTCAGAGTTTTCCTTTCTCTGGAGCATAATGGATAAGTCTTGTGGTGAAGAGAAAACCTACTGGGCTAATGGTAATAAACTTGTAAGCAGTGAGGGACTTGTTCACTCAAGTTCAACAGGAATTTGAATAGCTATGTGCAGCTTTAATGAGGACCCTGCCTGAGAATAGGTAATTAAATATCAGACTGGTTATCCAAATGAGGAGATAAAGGTGAAAATATACCATTCACAGGAAAATACAGAGTTTTGTATTTATCTTGCCTTTCCAGCTTTACAGTGAACTCAGTTTTGAATACCTTTAAATGTGTGTCTATGTGAGACAGAAAGAGACATAGCTGAAAAGTAGCACACTGTCTGTTACAAGTGTCTCTTGGCAGTGAACAGCATCTGAATAGGCTTCAGCAGACAATTTGTCCTTATGAAAGATATTGCTTATACTTTAGAAACATGAGCATTATTGTGTATCAATAAAAATAAAAACAGTTGTATCATTTCAATTCTTGGATTGTCTGTTTTGACACCATTCCCTCATCCGCTAAGCCTCCCCTGTCCTGCCTCTATTATTTCATAGATGGCTGTATGTGAACTGAAATATGGACTACAAGTTTGTGCTTTAAAGGCTGTTTCTAAGATGGATAGGAATGTTTAATTCTAGTAATCTAATCACCTAAAGCAAATAGGTGATTAGATACCTTCATACCTGATACCTTGAACTTCTGTGTTTTATGAAGTTTTAAACCTATGAAATAACTTTGACTAAACTCAAGAAGCTATTTGAAATTTCACTGCTTCCCAAGGCTAAGCCTTGCTCGCTTTTTTTTTTTTTTCTCTTTACATTAATATTTTAACATTTTTAATGTATTTAAAATTCTTTTAGTCATTTCACTTATATCATTGCTTTCCACCGATTCTCATCTTGACATGCAATATAGTTCAGACAAGTGCTGCAGAATGTAAGGATATGAATCTCCACAAAAAATAAATAAAAAAAAAAAAATCAAACAACTGGAGACTAATTTTGGAAGTTTTAGAAGTAGCACATATTTCTTGTTATTTTTTTCAAAACAGGATTTCACATTTGCTTGTTTGTTTGTCTGTTTGAGGACATTGTCCTTTAAAAGCTACTTGCTCTTTTCCAGGATAACAAATAAAATAAAATAAAATAAAATAAAATAAAATAAAATAAAATAAAATAAAATAAAAGTAAAGTCCTAGGTTTGCTAATAATTAGGAAAGAGAGTGGAATTTTTAAATGTCAAGGAGTGATTGATAAAAACAGATGAAAACTTGAAACAGGTGCCTCAGACTGTACATTTGCCCAGACATGCTGATGTGCCTCCACTCTTCCCACTTGTCTGTATGAAAAGCAAACATTATGTTTCTACAGACCCTTCCAGAAATTTTCTTCCATTCACTGAAAACAATTCAATTACAGTAATTTTCTTTCCTTCTACTTTGGCACATAAGCTAGATGAGATAGTGCATAACTATGTGCCCAAGTTTTCAAGATCTAGACATCATGTATTTCAAGAACAGAAAGGATCAACCTAAAAGACTTTTCTTTTCATTGCACTGGTAATCTAATTTAATCCAATAATTCATTTTAAGGCTGACTGACAGAGTAAAATGTCCCCTACTGAAGTTATCATTGCCTGTCTCCTAATCCCATGCAGTTTCTACCACCACTTTCAACAATTTATAAATGTTATGGTGACAATGGCAATACATACTATATATATAAAACATTTATCACGCTCTTATGAACATAGTTTAAAATCAGTAATGGGTTTTGGGCCCTGCACTATTAAAACTTGAAATATCATCTATGTTTCCCATTCAAAGTATATAATCAAAATAATGAATTTGTTGCTGATATTGTCAGAAATAGAAGACTACACAATGACAAAATAAAGACAGCATATTCCCATGAAAAATAAAAGAAGTTGGTAATACAGTATCCTGAAGTAAGCAATATCCTAGAAGTCTCAGCAGTACTGCAAGTTCATGGGGTGTCAGTGTGAACTGGAGGAAAGTTCAAAGTATTAACAAAAGACAATAATATATTTTTGCACATTTTAATGAAATATAAAAAAAAAAAAGTATTTGAGATGTGACCTTTAAAATACTAAAGCTTACATGAAAGAATTAAGAATATAGCACCAAATAAAAGTGAAACAAGAATAGAAAAGATTGCATGAACATAATTATTTATTTTGATGTTCATAAACACTATAATTTTTAATCTATTATTTTATTTATTCAATATAATAATCTCTGGAGAGATAATCAGATATCAGATAAAGAGTCTGGAGACTCTTTAGTTGAACCTGTTGTATGAGCTCTCTTTATGAGTGTCGTATTAAATTAGTAGTGAAATTTATTTTTCCACATAAATATATGATTAAATATTTGTCATAATAACCCCAATAAATGAATATAACTTTCAAACATGTCTGTACATATGCTACTATGTTAAAAGCAATTAACAGATATTTTCAATAACATATTTCCTTCCTGAACATAAGACCATGGAAACATAAGGTATAGATTTTTCCTGTACAATTAAAAAATAAGTATGTAGTTTTATTTAAATTATATGAGAAACTACACAATAAGCATTATTCCTCTTTGTGAGCTGATCACATCAAACATCAAGACAAAAAGTTTTTATCCCTATAACTAATTGTTTCTAATTAAGCACAATTACCATACCTTTCATTAAAATGTTTTCTTCATCAATCACATGTCATGAAACTAATCAGTAGTGGACCGATTTAATCTTGATTTAATTTCTTTGAAATAGAAGGTATTATATGAAGAGTGATCATTTAATATAGACTGGAAGGGAGTTCTTGGCTCTTGACCATAATTTGGGACTGCTCACATCCATGTCTTAATTCTTCATATTGAAGACCTTCCTCTTACATATGAAAATCTACATCTGAAAATATGTAATGAATAGATACTCAATATAATATTGCAAAAAAAATCTCATATTACAGTGGACATTATAATCCTTGTTACCAGCAATCTCTATAATTTATCCTATTACATTTTTAACAATTTAATACATAAGATCACCTAGGTTGTCCTGTAAAATATTTTGATATATTGAAAATATGTGGGTAGGTACGCAGTGAGTGATCACAGCAAACATCAATCTAGGCTAATCAGCAAGTAGGGGAAGAAACTTGGAAGCAAGTACTGCAGCCACTGTAAGTCTGGAACAGTTGCTGGAAAGAGCTGTTCTCATTTCTATGTCTCTGTGCTCGAGGCAACTGGGAGACTGGGGAATCCAGAAGTGAGCTATTGAGTCCACCAGGTGTCCAAGGCCAGGTAGGCCTTAGGAAGGATCCATGCTGCATTTATGTGTGTGTACACACATGCAAGTAGGTCTGAGTACCAGCAGCTGGAGGGAGGTTGAAGCCTTGGGTGCTCACATGTCAAGGTACTACCAACTGGGGAGACTGAGAGTCCAGGAACCAACCACAGGGTAGACCAAGTGTTTAAGGCCAGCTACTGAAGGGATCCATACTGTAGACATGGATACTTATGTATATACTTTCCACTAATTAGCTTTCTTCCTGAACAGTCAGAGAAAGTAACTGGATGAGGTCATTGGTGCTGTTTGTGCTGGAGCAGGTGATGAGTGTGCCTGTCTGTGTTGAGCTGTGTGGCCAGCCGTGTACTATTGTGTGCATGAAGGGGCTGTGGCAGTCTCACCTCTACTGCATTATTGGATTTGGTAACTCCTGATAACCTGGAGGGAAAATACAACTTTCTCTCCTCTTTTTGTTTAATTCCTTGAGTGATTTTTTGTTCTTCTTAGTCTTTTGACTCTTATACATGTTATCTTCTTCAGCTAAATAGTCTTCTCTGTAGTTCTTTATGAAAGACCAGAGGGAACAGCTTTGTGTGTGGCACTCAAACCAAGTGTTAGGTTAATCAGGGGGCTGATATTGTACTAGGTCTACTAAACAAGACTATGACCTTCATTTCACCCATTCCAAATTTAATTTGGAATAAATGAATGTTCTTCTTTGCAGTAACTCTATCTTGAGCCCCAATCTGTTAACTTCAATTGATGCCTTTGAAAGAAAGGCCAAATCTAAAGGCTCAAAGAGCAATATAGTCAGCTTCTGTATGTTGTTTATTTTTAATGTGGCTCCAGTGCACCGGGTACCCAAGGATCACTGAGCTTCCTCAATTATTTCAGAAGTTAGCCAAGTTACTAAATAAGGATTACATAAAAATGAAAAGTACGTGTGTGTAGGGGAGTTAGATTAATTATTTCCTATTAAATAATAGAAAAAAAGACCAACAAGGTTTCCTGGATTGTTTCTTTTTTATCTATTTAGGATTAATCACACAGAAGACACACTCCCCCACACCAAACACCTTACTTAAAACAAGTGTCACTAAATCAGAAAAAATGCAGGCTCTTTGGCTAAGCAGATGATAATTGGAACCTGCATAGTTTATAAGTGTGCTTGTTTCCATTTGTTCTGGGCACAGATCCATATCAAATTTATTTATCTATATACTTTTTTTTTTAAAATTAAAGAACTAAAAAAAAAAAAAAAACAACAACAACGAAAAAAACACTTTCATTAAAACCTAGCCGTGTAACTTGAAACTACATATCACAGATGCTAAATGAGATCTCATTGAATTTGAAGAACATGAGTTCAGCTGAGGAGTATTAATAGTGAATCTACTAAATCTGAAGTGGAAATAGGATGGATTTACAAACTGAGAGTCTGGCCATTATGACAGGAAGAAAATTGGCCAAAAAAAGTTTTTGGAAAAAGTGGGAAAATGACCTGACTATATCTGACTAAAATAATAACATCAACAAAATGCTCTTCCATACCTCACACTTCGCCTTTCTTTTTTTTTTTTTTTTTTCTTGTTGCTTCTTTTTCTCTGCCCAGCTCAGCACAGCATGAATTTTATCTACCTGTTCTTTCTCATAGTCCTTTTCTTTCCTCTCTGTTCCGTCATCACAATAATTTCCTTAATCTCCCATTTTCATTCAAGTGTAGTTGTTTAAACTATTATTTTACATGTTCTCTCTCTAAGTCCCCTGAAGGAAAATAAAGATAATGTCTAAGAGCAGTTGCATTTATATACATGGTTATTGCTGATATTTATTCTGATGGAAAGAGTAAAAAAATAGGACTTTATTGCTGGTTTGCACCAGGTTTTTAGTATAGTTACAGTCAAATTTTATGTTATTAGCACATTCTGAACATTTTGTACCACACCCATTTTATTTATTTGTCTGATATTAAAAGTTAGCCAGAAAAAACAATCAATGTCAAAGTAGAGTGATGCAGAACAGAGAAAATCATTACTAGAATTACAGAATAAATCACTTGCAGAGCTGTTCTGTTGCCCTTATGGTACTGCATTTTTTTCTCCTTCATATCTCAAAAAGAAGAATATTTTACTATAATATTCTATATACCCTGCTGAAAAGATCTGAGCCAACTGCTTTATTAGCTGTTTTTCAGTCAGGAAATATCAACCCCAATTTGACTGATTTTTGTTAAGAGTATCTGAGGGTATGATTACATATACAATGTACTGGATTTAATGAGGCTCATTCAGTGCTGTAGAGAGCAATTATTCAGTTCTTGATTGGCACATATCTGTCTTGAGTTGAAAATTTAAAGCATCACTAGATGATTTCCCAAAATTACACACTTAAATTTAGCCCTGGTGCAGTTGTCCCTTGCTAGATGAATGTATTCACCAATGAGTGTTTTGGATATATTCATCTAAGCAATATAATATGAATAGTATGAAACCATTTTATTTATCCCTGCTAAGTACCAGCAGAACCATTCCTCCCCTAGTTCTCCACTGTCTTCTTTGCTTCTACACACAGACTACCTTTCACTGTAATGGACACAAAGGCCTTTTTCAAGACAGACAGGGCGGCAGACTCTTTGCCTCTGAAGAACTCCACAAAAATAACATAAAATAAATAAATAAATAATATTATATATATATATATATGTATATATATATGTATAATTATAACCTCATTGTCAAAACCTACCAAGCCCTGCTAGGGAGGAATGAATGCCATAGCATGACTTCATATTTCATAAACGGTATGGTGAAGGCATTGCATAGGGCAGATAACTTCTTTCATGACTACCTTTGTCATTCAAGTACTATCATTAGGATAGACAAATTGATCAGTTATGCTCACGTAGTAACAGTGTACAGCTGGATTACATTTCTTAGCTTTAATTGTTAAGTAAGAGTTTATAGGGTGATCAAGCAGGTTAGAGAAACCAAATGTTTCATGAACACTGCCAAGTCTCTTTTATCAGCATTCAACTTATCAGAAAGTTTACATAATATGTTTCTAAACTGCTAGACCTCAGGCACACTATGGTGAGTGAGGTGAAATGAAAAGAAATCATCAGATTGCATGGAAAAATGAGTTAGCATATTGTTTTCTGTCTGTAATGAATTCATCTGAAGATATTGTGGTAGGCCAGTTTACCAGGATCCCACAGTTACAGTGTAGAGTTTATTAATGTAATTTATATGAAAAAAAAAACAAAAAAAAACAAACAAAAAAAAACACCAAAACTTAAAGTTATATCATTCTTATGGCTTCCAATCTTAATCAGAAATCCTATCCAGAATAAACTATGATCTGTTATTTATTTTCTTGGTATTCAACAGTGTGAAGAAGGACTTGTGCTCTCCTATGGGGCAACACACTTAATGAAAAGGTAGATACTTGTAATTGATCTTTTTACTTTGAATACATGTCATGAAAATGTGGTATGGTCCTCATTTAGATTAAAATGACAAATAGGGCAAAGCATTTTATTAGTTTGGGGAGATTCTATCTGTACCTGTAGAGACTCTGTAAATTGATCTTCATCTAGGTAAGATTAAAACAAATTGTTTTTACCAGTGACTGTGCAGTATAAACTCCTGATGCTCTTTCACCATGTCCTTCTTTCATTCTTTTCTCAGGGCTGTAAGGACACTACCAGCCCTGACTGGCCATGGTTGACCTCTCCGCTGACTGTCCATGCATCAGAATCCCAGTTAAAACAAGCCTGGTACTGTCAGTTCCATTGTGCAGTATTTCTGAAAAGAAATGGCAGATAAAACAATCTATCTGGTGGTTATTTAAGGCTTCTCTCCTCCCCCCCCCCCCTCCCCCCAAGGAACAATTAACATGAAAGTCAATAGAGTATTGGAGAAATTTCAGCAATGATTTACTAAATTTTGAATTTCTCGATACACTTTTACATACATTTTGGATTAAATAAGCCATATCTTTTTACAAAGAATGAGAGATATGGTAGCTGTAAAACAGGCTGGTACAATGATTCATGCACTAATTCTTTTTAAATTGCTCCTAAACTAAGAGAAATTGTACTTAGTATCAATTGGATTGAGCATCTAGCCAGTTCGGGTTAAATAATCTGCAGTCTAGAAGCTTTTTATTTAGTAAAATTCCATACCTCAGCTAAGCTGTTTTTCATCAGGCTCATTAACTTGGACACACTGCCAGACTAAAATGGCTATATGGTTCATGAAACTGAGATGCCTCACTCTGAGCTGCTAAAGAATTATTGAAATGGAGATACCTCACTCTGAACTGCTAAAGAACTATTGAAACAACACATTTATCAGTCATTCAGGCATCTCTATTTCACTGTAATCAGACTGAAAATAAAAATAACACTATTTTTATTCCTTCTAAACCAGTTTGTCCTTGAAAGTTAATTTCCCTGAACAAAACTGATGAAACTCAGATTATGACATTAAGGTAGCTTAATTTAGAAGTGAATTGAAGATGGTTTAAGTCTGAGTTTCAAATTTATTTCTTATTTCTTATTTCTGATTGCAGTGATGTAAATGAAAAATAAAGTGTTCACAAAATGTTATATTACAGTAGCCTCAATTTACTTCTATTCGGCATTTCTATTAAAATAAATTCAAATACATCAGTTCAAAAACAAGACAGTATAATGAGCAAGAAAACAGAAAATTAAGCCTGCTGATTTCCTTTCGTTTCAGTGGATCATACCTAGGAAGTAGTTTAATTTTAGAAATATTACAGAAAAGATTTTTTTAAGAGAAGAACATTCTTTGGGAATAGACGTACTATACCACTTATGATTTCAGTAGTCACTAAGGCCGATGAACTCATTGAAAATCATCAGTTTAAATACTGTTTCACCATATAGTTTTATTCTGTCTTTTCACCATCAACAGTAAAGCTTTTACTTATTTATTCATTTGTTTGTTTAATTATTTATTTTCTTGGGGAGACAGCTGCATTGAGCTCTTGGATTTCAGAATGCTGTTATTTAAGCAGAGCATTTTTACATTATAAGTTTGAGAACTGATTTTTATTTTGTGCTGTTTTTATGATTTAAAGTTCTCAGATTATTCCTGCATCTTTTGTTCATCAGAGAATGTAGTGGATGATTTTTTTATTTTTTTTAAGTAAGGGAAAATAGAACACGTTTCTGTTTCCTCTTTGTCCCTTCAACAAGGACACTGGCAGGACCTTGGATGAACTGACATGAACTAAAATGTTAAAGTATTTTGGTGTCCTAAATAGACCACCTTAATAGCATGATGTGGAACTTAACCAAAGTAGGCATATCTCAACATTAATATATGATATGATATGATATGATATGATATACTTTTTCTTTGATGTTAGGCACAAGGTACAATAAGAGTATTGTTGGCCTGGTTTCAGTTAGGACAGAGTTCATTTTCTTCCTAGTAGCTGGGAGAACGCTATGTTTTGGCTTAGGATGAGAAGAGTGCTGGTAACACCCTGATGTTTTAATTGTTGCAGAGCAGTGCTTACACCAAGCCAAGGACGTTTCAGCTTCTTGCTCTGTCCTGCCAACGGGCAGGCTGGGGGTACAGCAGAAGCTGGGAGGGGACAGACCCAGGACAGGTGACCCAAACTAGCCAAAGGGGTATTCCATACCATCTGACGTCATGCTAAACAATATATAGGGGTGGCTAGCCAGGGGAGGGGGGCCGGACAGCTAAGGGTTAGGCTGGGTATCAGTCAGCGGGCAGTGAGCAATTGCATTGTGCATCACTTGTTTGTACACATTATTATTAGTAGTACTATTATAATCATTATTGTTATTATTATTATTGTTATTATTTTCCCGTCTTCATAAACAGTCTTTATCTCAACTCACGGGCTTCACTTTCCCATTTCTCTTCCCCATCTCAGAGAGGGAGGGGGGAAGGTGAGTGAACGGCTGTGTGGTGTTTAGCTGCCAGCTGGGTTAAACTACGACAATTGTACACTGAAGAGGACACTGGATTCAATGGCCTGAACCAATCAGATCATTTCTTGAGCTTTGAAATATGAGGTTGTTGTCTATATTACCTTTTTTATTGGTCCAAAATTTGAAAGTTAATTGGACTAACTCCAACTTCAGTTAGCCAGATAAAAGCTAATAAGAATCAGTATATATAACACTGAACTTCAGTTAAGGGGCATAGAAAATCACCAAGCATTCTTTCCTGCTGCCGTCAGTCAAGTTATCAAGGATCTTCACAAACATAATGGCAGAAAATGATGTCACTAGGATAAATACAGTATTTAGCTGTAACTGCAGAAAACGATCATATAAAAGATGATAAATAAGAATTTTCTATGGCAAATAGTACCTTTTAGCTATGCTATATTGCCCCCATGCAGGGAAAATTGCTAAATGTACAAGCTCTGTCTTGCTCTCTGATGCAGTCTGCACAAGAAGACAAGGTCTTGGTGAGACCTTGCCTCACAGCACAGGATTTCACCTACAGTGGTTATGAACACAGTACCTCACAGTTCTCAATGGCCTCTTAAAGGATATTGAAGTCAATTTGGTTGTGACTTTGTCAGAACTAAATTATAGATCACATAATATAACTGTAAATTTTCATTACTAAGTTGTTCAGAAAAACCTCCTTGTCTCAAAAACAAACAAACAAACAAACAAACAAACAAAAAACACAAATACAGGTCATAATTCCCTCATAGGATACTGTTCAACATTGCCAGGAAGAAAGTGTTCTCAGTGTGATCATATCACATAACTTCAGCAACCCACAATAATATCTCAGCCTGTAATTTTATACTCTGCTTTAAAATTCCCTTTCATAACATTTTTAGTCTTACTATTGTCATCTTCATACTGATATGAAGGAAGTACAGTTGGTTAACTGGGTTAGTGAAGGAAGAAGAGAAGAATTTGGTGGGTTTTTCTTTGGTGTAATTGGTTTCCACCAGACACTGTCTAACAACCATAGCAGATAACTTACATATGCCAGAAACAG
The DNA here is from genome assembly GCF_047663525.1 of Anas platyrhynchos. Taxonomy (NCBI): domain Eukaryota; kingdom Metazoa; phylum Chordata; class Aves; order Anseriformes; family Anatidae; genus Anas; species Anas platyrhynchos. The sequence continues at coordinate 21,890,537 of NC_092590.1, forward strand.
GCAGGGGCTTGCTAGTAGCTGTTCCACTCTTGATGTGGTTTAGTGTAAATTTTTATTTTTTTATTTTTTTTTACTTTGTAAGTCCCATGCATATCTGCTGTGTCAAAATTGAAAACACTCTGTCTGCAACAATTCCTTGACATGCAAGCCACCAAGAGTAGGTGGTCTTTCAACGACATTCAGCCTTGCCAAGTAGTTTCCTGTTCATAGCTCCACTTTCACCTATTATTCCCTTCTTCTATAACTCACATCTGCTGGTATGACAATTGTTCTCTTTAGCTTTAAAACATTTGCGCCAGGGGAGTTTTAGGTTAGATGTTAGGAAGAGCTTCTTTACTGAAAGGGTTGTGAGGCATTGGAACAGGCTGCCCAGGGAGGTGGTGGAGTCACCATCCCTGGAGGTCTTTAAAAGATGTTTAGATGTAGAGCTTAGGGATATGGTTTAGTGGGGACTGTTAGTGTTAGTTAGGTTAGAGGTTGGACTCGATGATCTTGAGGTCTCTTCCAACCTAGAAATTCTGTGATTCTGTGATTTTCTGGTAGTTCTTATATGGTGGTGGTGTTGAAGTTTTCCTGAGTTTTCTAGGACTTTTGTTTTGTTTTGTTTTGACCTTCCCTCTCCCTGATTAACTTTTTTCTCCCTTGGGTTTTCTAACAGAAAAACTAACACTTTGCATCAGATTATCACTATTCTTAATTATATGAAATAGGCACAGATACTGAAACAGACAGAAGATAAGTAAAAATCATTGGCTGCAACATCTATTCACCTACACTGTGTTTACAGATTAGATTAGCAACCAATCCATTAAATGAAAGAATTTATATTATGAAAAGACATACCATGATTTTAAAGGCTATCACTTAAAAAAAAAAAAAAAAAAAAAAAAAAAAAAAAAAACAGATATGTATACACAGTGGTAATATTGTTACAGAATTAAATGTGTAGTTACAGTGATATTAATTCATCATGTAACCCTTTTGATTGATTCATTCTGTTTGCACAGATTACCATAGTTGTTTGTGGTTTTGTTTTAATTTGTTATTCATAAATTTGTGATACTACTATCTCATTAAACATAAGGAATAGGCTCACAAAATAAAACAAAAGCATTTTCAGAGAAAAATTAAACACATCATCTTACCTCATGAATCTTCTCTCTTTTCTATAGATTTTGTAAACTGTATATTCTAGTTTAGTCACCCCAGATTTTTTCCTTTTGTGTTTAAAGTCAGACTTACTGTTTCTAACAGCATTATCTAACCTGTTATGGATTTCTCAAAAAAAGACAGGAATTGCTATGGGAGAGTAATGCTGGTGATTTGTGGCATCAGGACTTGAGCATAGAACTGAGAGTAACAGAGGTGACTTAATTTTGCTCTCCGATCAAGGCATTCTGTGAAAGTCTGACTAGGTAAGGAGAGATGATTTCAAAATGTTATCATTGTACCTAATAATGCCATCACATATTCTGAAGTTAAAATATCCTGAAAAATACAAAGCTATAAACAAATGGAGGTTGCAGGTATGATTGCGAGGGAATGTTATCCTGCATTTAGAATTACACAAATTATGATAATCCCAAAGCACTACTCATACTTCCAACAAAGTCCTACAAAGAAGGAAGAAATAAGGACTTTTTTGTTGTTGTTTTGTTTTTGAATAAGAGGCACACTTGACAAAAGTCGTTTGTTATTTGGGAGTATGCAGTACTTGATTACTCTGGCAGCCCAGAAATATGCTACTGATGCCAGCATTCTGATGCCTGAGATGATTGGGAGTTCAGGGGCAATACTTAAATTGTTATTGACACACAGAAGCCATCACTCTGAGTGAGGCATTGAACAGTTGATATAAAATCTTTGGCATTTTCATCAAACATATATCTCTAAACAAATAAAGAAAGAAGCTTAACAAATAACTTCTTCAGTAAAAACAAAAATCTAAGATGATTTACAATGACGATATCCCTTTTATTTTATTAGAAATATTTAATAAACAGTACTTCTCTTTCTTAGAACTTACAAATCTTTCATTAAGTTATTTATAGGATATACCTTTGGGTTCATTAAACAAAGAAAAGTGCTGTGATTTTAGAAACTGTTTTAGAAACTGTAAAGAAAAGAGTTTCTGTTTAGAAATTGTAAATAGATTTTATTTGGAGAATGTAACCTACAGATTATATATTTTTAAAGTTTTGTACTGGGTCTGGCTGGAATGTTAACTTTCCCTGCAGCAGCCCATACAGTGCTGTACTCTGCACTTGTAGCTGGAACAGCAGTGTTATCACACCAGTGTTGTGTCTACTGCTGAGCAGTACTGGCACAGCATTGGGCCTCTCTCTAACCCTCCTAGGGGGTGGGCAAAAAGTGAGAAGAGATACATCACTAGGGCAGCTGACCTAAACCAACCAAAGGGATATTCCATACCATGGGATGTCACACTCAGCAATAAAAGGTGGAAACAGGAAGAAGAGGGGAGGGGTGGGCTCTTGTTGTGAAAACGTCAGTCCTCCTCCCGAACACCGGCTACGTGCGTTGAGGCCCTGCTTCAAGGACGTGGTCAATCATTGCTCATTTGTGGGAAGTAGAGAGTAATTTCTTTCCTCTGCACTTCCACATAGCCTTCATTTATTTTATTTGTTTGTTTTCCTCCGTTCTTTTTATTTTCCCTTTCCCCTTCCCTTTCCCCTTCCCTTTTCCCCTTTCCTTTTTTATTTCCCTTTAGTTAAATTGTTTAGTTCATAATAATCTTTATTTAATTATTATTATTATTTCCCTTTAATTAAATTATCTTTATGTCAACCCATGAGTTGTTCTTTGCTTTACTTCTTCCCCTCCTCATCTAAAAAGAGGGCGAGTGAGAGAGCGGTTGTGGGGTTTAGCTGCCGAGCACGGTAAAACCACCACAAGTTTATTTGGTGAGACGAAGAATACCAGTGTGCCCCTAACCAGGTTATTCTGCTCTGAATGTCTTTTTTCTAAATTGATTTTTCCTTAATCAACAAAATTAAGTTTTAAAATGTATTAACAAAATTAAGAAAATATTCTCTTTTCTCTCTTAGGTTTTGCATGAAAAGTGGACAAGTTTTTGAGCCAAGAAAGATTTTATGTGCCAAAGGAAGTTCTGTGAAGAAGCTCATATTAGTTCTATGAAGATTTATTCTTCTTATTATCATTTGTTTTTTGAAGGTAAACAGAAAGACACAGAGCTTGTAATTTTCTATTCCTGTTGTTTGGTTTATATTGGAAAACAAGCATTGCAGTTGCCACTGGTGAAATCTGGAAGATGTGAATTTTCAGTATTACTTACTGTATCTGGGAACACTAAGAAAATCACTGTCTTTTAATAGGATATATATATATATTTTTTTCTTTTATCATTAATAAAAACCCCTAAAATTTCCACTCAAAATGTTTGTATTTCCCATCCAATAATAAATATTTACAATTTATTTATTTATTTTCCTGGAGATTAAAAACATTGTCCTTTGTTCCCTTTTTACAATACTTAAATTACAAAACAATTAGTATGTTTGCTTTATTTTGGGCAAAAGTCCATCAGATTTGGGTACTTATCCTATGTTTGCAATATATCCAGAATATGCTGTTGGACTTTGCTTTTGTTCTATGCAAAGTGTGATGCACATCGATTAGAAGTTAAGCATGGGCATTCTGTATGTGTGCTATGTATGTGCACAGCTAAACCATCTTTAATATGAATATATATGCCTGCTTTGTGCAGGCTAAAAGTAATGAATTCCTGAAAGTGAGAATTCAAAGGGAATTATGTCTTGCAAAATTGTGTACAATTACTTTAGCTTATGCTAAAGTGGTTTCTGTGGATGTCCCTGGACTACCTTTGAATTGTCCCCTATGCAGGCTAATTCACACTGAATAAGGGAAAAATTCTGAGATGATACTATTAGAAACAATTTTCAGTCTTGAAGGATATCAAGGACTATACAGGCTATGTATAAAATCCTTGAACTATTCTATTTGGTTAGAAATATGACATTTATTTTAGATTAACTGGATTCCCTGTGCATGTTAAACTTGGATATATTTATATAACACATTGGCACTACTTTTAGACACAGTAGTGGAAGTAATCTGGTTATATTAAGTGGGGTATTCCACTAAAACAGTTATGCAGCTTCTGGCATGTGTGCTTGCCTAGCTATTTCTACAAAGCTTTGTGTCAGGTATTATAGCAGTGTATTGCAAAAGAGATATGACATCTGTATGAAAAATGGTCTCTCTCACTTTCATACTGAATATATGAATTTACATTACAGTGAATTAGGAAAGGAAGATATAGATTTAATATATAGATTAAAAGGGTTTAGTAGCCATTTTGGTGTGTCCCAATGAAACTGAATTTTGGATTTATAAATAGAGATTAACAGTATCACACATTTCCTTGTTCCCAAAGCATATCTGCAAAGTAAAAATTAATTGAAAATAACCCCAATAACAAGTAGGTATATATTTTATTATTTAAAGTTTCAAAGTTCAAATTTTTTTTTCTCATTTTTTCTTCTTTCTTCATTTCTTCTCTATCTTAGAGTAAGATTTACTGTAATTATTGTGCTCATAAAGACTCCCTCTTTTTAAAGTGAGTTAAACTAAATGTAGTCTTAGGTCTACATTTGAGAAGGAGGACAGCCCTATGAAAATGAAAAACCCTATGAAAAAAGTCCAAGTCTATTTGAAAAAAAGAACAATGGTGTGTGTGTTAATGTTCAAGCTCTCAGTATGCAACATATTTAAATATTTTTAAACACATTTTTGAACTGAAATTTAAAGATTAAGCTTATCTACTTTTCCATTCTTTGTCAAATACAATTAGATGTTGAACTTAGCGAAATGGTTTAGTGGAGGACTTGTTAGTGTTAGGTCAGAGGTTGGACTCGATGATCTTGAGGTCTCTTCCAACCTAGAAAATTCTGTGATTGTGTATTTCCACAGTTCCTTTTGTTTTACAACATTCTGACAGTTCTAAAGATAGCAATGTTGAAGGCATTTTCATAAATAATTTTTGTAAATTAACCGTACTTTTACTATGAGAACCATGTGCTGGCCCTGCAACAAGTTCCCTATTTTCCATTTTTCATTATACTTAGTATCTAGATAAACAGCATCTAAAATAATACTTGATTATCCAAACAGGATGGTACTTCTGCCTCTCCCATGAGTTCCAGTTCTTTCTAAAGAATTTAATAGACAAAATTAAAAGTTAAATATTATTCAACACTGAGTGCAAAACAGCTCAAAGTAGAAGATAATTTACTTTAAAATTACTTATGAAAGGTACTTTAATAGTTTCTTCTGCATAAGAAATCAGACACATATACTAATTTCTGGAGAAGCAGATCATCATTCAGATATTTATGAATGAACATAAATACCTAGTCAGAGAGACCTGTGGAAAATTCATCCACTTTTGGGACGTATTGATTAGAGGAGAGGTAAGAAATGGATTTTATTGTTATTGAAAATGTGTTTCAGAGGATCACTAAAAAGAAATTTAATTTTCACATTGAAAGTGAATGCTGGTCTTTGGAAACTCTGGAAAGCAGATTCAGTTCTCCTGAACAAATCTGAGGCTGTCTAACATAGAGTTACTCTACAGAAGGTTATTAAATAATTTTACATTTTGTTCATGTCAATTTTACATTTTGTTCATGTAACTTATGCTATGTGACCTACATAGTATCATGGAAGCGTTTATTGCACTGTAAACATTTTGGAGCCTTTTTTTTTTTTTTTTCTTTTTTCCTTTAAAATGTACTTCTACCTACGTACTCAGTTTAGTAAACTGAAAATAGTAATAACCTTTTTAATACAGTCTCTATTTTTCACAAGTTCCCTGGAACGCAAACATTTCAACAAGATAAACACTGGATTTTGCTGATTTTTTTTATTATTATTATTTTTATTTTTTTCCATGAAAAAGCTTAGAGCTGGGAAAGAGGACTGAAAAACAAAAGATTGTATGCATTCCCTGGGTGGTGAACAATTAAATTGTTGCTACATCTTTCTATGTAAATGAAACTGTACAGTATTATTTTTTTCCAATATTGAACACAATTGCAACAACTCAAAGATGATGGAGCTATGTTAATAAATAGGAGACATAGGAGTAAATATGACATAGATATCATTGTTCTACTATAAGTATAAATTCTGTGAGAAAAACGAAGAGACTATAATGAGGAATAGAATCTTCTGCAACTTCTGGATTTAAGGATGTCATGAAAATTGAAGTAATTTTTCTATCATGTACAACATTACTGTTGTACTGACAGAAAACTACAAAGTTTTCTTGCTATCAATGCAATCAAACAAATTCTTGAAGTAGAAGGGAAAATTACATAAATTTTCTTCTCTATTACAATGTTTTCTGTGTATTAACAAAAACAAATCTTTCTTGTTTGGAAAAAAGAAAAAGTTCTTTATGCCCCTCCTGGGAATTGTTATGCTTTGTTGAATGTGGAGTTTAATTTCTTTTACAGGTAAGTTTGACTGGACTAGTTTAAATGGATTATTTCTTTTCAGGTGACCAGACACATATAATAAAATTGTATTAATGACTGATTTTTTTTCTGTTTGCAGGCTGAATAGAAAAAGAAAAACAGGTAAACTCTTTTTAATTTGAACTTCACGTGTCTTCCTTTCAGGATGGAAAAGCAAAATGGAGGAAGTCGCTTACTTCCTGAATGGCATTAATATCTGTTATTCTCTTCCGGAAGCATTTAGGTCTACTCATAAAAAGGCTACAAAGTATGTACATAAATTTAGGTGTTCCAATGGGCAGCAATGCATCTAAAAATTAAAAGTCTATCTGACTGATACCTACAGATAACGCAGATAAGCCAACAGACATCTGAGCTTCAATGTAATTTATTAAGGTTCTAGTTCTACTTTGTCACATAATGACATGTTAAAGCTATTTTAAAAAGCTTGTGAACTATTTTCACCTAGTCTTTCAGCTAGTTTAAGGGGGCTCAGATTAAGCTTGGAAAAAGCACATTCATTCATTCTATTATTGAAATTATTTGTTATGTTTATAGTATACATTCTTTCTTCCTTCTGAGGAGCATGTAAAATTTAGAAATGTTAATGATTTCATTATAAACTAACTCCAGTAACATAACCCTTGTCCTCAAATTGACTTGATACCTGCAGTGTAACAGAAGTAAAAATTGAGATTATCTTTGAACAACACTGTTCAGGAGTGTTAGATGCCCAAGCTAACTCAATATATCACAAGTTGTTTGGTTACATTACCGACCTATTCAGTTTAGGTGAACAGAACCAGTGTTACAATAACGGAATTGGTTTGAGCTACCTTGGGCACTGTATTGTGCACATAACACAGGAACCTATATCATGATGCCAAGTGCTTTCCAATAGTGAGGTTTGATTATATTTAATCTTAGAGATCTAATTAAGTCTTACAGATCTTTTTGAGAAACAGCTTTGACTTCAGTAGATTTTCGCAGGACAAAGCAATATTTATGAAGTATAATGAGTCACTGGCCTTTTTAAACAAGTCTTTATGAGAAAGTGAGTAGCTTACTCTGACTTAGTTTAGAGGTATTTTTATGAGTCTGATCTCCTTCCTTCACCTATCCTTGATATTTTTGGTACTGTCCTAACTTTTCATTTAGTGAGGTTTACATTCTTTGTACACATTTTCATTATTATATTTCCATGCTGAAAATCCAGTCTGCCAATGAAAATTTATGTCAGAATAGGTGCTGTGGAATAAATCAAGATTTTGTTCATTATGGTAATGGTAAATCTCAGTTCGTTATTTAAGCTGGACAAAAATATGAGGCTATAAAAGGAATTAGATATTACTTAATAGCAGCAGTATGTTTCCCGGATCAATAGAGTTATAGATAGGAAGTCTAAGAAAGGTGTAAATATTTCTTTTATATGGGAAAAGATTTTACAGATTACATACCTTTTATAAATACCTACATCCCTTTAGAAATGCTGTTCAAGACAGCCACATTGTAGTACAATCTGATTTCAGTATCCATGGCTAAGATATCTGATATGGCAGATACTTTTTCATATAGACCTTTTACAATGATGATACTTTCAAATAGATACTTAGATACTTTCAAAACATAAAGTTAGTATCTTACTTAAGATACTGTCTAATAAAAAAGAGGTGTTCATCAAAAGAGATGAAGTGTGAATGTTGTCCATATAGGTAGCAAAATCGAGGCTCTTACATGTCCAGTTTAAACATGCACGAATTTAAATTATAATCAAGGGTCTTTCAAGTCCAATTTAAACATTCACAAGTTTGAATTCCATCACTTATAGAAAATAAAATGAAAAATGTAGAGAAATAAATTAAAAAAAAAAAAAAGATAATTGATGAAGTGCAAATCAGTCTAATTCAGGCAGAGGAATGAGGGAAGATGAACAGCTTGTGAGCAGTGATCAGCAAGCATTTACAGAAAGGCTTTTATCTTAGTCTTCTTATATGGACAAATAACACAATGCCTGTAAAATCTGAGAATTTTTGTCTGTCTGGAAAATGAATTGGAATATAAATGATCATACATATGTATTAAATGAGAGATCTTTAAAGAATCTAAGGACATATGTAAATAATTGCCATTTCTATTCACCAGTAAATAAACCAAACTCTTCTGCCAGAATTGCAATAATGTATATTTCATTCCATAGCAAAAGTTCCTTTTATTTCCATTTATTTCAAATTGAAAGATAGTATTTGCAGTAAGTGACACCTTAATGTGCATCCTGTCACCTGCTGTTCCTCTTGGCTGATTAAAGCTAATTTATAGTTCTGCCTTTTTCATAACTCTCAACAAAGTATGGTATTATCAATAAAGAATGAAAATACCATTTTTTCCATACATGTCTCATAGACAATATGAGCTACGATCTCATATACCCCAGGATTTACTTACAGAATTACAACTAGTTGGTGGGACTCAGCACAAGGCAATTCTACAGTTATTTGTGAAACTTATGATAAACATGACTTACTCCTTCAGAGAAGGTAAAGTCAGGTATTCAGAAAAAAAAATGAATGTAGAGATACAGTAATAAAAGTACTGAAATGGTAGCATGTCAGCAGTCAGAATATCATTCACGCTGACTATACATCTTTGATTTGAAACATATTGTTTGTTTTTTTATGTGGAGATAAGCAACACAAATGAAGAAATAGAGTGTATAGAGTGTGTGTATGCATGCGTGTGTGTACGTATACATAAATATGGATACATTCACATGAGACCCGAGTATAATAATAATAATATATAATAAAAAATAGTTCTTTTCAGAAATAATAAAATAATGTTATTAGTATATTTCTGGGTCATTTTTAGCACAGCTCAAATTCTGCTTATCTTTTTCTGCTTCTAGTCATGTTTCTTTTTTTTTTTTTTTCTTCTTCTTCTTTAAAAAAAATAAAATTATCCTGATGCAAGCAAACATATAATAGTGAATGGACTCTCTGGGAGTGCCGGCAAGCCCACTTTTGACAGCATGAACTCTTAAGGAAGGAACAAAAGTGTGAACAGACCCAAAACTGTCAGAGAGGGCCTTTGCCCCAAAAGGTTTCTGGGGGATGTTGACAACCAGTGAGATTGAACAGTAAGTGGGAAACTACAGGGAGAGTTTTGAAACAAAGGAGGAGTTTGCTTGAACACAAGTATAAAACAAGCATGAAAATTCATAATGGTGTGGAGAGACCACATTGGATTGGAGGCAGCAGCAGTGAAAATCTGTTTTGATGCTGCCTGAAGTCACTTTCCAAACTCTGCCCGGGTCAAAGCAACCACTCTGATGGACACTGCAAGAAGCCCACATGTGGTTGGGACTGATGACTTGGTGGGTAACACCTGGGACCCACACATCAGGAGAATGTGTGTGTGAGTTCAAATGGTGCTTTCTCATGAATTAGTGGGTTAAGAGGAGAAATGTATATGCTTGCAAAGTCGAAGCAACTGTTTCCAACCAGAGCTGTGTGGAAATGCAGATACCTGTGTTTCCATGAGAAATGGGAGGACGCTTGTAAGCTACATCTATGTGTGTGTAATTGAATTTTTAAAAAATATTTAAGAAGGGTGTTTATAGATTTATAAATGTTTGTTTACAATTTGTAAGTGTCTAGTGCTGTGGTTTCAATATGCTTTGTGGCTCATATTAATCCTGAATTTATAGCTCACTGATTGTGAGTTAATTAGTGTGATTTGTAAATCAATAAATTCCTTCAGTCCTTATTTAAAATATGTGAACTGAGCAGCTGTTCCCTGAGACTGTATTCCAGCTCTTACTTTTTGGACACTAAAAAGGTAAGTGATTCAAACACTATCTGAAATATGGAAGAATTATGACTAACCTATTCTACGCAAGAAAGATTCAGATTTTGCAGTGAGTAATGGTAGTACTCTACCCTATAATAAAAAAAAAAAAAAAAAGATATATATATAATAGCTTGGCTGCAGAGTTTTTTACACAAATTAAAGAAACTACCCTCTAAAATATCAATCTGTTCCTATTTTAAATGGAAACATTTTCCTCTTTCCCCAGATACTGCCCAGAACGTTATCTAATCTACATACTTGGCTGGAAAATCTGATACTAAATCTTGTGGTTGCTCCTATGCATGCAATAATAAATTTTAAGGTTGCCTTAAGCAACAATACGACCAGCACTCTGCAATGTTCTTAATCTCAATGAATCTCTAATGCATCTTAATTCATTATTAAGAATCAAGCCAGCAAAGTGGTCCTAACACCATTTCTTGGGCATTAGGTCTTTGTGGCAAATTCCTACAAAATTTTGTCTAGGCAAAATAATATTCCATTAGTCAATACATAGAGTTTGGCTTATCTAGGTTTTGATAAAATGTAGGTAGCTATCTTTATATGCTCTTTACCACTCTTCGAAAACATTTCTTCTCCACTAAGTAGTATAAATGATTTGACGTTAGTTTGACATCTAATAGCAGGGATGTAGCAAGACATAACTAGGAATGATCGTACCTAAAATAGGAAGACATTACACAAGGCAGCACAGAAACCACCTTTCTTCGATCTTCAGAAACAATATTGTTTTTTACAAAAGCCTAATTTACAATGAAATCCACACACTGTTTTTACTATAAATTGTTTCACTACACACTTTTTTTTTCTTTTTAATATACTCAGGATAACTTGTCCTTCTGTCATGTGGCTTAAATGTGACTGTTTTATTTTCCAGGAAGGGTAGTATATAAAAAAAAAAAAATAAAGCTCATTATTTTTAGCATTTAAATGCATCTTTTATGCAACCCAAGAATGCATTTGAGAAATATGTATGTATTTGAAAAATATGTATGAGATATTATCATTTATTTCTTTAAAGAAAGTTCAAAATAGTGTATGCAAATGTGTGTAAAAGATGTTGTTATGATACTAGGAAATCTCTCCATATCAGAAAGTGAAAATAAAAAATCCAGTTTAAGTGTTTTAGAGTCACCACTGGGACCAGACTTAAAATACTATAATTGATTCTTTAACTTTGCGACGCAGCACAATCTCTGGATGCCTCAGAAATAATCTTACCAAACAAAGAATTTACTGGTATACAAAAGAGATGAATTGCATATTTTTGCTTATTGTGCATGGGTTTCATATATTCTTCCAGAAAACCATTTTCAGTTTTAATCTTCAGTGCTCTGTATTGATGCAACAAGGTAGGTTATATCCATATGAATATAGAATTTAGATTCCTTGTTTAGATTCCACATCAGACCAGCTAATTATATGTATCTGTTGTGTTGTCTGTATGGTCTGTCTGACTGGTCAAGCAGTCTGATCAAACAGAGCTGCTGTATCCTTTTGAAATAGCATGTTTCCATTCCAAAAATCTGTCTTATTTCAATCAGTAGTCAAATTTCTTTGGATTAATCTTAAAAACATCATTCCAGAGGATAAAAAATAGGAGGGGAAAAAATACCTATCTTTATACAAGATCCCTACATAAAGGAACAAAAAACATAAGGTAAATATTTTATACAGTGTTATGAGAAAGTTACTTCTTAGAAGCAAAGCTTTTCTGCATTAGGTAACCACGAGAGAAACTTGCAGTCAACAGTAGACTTGAACATTGTCTTGCAATAATTCCTTACACAGATGTGATTCAAAGGCAATTCAATACATGGCAGGAACCAGAAATTCCACTGGAATTTACAGACCTACTGGTCTACATGTATTTCAGATGACTAGAACAGAATAACCATATCTTTAATAATATCAAAATTATTTGGCCTTTTAGCTGCTTCAGGTTTCTTCCAAATTCCAGGTGAAGGGCCTATGATGTGTCTACCAGACAGGGATGGTACACAATGACATTGATCAAACAGCTGCAATCATTCACAGGCAAATCTGTCTCAAGTAGAATTTGTATTGTTCAGAATCCTGCATAGTAAAGAGGAAAACCAAGGTCAAAATATGTAAGTAACAAAGGTTGAACCACTTATCTGTAGGTAGGACTCAATTCCTGTCAGTCTAGTAGGAATTAAGAAGAAGAGCACATCAAAAAGCATGCTGTGGCTGCTTTGTAATACAAATCTGTGGAAAAGAAGGCTTAAAACATATATTCTTTCCATCACAGTAGAGAAGTGGTAGAGCTAGCTCAGGAGTATTTACTAGAGCTAAAATGGGGTGGTATCTCCAGTTAATTATTGTCATATAGTTTAAAAAGCTCTTCTTAATGTTTGTCTTTATCCTCTCTCCTGTCACCACACAGCCTAAGTAACTCACCCTGAAGTGCTTCATAAAAATGAAAACTGAAATGATTTAATAGAATTTGCACTTTTTGTCACCTCATTGATCAACATTTTCCATGTCATTAATAAGTGCAGTGAATAAGTCCTGGTACTTCTTTTCAGACTATTAGTCCCTTCATCTTAGAAGAACTGACTCTTTTCTCCCTGTGTTGCAGTTAGCAACCAGATGAAATTAATCTAGTCTTTGATCTTAATTTTGTTAGAGTTAACTCGGTGAAATTTAGTACAGAGAAGAGATTCTGGCATTGGGTGGATATCTTATATTATTCATATTTAATGTGCAGAATAGCTAATAATTTGTCCACATTCTTACAAATTTACTTGTAAATCTTTAATACTGCAATATGTTTTCTTCAAACTCTAAATATTGCTGTGCACTGAGGTAAGGATGGATTACTAGAGCTGACCTCGGGAATATAAACATATCAGACGGCTATTTCTTTGGATACTTTTGGTGATGCTGTAGCAGCTTACGAATCTTCAACAATAAACATAACTAATGAGACATACAAAGTATGTGATTTAAATATATTTTTCATCAATTTTATGTATATTGTACTCTGCAGAAAACACAGACTATTTTGATTAAATTTTTCAGTTCCTCACAAGTTATATAGATTATAAAAATATCCTATGCCTTAGAAATTCCTCTTAAGAAAATAAATTTAATAAGAATCCAAAGTCTTTGGAGAAAAGGATACTTATCAAGGTGTAGCAATTAATTCAATATAATAAAAATTTAGAAGGAAAAAGTATATTTTGTCAAGTTGAAAATAAGAACAAGCTTGGAAAAATAGCAAGAAGCTGAGTAAACTCTGGTTAAAACCTTTAATACATTGCAGAAGATATTAAGGTACTATGAGATCCTGCCTCATATATATCAGAGTTCCTTCAATAAAAACTGTGTGTTCTTACTGATTTTTTACTTATTTCTTCCATTGCTGAAGGATTAAGGGCCATTATTTCTGACTGGAAGTTCAGAAATTGTCCTCTGTGTGTGCCATCGCCACATTGCTTACTTTGCAAAGAGCCCGTTTTGTCTGTAAAGCTGGAAAGGTATGATGAAGCATTGTAGAAGTGAGAGCTGGAATATGAAATATCACGGACCATTTAATAACTTCAACTAATCATAAAACCATCAATTCCCTCTCAAAAAAAAAAAAAAAAATTATTAGCTATAATTAAACCTGATATCATCAACACTTTGGATTGTTTCAAGTTCTTGGAAGAGTTTTTATGTAAGATTTTTTTCAAAATCCATCTAAATATTGAAAATACATCTTCTGACCACTCTTATTCCATATTTTATTTTTTGTATAGCTGATGATGCCTTATCATTTTATGAGTTAGAATTAAAGCCCACATTATATATCCTATATAAATGTGAAAGACAAGTTTATTTTAAAGTTATTCTTAAAGTTGGTTAGAATGCTTTTCAGCTATTGGATCTAAACATTCCATAAGAAATTAAATTACCTGCAATTTTAATTGTTTCTTGTCTGTGACTTTTTTGAAGTGACAGTCCTGGAATTTTGAATTTTTAAATTTTTTTTAAATTTTGCATTTCTTGTATGACTCAAAAACATTTAAAGGGGGGGGGGAGAAAACAAAAATATTTAAGGTTTTCCAATGGAAAAAAAAGGCATTTCTGATGAATTCAAAATGGTTTTGATTGGAAACTACTGACAATATAGTTTGAAACTTGTGTGCTTAGGGATTTTTGTTCAATTTATGGCTATACTTGTTTTTCCTCCTGAGCCCCCTTCTAATTGCAATCTTTCCTTACCCTATATATCTCTGGTGACCAGGACTTCATTAATATAAATGGGAGTGTCTTCATGAATTGACTTCATTCCTGATATGCCAATTTATGCCAGCTGTTTTTTGGGTTTTTTTTGGCCCTCTACCTTTTTTTATTTGGATAAATACTGTTGATTTTCTGTACCCCTGCTCACAATTTGTTTCCAAATATGCATCCCACACTCCAAGGGCCATCTGCTGTTTGTTCAGAGCTAATGAGTATGCTTTAGTACTAACATCCTTGGGAAATGGTGTCATGCTGTCACTTTGAAAAACAGGGCTCCTATTTTCTTCTGAACTCAGTTTTTTAACTCCTGTGAATTTAAATGTTTAAATAACTTTCTCTCCATTATACAGATTGTAGCTATGATTTGCAACTAAGACATGTATAGATGTATAGTACAGTCCAATGAACAAGGCTTAATAACCACTGTTCAAACATATACAGATATATTTAATAGAGGGGACATCTGTGCAATGCTCAGGTTTAGAGCACACTGAAAACATAAGCTCTTTCAGTTATGACTGGTTTGGGGAACCAGTCTTCTTTCCAAGAGCAAACAAACCCTATTCATAGACTTATTTGTAGTAAGAGCCATGCAAATATTATAGGGATCATCTGCAATTTCAAATCAAAAGTTTTCCCAGATGTTATTTAATAATGTCATTCTGATATATTTTTTTCAAACATACACAGTTCTTGTTTAGCTCAGTTATATGCCTTGACTTTATAGACAATGGCTCAATAAGAGAAAATTATCATTAAGAACCTTACATAAAGTCTATATTTAGGCACTAAAAGAATGATAATAATGTGTCTTCTCCCCTCCCATTGGTCAGCAAAAGTGCAATAACCACCAGTGCTGTCCAGGGTAGAAGTAGACTGTGGTTGCAACTACTGGAATGACAACAGCTGTTTTGCAGAGAAGTGATCCCCAACCACAAAACAGAGGTAAACCACATCTTAAAGCTAGATTTAATTAAGGATTTCTGAGATAAAATTATGATCAATGAATGATTCATTGAAAATAAGTGTTTCCTGAGTCAGAGCTGGGACTGGGACTGGAAATGACCAGCTTGTAGGCCATTGTTCAACAGCACAATAAATTCTCTATTCTCTATATTCTCTAGAGGGGATAAAAATAAACAAGTCCTATGGTCACACAGTGTAGTATACTAATAAAATTTTGCCATTTAAAATTTATTTCTCTCAATGGGATAGCTATGTTTTAACCATAGCTTCGCTCTGGTTAAAACAGTGCCAATCCAGATGGGACCGAGCTATCATGGAAGCTTAAAGTTAATAAAAACTTTGTATTACCTCGTGACCAATATGATAAACACACTCACACCTCACTCAGAGCAAATTGTTTTTGCACAGGCTTAGTCTGATCAATGACATAGCCTTGAGCTGAAATGCATAGTTTCAACAGTACCTTCAGTATAGAGGAGAAGAAAGGCAAGGAAGGGAAGGGAAGGGAAGAAAAAGATTGTTCTAGCCTGAAAGCCAGGCAGAGGGAACTGTGCCTCTTTCTATCCAACTTGTTTTGATGTCAAGTTGCTTCTTAGATTGGGGACCAGAAAAAGACCCATCTCTCTCCTTCTCAGTCTTATAAAGCTATTTTCCTTTCCGTCTTAATTAAGCAATCTCAACCTTTACATTACATTAGCATTTTCACCCTGATGAGAATTATGAATTTTATGAGCCTTTGAGAGTACGCCATGCAGTTACTGGAATCTTCCTCCATAAAGAGGAAGGAATGGAGTTTAAATGACAAGATACCTGTTTCCTGCTCCCTGGTCTATATTTTGTGCTATGCGAATTCTACCTAGCAATCAAATGTTCTCATAAAAAAGTGGAATGCTGAGAACATTTTTCAGACTGTACTTCAAAGATGGGTTTAAGAGTAAGAAGCTTTAAAAAGAAATACAGTTAATGATTCACTATTACATAAGCTACTTATCTGAAGAATAATTTGTTTTGATATTTCTCTTACTGCCAGATATTCTGATAGTAATGAAATAAAAGATATAGATGAGAACTACATTTATGTTGTCTTAATTACTACTCATCAAATTTTGCCCTTTTGAAGACATATATATTATAAAAAAGGTGAATATTGTAATGCAAATACCAGAAGCCCAATTAAACTAATTGGTGATATTATATATATATGTTTATTTATATATATATATATATATATTTCATATTCGTTTGTTTTAAGATGTTCTACTTAGTGTGGAATAAGGAGCCCCAAACTGCTATATGCTACATATTATGCATTATGCTTAAACTAATTTCATACCTTTATTGTGTTCAGTCTGCTTACTCTAAAGCCTTTCAAATTTTCTGGAAGAACAATATAAGTACAGTGAAAGCAATCATAAAGATTTATATGGCATAGTATTATTACTATCAATAACAGGCTGTCAGTATGAAAGAGGCAATAATTAGGTGTAATGTAAGACTGCATTCACTTTTATTTATTATTATTATTGCTGAAATAGTATAAGTAGTAGTAAAGTCCACATGTATATTAGCAGAACTACTCTTAATAGTTCAGTTAGTGATAGGGCTAACACAGATATGTAACCTTGACAATCAGGTCATACTTTAGTATGTTAAGCCAAAACCTGATTTGATTCTGTATCTGAGATGAAAGGAACAAAACCCATGCATTTTGTCTTTCTAGTAAACCTTTGAATGGAAGTTTACAGTGAAATATGGTTTAATTTCAGGCATTAAAAATGCATCTGAACTTTACATCAGTTTATATAACTTAGGAAAAAAAAAAAAACTAAAATGTATCCTTTCTTTCATTTTAAATCCTTTTGCATGTGGATTAATTGAAAATTACTTATTGTTTGAAATGTTAAGATATATTACACAGCAAGTCAATAACTAGCAGCAAAAGCACCTCTTTTACCTAGCTGCGTGAACTGAGTGAAGCAATGACAATGATATGCTTTTTTCATTGGTAGCAGCCTTTCACACACACACACACACCCCCCATTAGAAAACCCTAAACTTTAATCTCGCTTTCCAGACATTTCTCTCTTATTTCAGACATGGAACCCGAAGACAAATAATTATTTGAAAAAACAGTGGGATTACAGATGAAAAGAGGATACATCGAAGTGGATGGTAAGATATGCAGTTAACTCTACAAACCTGGAATTTGTCTCAAAGGTCTTAGTCAAAATAAAGAAAAACAATACTGTTTTGTATTTTTCCTCCAAAGAAAGCAACATATTCTATGAAGCATAATTCCAGCATCATTCATTTGAAATAAACAGTATGGTCTTTTTGCACCATTTAGTTCAGTGAAAGAAATTTTTCTTGAAGCTTGAATCTTCCATGCTTTCTGCAGTCTAAATTAGCCAGTTCTTAACTGAACTACAAAAGGGATTAATTAGAATACAACTAGTACAGTTTGTGTACTGAAATATTCTGAGTTCCTTTAAGAAAGGGTTGGTTTTTTTCTTTTTCTTTCTTTCTTTCTTTTTCTTTTTTTTTTTTTTTTATTCTTGACCTTGGTGCCAACAACAAAAAAAAAGACCCCATTTTTTTTTGAGCGAATAGTGAGTGGTGTTTGGGGGCAAACATGTTGAAGGACCTCAAGCTTTCTTCCCATCAGTCTTCTCTGAGTTCTTAGGTGAACATTGGTGAATGTAAAACATTAAAATCACACTAGAGAAATGTAGATGAAGATCAGATATTAAGATATAATCTTTTATAAATTTCATCTGAGCTTTTCAAACTGATTAAAATAACAATTTATTGGAAAATGGAAGGTGTTCTCCACCTCTTTCTCTTTAGTTATTTAACATTAGTTATAAAAATACATTACAAGCTATTTAAGAAACAGATCTACACTTATCTACCCACATCTATTAAGTAGAATCTTATTGGCCCTCACTGGGAACATCTCCAAATATCTGGGAAAAACCTGTACAGGATGGAGATAAAATAATCTTCTCTGGGATCAGATAGCTTTTTTATTATTTTTTTTTTTGTATTAAAATCAGTTTTTCCTCTCCCACCTCTCCACCCCCAGAATACGAAAGGAAAAAAATATCATAGACTTTGATATGTAAACTGTTCTAGTTACTTGAAGTAGCTATTTCCCTGTAAAATGATAAGGCTATACTAAGTGAATGTGTATGATTAACATGGTGTGCCTACAATACAGCATGCAGCCTGTAAAGATAAACCTTAATCAGTGTAGTTCCTAATAACTGTGGAGTTCAATATGTGCTGTTACACAGGTAGTTGGCTGAAGTAGCCCATCTATGCTAGCTTGAGCATATTTATGTAATTCGTAATTATATTCAGGAATCACAGGTGGGATAAAGAGGGAACAAGTGCTGAAGGAAGGGCAGAACAGAATTTCCTGGCTTGACTTTGGAACTCAGAAGGCAGATACAGAGACAAGGTACTTTCTTAAGGATCTGTTCCAGTATCTGAGGGAACTCAGTATGTTGGGCAAGAATAATTTCAGATAGCAGAGTTCAGTTTCTTTGTTTTCCAACAGGTAGGGTCCATATATTCTGTGAAATGCAAGAGGGCAGTTACAGTTCCAAGTATATTATGGAGCCTGTACTAGGCTCTATATCATCTGTTATAATAAAGTTTACTTCTAAGTATAGTTATCATACAATATATATATACATAAACAACACCAGAAAAATATTTAAATATTTCACAACCAGTTATAAAATGACCATTACGAAGATACATATTATATATGTGTGTGTATTATAAGTACATTATATATTTTTATATATCTGTGTGTATATATATAAACATATATGAAATGAGTAAATTTATAACAAATCTAACCACACAGTATACTGGACATGAAAAACATAGCACAAAGTAATGAATATTTGCTGAATACTTTTTGATGACCTCTATTCTCATCTCATTTTCTTTGCGGATAAATGATTCATCCCGTGTATTGCACCTTTGGAAGGCTGTCTTATTTGTCTATGCCAAACTACATTAGGAAAGCTAATGAATTCAGACATATTTCTGAATAATATAACTTATGGTATCTGGGTTCAGACAGTGTATGTGTGACATAGAAGATGCGGTAGGAAAAAAAAAATCCTGTAGAAAAAAGTAGGGCTACAATACCAGCAATATTTGTGATAAGATATAAATTTCCAGGCTCATGACATAAGTTGCTAGCCATATTTCTGTGTGAAGAGGTGTTAATAAAATCCGGAGTTTATAGCTGTGCACTTGCAATGTATGTTAAAGAATCTGAGTGTGAAGAGAAAAGTAGCAAAGTGAATAGAAAAACAGAAATGCTATGTGGTCTTATACTCTTACACTGCTCTTCCAGTGACGTGAAGTTACTAAGTGACACGGGCACTTAAAAATTTGCTTTGAATATGAATATATTTTGAATATAGTTTTTTATATGAATATTTCATACTGCTATCTATAAATTGTACAGCTGTGGGAAAGGCATTAATAGCGTTGTGTTACAGAAGATAAAACAAGCTCGGGTAACAAAAGTATGGGAAGATGTGTTTGTAGTTCATGTTTGTATTTGAATCTACAAATCTAATAGTGGAGAAAGTTTGGTAATTAAATACCAACTCCTGATTCATAATGTAGCTTTTGATAAAGAATTAGGTCATCAGACTTATTTGAATTCTGGGATTATGCATTATGCTTTTAATTCATTTTTGGATGAATCAGCAATCCATTATGCAATAACCCTTTGAATCTCTGAAAGATAGAAATAGGAACTTATTAGATACTTGCTATTAAAAATAAAAGAATACTTAAAAGAAATTTGAATAGCTGTAATTAAGAATAACTAGAATTGGTGACAGTTAAATAAGTATTGTTCTATAAGCTTTGATTAGGATGCAGCACCTGACTGGGTGTTTCATGAGACATGGCTTACTTTCCAGCTGTTCTGGATTTTGAAGAATACGGGCATACTTCACTTTATTTAAATATTTCTCTTATTAACTGTTGAACAGCTTTATTCAGAGCTGTTAGTGTCACAGTTCTAATTCTCATCAGAACACAGAATTGCAAAGGCAGATAAAAGTATTATGTATGTAATAGATAATAGGTTTTCTTCAACTCAACCACATCCTCCTATGAGACTACTGCAGAGCTATCTTCAGCATCTTCTGTTTGCTGCTATTCAACTGTATAACAAGGGAGTACCTACTTGCACATGAAAATTTCACAAAGTATTTCAATTATTAGAAGATGCTTGACTTACCACTGTGAAACAATCTACTCACACACCATACAAATGGTATTATTCTATTAAGGCTAATACATGGTTTTAGACAGAGGCAGCATGACTGTGCCAAGACTTCCTAACATCCTACTGTCTCTGCAGCTGCTCACAGAAGGAAATGTGCAGACTACTTAACGCAGCACTGTATTTTACTCTCCTAATGACAAAAAGTAGAAATGTCTCAGCATTAACATAGGAATGCTGACAACATTGAATGCTGGCAGGTGTGAGCAGAAAAGGCTCACGGCTTTTTCATTTTGTTTGTAGCCAGAACTGTTCCTTCCCAGTCTCCCTCTGTAACACTCCAGCTGCACAGACTTGTACTCCTTCCTCTGTCAGTGTTCACCCATTCTTGCTTCTTTTCTTAACAATGAAGATGAACTAAATTGGACAGTATGTTTTTTTAACATCATAACCATTCACCCTTCCCTGCCACCTACTTTCAGGAAGCATAATGCTACCATTATTATTATTATTAATTTTTACTTATTCAAAGTGCAAGCCAAATTATGTTCAGCCCACTACTTAGAGGCTATTGTTAAGTCCCATGGAAAAGCTGAAGCCAGACCTTCCCTGGGCATCCAGTCCTGTATTTGGCTGTTGCCAGGTTTCTCTCCTTAGGGTCTCAACAGCTCTTTTTCTTCTGATTCAAAAGTGTCATGCTAGCTTTTCTGGAAGCCAGGAGATTAATATACACCCTTCCTCAGTGGGAGCAAAAACTATACATCATGATACTAATGATCTAGGAATGTTCTCTCTCTCTCTCTCTTTCTGTCTCTCTCTCTTTTTTTTTTTTTTTTTTTTTTTTGTCATGCCTCACTCTTGTTTAACTAATTCTTTTAAATTGTTCATTTTTACATATTTAATTCTGATAATATGCATTATAAACCCAAATTTAGACATGCTCTTATCATACTACTTCTACTGCCCTTTATTAATCTTAAAATGCAGGTGCTAAAAGGTAGTGTTTCTCTCTCCCTTTATGTGCCTGCAGTAAAATAGTGCATAAAATAATTAATGCAGTTGCCTTTGGTGGGAAAAATCAGTGTCTGAGAAACATTCTGATAGGAAAGCATTTCACAAAATATAGTAATATACTGAATTTTACTCAAGTCAAGGAGGAAATTCATCACCTTCAGAGGTGAGCTGAAAATAGTTTTTTCCTACATCAGAGAAAAGTGTTTGGCTAAAGTTTAAAGCACAGAATGAATGGAAGTACTGACACAGATGACAACTACAGGTGAGATTCTCTGTGTCTATGGAAAGTTTTAATCTCTTGGCTCCATGTGAAAGGTTGGATAGGTGAAATACATCTCCTGCTGGAAAAGTTGCTGCAAAGCCCTAACTGAGCAGCAATACGTCTCTGTGGACTGAAGTACTCTGTAAATGAAGGAGCCATATGGAAGCAAGTAGATAAGATGCCAGCAAGTATCATGTGGGAACAGGTAACTAAGCCCTTGTGCCTTGCAGGAACAATATGACCTGTTGTTGTGAACTCCAATTAGTTCACTTTGTATATCCCTCTACTGCTCCCACACTGCCTTCCCACATATGAGACTTTGATATCTTTTATATTTGCAGCTTCCCTGTTTATAAACAGCACTGAGACCACAGGTAAATTCCACCCTAAAATTATTCTTGTTTATTTCTCTTTAATGTCCTTCTTCCTTTAACACTAAAGAATTGCCTATATCATAACACAACAGTGTTCCTCCATAAAATAGCATTATTATACTAGCAGCCTTATAATGAGGTAAGCAATTATGTAGGGGATATGATAATGATGATTTTAATGGGAAAGAAAAGAACAAGAAAAGAAAGGCTGTTCTCTTTCATTTGTAAAGTGAGAATGAGTTTAGGGATTTTTCTTTCTCTTTCCCCCCTCAGGGAAGAGAAATGCTATTTAAACCAATATGTGCCTTGTTTTTGTCTATTTATCATTACTTTGTATCTGCAGTAAAGTAATTAGCTTTGTTACCCTGTCATAGATTTCCTGTATCTCTCTTTGTACTTTGATTTTATATTTAGGAGGATTGCTTCCTTTTTCATCATTTGGATCTCTCTTTGGACAACAATCAATAAATCAGAAAATTGTTAAAACAAACAAACAAAAGCAAACGATCTCAGAATGTGAAGAACTACTATTTTAGAAATAAATGTGGATTTCATCTTAAAATTTTACACTCCTATTCTTTCTCTATTTTTTTATTTGTAGTTTTCTACTGAAATTAGGATAAGCACCATTGTTCGTATTAATTTTGGCAGAACTTTTTAGCATATGGTTATCTCCTCAGATTTTGCTTCGTCAGTGGTTTTGGTATCTTCTGTCAGAATTGTTTAATTTACAGGTATGAAGTGAACAACCTAAACTTAATTCATGCTTCTTTTTTTTTTTTTTTTTTTTTTTTTCATTTGCCAAAATAGCTTGAAGGCAGGGCATTACTAGATATGAAGACTTTGCTTTCAAATCCTATGTCAACTAATAATTTCAGACCCAGACATCACAACATCACATAGCTATCCAAAAAGGAAAATTGAAAGAAAATATCCTGTCTCCAAAAAAAAAAAAAAGACCTCTTAAAAAGCATTTTGGACTTGGAAAGCTGTACAGGGGGTGTTGGTTGATAAACACGAACCAAGGAGGTCAACAGCATCCTGATTTTTATCAGGAATAGTTGAACCCGTGGGACCAGGTGGGTGATCATCCCCTTCTACTCTGTTCTGGTGAGGCCACACCTCAAGTATTATGTTCAGTTTTGGGTCACTCACTACAAGAAAGACATTGAGGCCCTGGAGCATGTCTAGAGAAGGGTTACAAAGCTGGCGAAGGGTCTGGAACACAAGTCCTATGAAGAGCAGCTGAGGGAACTGGGGTTGTTTAGTCTGGAGAAGAGGAGACTCAGGAGACCTTATTGCTCTCTACAACTAGCTGAATGGAAGTGGTAGGGAGCTGGAGGTTGTTTTCTTCTCACAGATAATTAGTGGTAGAACAGGAGGGAATGGCCTCTAGTTGCACCAGGGGAGGTTCAGGTTGGACATCAGGAGAAATTTCTTAGAAAGCGTAGTTAGGCATCAGAATAGGGAGAGTTTAAGGAAAGGTTAGACATGGTGTTTAGGGACACGGTTTAGTGGTGGTAGGAGGATGGTTGGACCAGATGATCTTGGAGATCTTTTCCAACCTTAGTATTTCTATGACTCTATGAATGAGCCTCTTCTAATAAGTAAGCTTATTAACTGATGTATCAAAGCCTAAGTTAAAATAAGTATTTATTCCAGTTAGTCTCTCTATCTTGGTTAGACAGAAAAATCTGTGATTTTATCTAAATTCAGGGAATGATCCAAGCTTCGTGAATACCAAGATCCTTCAAATACTGCTTAATAGAAAATTCAGCTCCTTCCCATCCTCTATATTTCAAGTTATTTATTGCATTTACCCTCTTAGTCCCCTTTTGTTTCCCCTTATTTCATGTACTAGGTTTAAAATACAAATTCAGATTACTGTTTGATATTTTAAAATATACCAAGAAAAGGTTTGTTTTGTGAAATATTACCTAAATTTCTTGCAAGTTCTGCAATTACTTCAGCAGATGTGGCAGTAGCCTATACTTGCTTTTCCAAATCACATTAGTTGAGCATTTTATTATTACTATTATTACTTTAGAATTTGATGTTTCCTTTTTGCTAAGAATTTATAGTTTTAATGTGTGTTTTTTTTTTTTTGTTTTTGTTTTTTTTTTTCCAGGCTTCCTCTTTTAAGAGACCATAGAGACCATAAATTACATAGTTCTGTTACTGAGGATGAACGACTGTATGGAACTCAGAGGTGTTTCTCATCAACCTAGGTACTGATGACTGGGAATCAAAACAAGTGTTTGTCTTGTTGCAAATCACATAACTTTGAAGAATCATTTGTTATAATGCAATATACATACATACATATATATGTATAAAAATGTTATTTAACTGAATTTCATTTTATTTTTTGGATTTGTGGTCTTTGTTCATTTACTTATTAAATCCTAGGGGAAATTTCTCCAACTTGGGATTTAAGAAGAAGTTGAAAATGGCTCTTTAAACAGAAGTTAAGTTCTAATTTGGACACTCACGTGAAATGTCCTTTTTCTTTTCTTCCTTCTTCAGTGATACGGTCTGAGAACACTAATCTGAACTGAGAAGTTCTGAGAGTATCTCCCTTATGTCAAGTGAATTCCCTATTCACCTGCCTACTTAACATTCTTTCCCATATTTATTTATTTATTTATTTATTTTCAGGAAAGATTTTGAAATGCTTCAATTTTTGCTGGGGAAACAGAATTATTTGAGGAAGGGAATTATTGTACTTCAGTTGCACTCTAAATCTCTATAGAAATTTGTGGAATTCAAGGGAATATCAGGAATTCCTCAGATAAACACGGTGAAATTGTAGTCAGCCAAACATTTAGAATCATAGAATCATAGAATATCCTGAGTTGGAAGGGACCCTTAAGGATCATCAAGTCCAACTCTTGACACCGCACAGGTCTACCCAAAAGTTCAGACCATGTGACTAAGTGCACAGTCCAATCTCTTCTTAAATTCAGACAGGCTCGGTGCAGTGACCACTTCCCTGGGGAGCCTGTTCCAGTGTGCAACCACCCTCTCTGTGAAGAACCCCCTCCTGATGTCAAGTCTAAACTTCCCCTGCCTCAGCTTAACCCCGTTCCCACGGGTCCTGTCACTGGTGTTAATGGAGAAAAGGTCTCCTGCCTCTCGACACCCCCTTATGAGGAAGTTGTAGACTGCAATGAGGTCTCCCCTCAGCCTCCTCCTCTCCAGGCCGAACAGGCCCAGTGCCCTCAGCCACTCCTTGTACGTCTTCCCCTCCAGGCCTTTCACCATCTTCGTAGCCCTCCTCTGGACACTCTCCAACAGTTTCATGTCCTTTTTATACTGTGGTGCCCAGAACTGCACACAGTACTCGAGGTGAGGCCGCACCAGCGCAGAGTAGAGTGGGACAATCACCTCCCTCGTCCTACTAGCGATGCTGTGCTTGATGCACCCCAGGACACGGTTGGCCCTCCTGGCTGCCAAGGCACACTGCTGGCTCATATTCAACTTGCTGTCTACCACGACCCCCAGATCCCTCTCTTCTAGGCTGCTTTCCAGTGTCTCATCGCCCAGTCTGTACGTGCAGCCAGGGTTTCCCCGTGCTTTCTTGTTTTGCATTCAGAGCTCCATGTATTGCATCTAATTTTAGCTTGGCAGCATGTTTTTGTATTTATGGTAAGATATAGACTGCATGCAAACTCCTTTCCAGAACTAAGGATGTCTTCTGAAATCTGTACCCAAAGATTTTTGTCCCTTTTCATGACATCTCATGTAGGGACAAATGCCAAAACAAGTACCTAAAATGCTTATTATACAGACTGCTGTCAGAGACCTCATCTATTTAGAGAGCTCTTACATCTCCTTTTAAAGGTAGAATTGTTTTTCTCTGATAGATTTCATCTCTAGGACTCTGTCATTGATTGTTTTGTAATCTGTTTATCATCATAGAATAATAGCTTGATATGCAGAGAAACACCTATTATCAGGAATTTTATTTTGTTTTATTCTATTAAAGTGGAAAGTTATAGTGTTGCATTATCTGAGGATATATGACGCTTTACTTTTTTTTAGGTTTGATGGCAATAATAAAAAAAAAAAAAAAATGTGCAGAAATGAAGCACCCTGCTTTAGGATGTCTTTTCCTGATGTTTAGATGCTTTAGGAAGAAACACTCATCCTGAGTGCTTGAGTTAATGACTTCTTATCAAATCTTTTGTTCTAAGTTGTAGACTTATTTCAAAGTAATTTTGTGAAGGAGAAAATTGTTTCTAGCTTTTCCTGGAAGTCACGCTTCAAGATTCATGCTTCAAGACAAAAGCTTTCCCTCACTAGCTAGAAAGGTATGGAAAGCTCTTTTTTAAAAACAAAACAAAACAAAAAAACTTAAGTATGTCATCTACACTACAGAGGTCAAGCATCAAGGTTTCAAAACTGATATCTGAATGTCATCACAATGTCTATCATTTCAGTAGAGGAACCTGTTTACATGCATAAATTTGAGTGTTATAGAAAAATTGTTTTTCGTTCTTTCCTCCTCATTAGTTAAAACAGCATAGCATAGAATAGCATGTGTTGATGCCTGGGATTCTAGAATGAAATGAATTTCTATTAGTGAATCTAACTGAAGCAAAATCCTCCTTCGTAGGAGGGCTACGAAGATGGTGAAAGGCCTGGAGGGGAAGACATACGAGGAACGGCTGAGGGCACTGGGCCTGTTCAGCCTGGAGAAGAGGAGGCTGAGGGGGGACCTCATCGCAGTCTACAACTTCCTCATAAGGGGGTGTCGAGAGGCAGGAGACCTTTTCTCCATTAACACCAGTGACAGGACCCGCGGGAACGGGGTTAAGCTGAGGCAGGGGAAGTTTAGGCTTGACATCAGGAGGGGGTTCTTCACAGAGAGAGTGGTTGCACACTGGAACAGGCTCCCCAGGGAAGTGGTCACTGCACCGAACCTGTCTGAATTTAAGAAGATATTGGACTGTGCACTTAGTCACATGGTCTGAACTTGGGTAGACCTGTGCGGTGTCAAGAGTTGGACTTGATGATCCTTAAGGGTCCCTTCCAACTCAGGATATTCTATGATTCTATGATAAAATACAAAAATATTTTCACTCACATTTACCTTTTGCAACCAACCCAATATTCACATCTGTTCAAAAGTATTTGGAAAAACTTTTGATAATGCCATATATCACCTAGACGCAATTAATCTTTTATATTGAATCTCTGTGCTGTGAAAGAGAGCTAACAAGAGCAATCAATTATTTGTAATTAAGTCACCAGGTCTTACATATATTTTAGATGAAATGTTATGATTTGTTAAGGATGTTCTGATCCTTCTTGAATGATAGGTGAAGAATTAAAACATGACTGCGTCATCTTTCATTTGCTGAATTTTAATAGCTGTTGAACATACCCAACATTTAAATCCTAATGAAGAAAGTGCCCCTGTTTCGTGAAGTTTGTCAGAACACAATTAATTTTGGCATATGCTTAAACTGTTCTGAAAAGAGATTCTTCTAAACACATTTTCCAAATGGGTCCCATTTTTTGTAATGTATTGGTCTGCATGTGTATGCATTTGTATGCATAGAAATATACTGTAATGACACTCAGCTTTGACATACTTTTTTAGCCAGTCTCAAGCTACGCGGGCTCCTTGATCCAGGCAGTGCTATTAGTTGAGACAAAGACATGCAAGCACAGTTATTCTGCTGCCAAAGGTATTTTTGCCAAAGGCAAAATGATGGAATGTGCTTCAGAGGCATTTCAGCAGTTTTGCTTGGAATAGCACCAAATTCAGGTAGACTTGTCATCTCTAGCTGTGCCATGCCAGAACTAACTATGCAGATCCACCAACCCTCCACTTGCAGGAGGGTTATCAAACTGCCTTAGCCATGCAGTAACCTGGTATCCAAGTCTAGGTGCAGTATTTCTGCTCTCAACCTAATAAACACAGCTTCTGGAGCATTCAGGTACAGACCAAAGTGCCCCACTAAGCAGTAATGCAGAGTCCAGTGAGAAAAGTGTTGAGCCAGTTAACAAGCTCAGCTGACCTTGAGAACTCATTATGGAGAATTGGAAAGTTTCTGTAGTGACCTCCATACCTGTATCATATGGGGTCAGGAATATTTCAGCTCCCTGAATAAAAAAGAGCTGAATACATGCATGAGGCCTTGATTCTTTATTTTCCTTTTAATGATCTAAATCATATTTTGGATTTCTTTATAAAAGTCCTAATGCCTGAAATTACCTTTTTCAGACATTACTTATTTTTCCTTACTCTCCCCTCCTTTTCTTTTGACATGAAAAGCAAAACAAAAAAATAAATTTTTCCTTTATAGTCCAGCAAGTTCAAATCATGCTAGGGAGCTCAGAGCAACAAACATGAAAACCCTACATTTCCCATTTAAAAGATATAGTTTAAATTAAAACTGTGGATATTCATCACTTACCTTATTTTACATCTTTTCTTTTTATTTGTGTTAAATGAATTTCCTGTCACTCATCCCAAGCTGGTATTTTCAGAATAGCATGAAATTGGTTTCTCAGTTCAGACCTTCACATGTAAATATGATCAGCCATAATGTAACATAATCTCCCCTGCTAATGACCTCATCTGATTTGGAACAAAAGGTCTTTTAGAAAATGGCTCAGATTGATTATCCACTTCCAGGATAAATCAGTATACATGTACATACACTGCTGCTCTAATAGGTAGTTTCATAGGTGCTAGGACAAGTCTTGTTCACCAGCTGACACAGAATAGCATAGCAAAGAGACTGCAAGTAAAGGGAAATAGAAATTTTATAGAAGGAAAGAAAATAACAGAAGAGAGTAATGGCTTCTGTCTCTTCAAATTATTGGTAGCATGGATTTGCTGCAGCTAAGCTTTTGCAGTTTTCACAACACATCACATTTACCTCAGCAGCTATAAGCATCGGCTTACCCCAGCATCACCTTGCATTAGACACTCTTTTCCTGCACATACAGCATTTCTCTTTAGACTTTTTAGTCCTTACAAAATCTCCTACCAGGCTTTGGTTTCTGATGCTTCAAAGAAGATTTAGTACCGATTTTCACCAACTCTATTTCTTACCTTCTTATGACAGGCTATGAAAAACTTGCTTTCATGTTTTCTCTGTCCCTTAGATAAACTGAAAAATAGATATAAACACATATAAGAATAAATACTGCAGGTCCTTGCCCTATTCATTCTTCTTCTTCCTTCTCAGTTTTGGAACAGATTTAAAAATGTATTTTTAATGACACGCAAGAGCTTTATAAGGTTAACTTTTGGCATTATGGATCAGATGATTTAGCTTACATTCTTCACCATGTTTATACTTTTTATATTGTGTTTATACAGGTATGCATATGAGTAAGAACATTTTTAAAGTTGATTTACCTATTATGTAAATCACAATGTTGAAAATTCTATTAATGGGCCTGAAAAACATTATTATGATGAGCCTCTCAAAGAATGGATATCCTTAGAAAGTTTTCAAATGCTAACTTAAAATCTCTATTCTGTAAATACTAGTAAAATTGCTCTCAAAGAGTTAGAATGATTTTAAGGCTAAGATATTGCCTCACAGCTAAAACTTCAGTCTCTAACACACACACATATATTTTAAGCAGTTACTACTGTCCTCTGGACATTCTTCTTATAGCTGGTAAATGCTAGACATATACTTGGTGATCCCAATTGGTAGATCAAAGCAGAGCCCAAACTAACTATAAATGAAATTACAATAAAATCTCTGAGCTTTGTGAGCACAATTTATGAACGCAAATTTGAGATGTGCCATCATGGTCTTCATTGCTAATGTATATTAAGAATGAATTAAAAAAATAAGAAAAAAATACCTTTTACTTTGCTATTATAGGAAATGTCACAAGGGAATGAGAAACTTTTAATTGAGTTTTGAAATGTTGGCTTTGATTATTTTAATGCTGTGGCCAACCGGTCTCTGTCTGATTAAGCCTCTTTAACAATTCCAGTCCAGGGATTGGAATTTACTAAGTGAAAAAGGATTAAAAAATAGCAGGTATTTTAGAGCTATGAATATTTGGATAAAAACAGAATGCAAAGAATAACAAGCGACTGTGTAGACCAAGTATGGCTTTGTAGGATATGTTAGGTCAAATATGGCATGAATTGATTCATTACAGAAGATGCTTCAATTTACTTAGCAAAGATGGCAATTTATTTTGTTCTTTTAACATAGCTCATTTTTTCTCATATTAATTATTTTCATTCACTGCTTTTACCCACTGCATGGCAGAGGCATTTGCCACCTTAATCTGTACCTTGTTCTGATATAGTACCATGAGAAGATGAGGATGTGGGTGAAACAGGGACAGATGAGAGACGCATCAATATCTACTGTGAGGACTGCTTTGAAACATGATCTTTGAAAGCTCTTTTCACTTGAGGGAGAATAGGACATCCTTACCTAATTGACTTCTACCTCTACTATGACAGTACATACCAATACTTGTGCAAACTACATTTCTCCGTTGGCATGTATCTCTCACTTTTTTTTTTCTTTTTTTTTTCCCATTGAATGGTACAGGGAATATTGGCAAAAATAAGATTTTTCTTTTTCTTTTTTTAATAGCTGTAGTGACTTGAACTAAGAATAATTCCAGTACTATGATAAAAATAAGTGTGAGATTTTAGCATACAATATTGAATCTTTTCCATCTTTTGTAGAGATAATATTATATCTATAATGTCTAAATTCGTACTTATAGACTACCTTTGCAATTTAGATGTATACATGAGCAAATAAATGAAAAAGAAAGAGAAGATGCCACTCAAACTCAGTTAACATATATTCTTGCAGCATTTGATGTATTTCTTCTAATTACCACCACCCCTTCATGCAAATTTCCAACTCAAGATGAAAATCATTTAAATATTTTAAAGCTCTTCTTCACTAGTAAAAAATGAATGTTCTATGATATTTTAAATATGTTGATAGTGGTGATCACACAATTATGGGTACATACATATATATGTGCATGCATATCTATAATTAGTAAAACAGTGACTTGGTTATAATTCATTACATGAGTAAAAGAAAATCAACACAACATATCAATAAGAGAATGAATGTTGAAATGATGTTTTGGGCTAATAAATTAAGAAAAAATAGGCTTGGAAAAATTGAAAGAAGGGAGACTGGGAAGTGTCAAAGTCACAAAAGAGGGAGGAAAAACTTATCAGATTTTCTCTTTATACAAATCAACTTTTTGATTTGTATAGAAAATCAAAAATTTATTCTAGAAATCAAAAATTTATAACTAGTCAGACAAAGGCCAATATGCATGATATATATGGGAATGAATAATTCTTTGAAGCGATGAAGCCTAGGGGGTAAAAGGCTGGAGCAGCTCTGTGGAAGAAACCATGGGGGTGCTGGTGGGTCTGTGGTCTGCAGAAGAAACCGTACAGCCGAAAGGGCCAGCAGCCTCATGGCTCTATAAGTAGGAGAATGGCCACTATATTGAAATGTCTCTATGCAGCACTTGTTAGACCTCACCTAGAGTCCAGTGTTGGGCCCCACCATAGCTGTGGAACATGGTATGAAATAAAGCAGCAACAAGCAAAATTCAAGGCAGAGAGGATCAGATTGGATATAAGGAAAAAAATTTCCACCATGAGGACAGTCCAACATTGGATTGGGTTGCCCAAAGAGGATGAGCAAACGTACTTGGAGGTTTTCTGAGCATGACTGGATAAAGCCTTGAAAAACCTGGATAAGGCCTTGACCAATCTGATCTGATCCCACCGCTTGATCTGGCAGTCAGAAAATGCTGTCTTTTGTATTCCCTTCCAACCTCAGTTATCCTATCATTCCACCTGCACTACTGTAGCACAAAGGCTTCTGATTTAGTCAGAATAGTTTTAATATAAACTATTTTAAATCAATTAATAAGCCATGGTCTGAACTATCAGCTCAAATTTGTATTCAATATAGAAGTAAAATCCAGTGCTTTTTTAAATATCTAGTCAAAGGAAAACTGTAGTGTCCTGTTAGTTAAATAACTTCAGAAGATCATTAAACCTCACTGGGTCAAATTAATGCCCAAATTTATTCTATTGATTTCAGAGATTTACCACTTGAAATTTTATGCCAAATATCTTCTCAGTATTCATTGGTCATAGAGGTTTGAATGCATAGGGACTACAAGAAATCCTGTAACTGAAAAAGAGAGTAAATTGCTTGTAGAAGAGTATCTTCCATGTCCCATGTGGCTGATGTTGGGCATAAGACCTAAAATATGTAGCTGTATAGCAAACATATGGTTTCATTTTGCATAAATAACTGTGGAATTTTTCATAATTTACATAAATCTTGAATAATTTCATATTTGAAAGTTTTAACTTCAATAAATTTTTGGAAGAAATCAATGACAGAATTTGTGAGAATACATATGGATTTTTTTCAATGGACAGTGAACATCACAAGTGTACCTTACTGTTCAATTTATAATTTAGTCTGTGTTTTTACTTGAATTATTGAATTAACCACAGAAAGTATAATTCACCAAATCCAGGTGGGGTCTCATGAAAACAGAGTAGCACTATTATGTTAGAAATTTTCTATTAAATTCAAAGTGACAGGATTGAAATCACAAGGTCCTGCACTCAGGGCAGGGCAACACCAAGCACGAATATAGGCTGGGCAGAGAATGTATTGAAACCAGCTCTGAGGATAAGGACCTGGGAGTATTGGATGATGAGAAGCTTAACAATGTGTGTTTGTAGCAGAGAAAGCCAACCATATCCTGGGCTGTGTCAAAATAAATGTGGCCAGCAACGCAAGGGAGGTGATTCTCTCCCTCTGCTCTGCTCTCATAAGACCCCACATAGAGTTCAGTGTTCAGCTCAGGGGCCCCCAGCAGAAGAGGGGCATAGAATTATTAGAACAAGTCCAGAAGAGGGTCACAAAGATGATCACAGGGCTGGGCACTTCAATGAAGACAGGGAATTGGGGTTGTTCTGGAGAAAAGAAGTCCCCAGGGCGACCTTATACTGTCCAGGAGTTGAACTCAATGATCCTTGTGGGTCCATTCCAACTCAGGATATTCTATGTCCTTCCAGTACCTAAAGGAGGCCTACAGGAAAGCTGGGGAGGGAGTATTTATCAGACACTGTAGTGACAGGACAAGGAGTAATGGCTTTAAACTAAAAGAAGGTAGGTTTAGATTAAATATAAAGAGGAAATTCTTTACTCTGAGGGTGGTGAGGCACTGGAACAGGTTGTCCAGAGAAGCTTTGGATTACCTATGACTGGATGTGCTCAAAGGCAGGTTGGATGGGGATTTGAGCAACCTGATCTAGTGGGAGGTGTCCCTGTCCATGGCAGGGGTGTTGGAATTAGATGAACTTTAAGGTACCTTCCAACCCAAACCATTCTATAATTTTATGATTCTATGATCTTTCAGTGCAACAAACAGTTTTTCATGAAAGTGCAAGCCCACCAATAATTACACAGAATAAAAGATGAAGTATTTTTAAAAGCACTGAACTTTCAGAGTTGAAATCATACTATTAAATGCTGCCACTATAATGTGCAACATTTTGTGAAGTCTCAGGGTGGTGCTCAGCAGTGATAATACTGCATGGCTCACTGCTCAACTGTCACATTAATAAAGCACAATAAAAAGAAGGTACTGTTCCATGTCATTTATGCTTTTTCATGCTTCTTCCCTGGAAAAGCATCATTTAGTTCAGTTTTCTTAAGACTGTTATGTTTACTTGTATTAAAATCACTAAAGGGAATATTATTTGGCAAACGTTCTTAGACTGTAATAATAAAGAGCGTATGCCAATTCTCTATGTAAGGTGTTAAAAATATACATTATGGATAATCAGGTATTTGAATTCAAATTTAATATTATAGAAAGTAGATTCTACTGATATGACAATGTAAATATTACTTTGAAAGACAAACATGCTGGTTTTGTTAAAAAGTATGATTTATCTCTATTCTTTTCTGACAAAAAAAAAAATAATTATATTACTTCATTCTTTATAAAATAAATTAGAATTTAAAAAAAAATAATGAAGGGGAAGCCAAGGAGACTGCAGTTATATGGTTAGTCTGGTTACTTCCACTAAAATAAGCTCCGCAGAATTCAACTCAAGGCTAATTTTTCTTATCTTTTCCAAAGCTTGCCTATATTATCATGTATTCTAATTAGTTTGAATATAAAAGATAGCACCTGCTACATACAGCTTCTTTTGTTCTTTTAAGATTACAGTTAACAGTATTCAGCCAAATTCTGTCAGCTTTGAACAAATGTGTTAAATGGAAGAGAGATGTTTTTCCCCTTATGAGGGCACCTACACAGGAGGCAGCCATAATTTGCATGGCTGTGTGCCTGCAGTCCAAGCATAGAGTGGGAGGAGAGGCTGTCTTAACTGCAGCTCTCCTTGCTCCTATAGCAGTCCTTCAGAAGAACTACGCTGTGGATTAAGCCATATAGCCGTTTGCATGCACATGAAATTAGAGGGCAATATATGCTGGTATTTTTTGCCCTTGTTGGATATGCATGATACTATTTCAGTTGAACACCTACACTTCAGACATTGCATCTGAGTCTGAACTTGCAGATTTTTGATCCTAGGAAACTATATAAACACCAACAGCAAAGGTGTTGCAGTACCTAAAATTAATTGTTTGATCTTAGCTACATCTGGAAGAGCCAGACTGAAATTTTTAGGCAATACAGAAGTTATGTCACCACTATGTCCTAGGAAGGACATTAGGAAGGCCTTAATATATGTAGCAGTTGTTCAGGAGGACAGACTTATCCACAAGAGAAGTTAACCTCCCTTCTCCTTCCCCTTTCCCAGCTTTTATTATTGAGTGTGACACCATATGGTATAGAATATTCCTTTGTTAGGTTTAGGTCAGCTGCCCTGGCAATGTCCCTTCCCCACTTCTTGCCCACCCTAGGCTGCTGGCTCTGGAGGGGTTTTGGGGAGTCCTGATGCAGTGCCAGCACTGTTCAACAATGGACAAAACACTGGTGCAATATCAGGGTTGTGCTAGCTACACATGCAGAGCACAACACTATAATGACTGCTGTAGGGAAAGTTAACTCCAGCTGCGCCAGGCCCATAAAGAAATTTATTTGATTAGAATGCAAAAGGAATATTAAAAAAAAAAAAAAAGTTAGACTTTTTGTGTTCGTTCAGAACTTTCCAGATAATCTTTGGTCTATCAACACATATTAAGTAACCAGAGCATTTAAAAGTTAGGTTTATATGTTCAACTGTATCTCTGACAGCAGATTCCAAAATAATTTTTTGTATGTCATTTTAAAGGAATAATCTATATCTTTATTCCCTATAAAAGTGATTTTCTTTAAAAATTTAGAATCACTGTTGTTCCATAAATATGTTTGTTGTTCTTAATTATGCTTTTCAGGCATACTGTTAGTCTGACAGCAACATAAATATACTGTTACTGCCCTTTTCTTGCCTAAAAGAAAAGTGAATTAGTAGATTAAATTTAACAGTAGTGTTTTATGAATAAAATAAAAAATATTTTTAGCTATATTGAAAAGGAAAGATAAAAGAAAGTGTCTGAAATGTAAAGTGACCTTCACTATATAAATTACAACTGTATTTATTCTTTCCTCTGAGTCTGATTTAGTGGTGTGTTTCCAATGCACACCAAAAATAAATTTCAAATCTGTTCTCTCTCTCAGAAGTGTCTTCATTTTTTATGTATTAGCTTTTCATATATTTCCGTTCCTCTCATATTCAAGAATCCTTTTTTGATGGCCAGGCATGCTAAATTCCATACTAATCAGCATGTATTGTAGCTGACTTCAAATTAATCATTATCTTTCATCTGTGTTTCTATTTATGACTCAGACTATTCTTCTGAACTGAAAATTATACATTTTAAATTTATTAAGCATTCTTGCTCACAGGTCCACCAAAACTCACTCTGACTGTCCTGGTGAAATGCACTGCTCAGCAGGACATGGTGCACCCACTGAGCTGAATAAATGATTTTAAAGGGGTTTGGAACATAGAAGAACTCATGGACAGATCTTATGCTACTGTGGATTTTCTTTCTTTGTCATTACCAGAGCCTTCAAGGAGATTTAATTTCATATTTTCACATCCGATGTGTTTTAGAGCTCTTTGCAGTACCTGCATTTGTTCTGTCAAAAATAAAATATAAGCTATGAATATAATTTCATTACTGCTTGCTGTCAAGAAATTCAATGGTTCATGACGCCTTTTGATTTCAGAAAACTGAAAATGGCCTTTTTTTTTTTTTTTAATGATACCTCTGTTTAAGTAGCATGCTTGCATCTCAAATGATTATCTAAAAAGAAAAATGTGAAATCTATCAGAATGATTTTTATTTATTTTTATTTATTTATTTATTTATTTTTGTGATAGCAGCAGTTACTAGGGTGACATTTTAAGTGTGAAAGGCTCATTCTCATTTCTTGCCTCTCCTCCAAGGAAAAGGGGCAAAGAGGAAGGAAATGACCTTAATGACCTGTTTACATCTGGGAGACTTCAGAGGTTGTGTTTTGGGGAAAAGGGGAAGGAAGAGAAAGGGAGTAACATGGATTTTTATTTTTATTTTTTAATTAGCTGTTTATTTTTCTGGCAATAATGAAAATGTGTTTTCTAATCATCCTGTTGTCCACTCTGTTATTGTAAAGAGTCAGAAGTATTTCAGCTAGCAGATTCTCATACTTTGAGCTGATATTGTTGACAAACATTTATTATTATAAAAGTGTAGGTGGAACATCGGGGAACATCTGGGTGAGAGGAGAGGATGCTCCATCCTGTCCATGAGTTCTAGCTCCTGTCAAGCTACAAAACATAAATACCAGTGTTACTCAGCAGGATTTTGCTGAAGGTATGGCTTTCTGCAGGGATGAAAGCACAGTAGGAAAGTAGTATCATGATTTTGAGAAACCTGGAAAGAATGCTTTAAGGTAGATAATTTTTCCTCAGACTGATTGTCAGGATTAAACAAGTGATTTAAATCCTGTATAATTATGTTCTACAGCCCTGTAGAAAATAGGACAACACTTACAGCATTGTCCTATGTTTTCTAAATGCAGGAATGATTATCTCTCCCTATGCATTTAAATCTTCAGTTTTTATTTACTGTTCATAAGTGGATAGATTTGATCTGGCTACTGTATTGTATTGTCACCTTTTTGATAAATACAGATCATTCTATTTTCCCATTTCCCCCAAACACAATCACATATAATACAGCTTCCCCTTATATATTTATTATACTTATTATATTTATTGTACTTATTTCTCAGAGACAGTTTATTTGTAGAGATTAGTTGGTTCAAACAATCCACATGCACTCAAGCTGAAAACACAAATAAAGGATAGATTCAAGACATGTTTTCACAATATTACCTGTCCCCCTCAAGAAACAAAACCTATCAACTCAATCAAGTACATTTCCATTAGAAGAGCTTGGAAAAGACTGACATTATTTTTTGAAATCACAAAATATTTGTTGGTTTCTATTAAAACTGAATTATGGAAGGATTAATATATAGATCATCTGTGGAATAAAAGACAATTTCACCTAGATGTTACACAAAAAGTCAGGTGTAAGGGAGAAGGGTAAAGAAAACTGGAAACTAAATTTATCAGCACAAACATGAAATTATGATAATACATCATATCTCTATAATATGAAAATTTTAATGTCTAGATATCGACTGTACATGTGTCTGTCCACACATATATTCTTATCCTTAACCTTTCAGCTAAATTTAATAGCTACTTTTACACTGGACATACCTGTATTTCAGGCATGTTACATTTTCTCAATGAGAGAAAATGACATCTTCTGTGTTTAATAACAATTTTGTTGAGGGTGTTGGAAGTAGTGCTCTGTAAACCTTCCAAGTAAACAGAACGCTGGGTGCTAACATACAGAATTCAAAATAAATCAAAGAGTATCTATTTTGTTTTCAAGAAAAGGATTTCCTTTTCCCTCCTCTCCGTCTGTTGGAATATAAATCCATTTTGAACATATGTGGGTTCCCTTAGTAATTAGTTGTGTGTTGCAAAAAAAGTTTGTAAGGACTTTATGGTTGTGGAACATTATGTGGCTGAGTGTGATAAGTGGTTAGTCTCAGTTGAGCATAGATGTTCTTGGACCATAATGTGTTCAAATCATTCAAGGTTCTCAAAAGGAAGACCTTTGTAGGCTATGCTCCACTCAACACTGCAGAGGTGTGTCTGACAAAGGTAAAAAAACATGCATAGCAGTTAAAGATCAAGAATTGCAGTATTCTGTAACAGCAGGTGGTCATCATCTTTACAGAAGACATGAACAAGATATGACAATTGAGAGCAGAAATGCAGAACACTGATACCAAACCCATGGTGAATAACTGCCTAATAAAAAGCAGAAAAGCGTGAAAGAAAAAATTCTAAATGATTGGTCCTGGGGGAAAAAGAGGGAAAAAGATTAAACCAGTGTAAATGACTTATTATTAATTTTATGCGATGTGATGAAAAACTGAGGGGGTGGGAAGCTTATAAATTCTGACCCTGTCACACTTAATCAACTATTTTGGCTCCCCAAGGTATCCTTCACTATGCCCAAATGCTAACAGAGCAGGTCTCAATGTAAGCCTTGCTCACCAATGGGCAGTTGAGCAGAAGATAGAGTTGTCTTCATAGAATCACAGAATGGTTTAGGTTGGAAAGGACTGTAAGATAATGATCTTAATTCCACACACACCCCCTTCCCCCCCGACATCAGCAGGGACAGATTACATTAGACCAGGTGCTCAAAGTCCACATTGCAATACCCTTTTTTTCTGTTCTAACCCCAGCATCACCCAAAGAGTAAAAGTTGTAACTTTGGAGGCATGCTCAAAACTTTTAATATGAAGACCAGTGTTTTTTATTATTTTTGGTGTTTCCTTCTTTTTTTTTTTTTTCTTACTCTTCTGAGAGCTTTATTTATTTACAAGATTTTGAAATATTAACATAACTCTGAAATAATCAAGCAGGAGACTTCACCTGTGACAATAATAGGAGGCTTACATGACAGTTCAAGATTTTCTCTGTACATTGAGCTTTAGGTCATACTATAAATACTAAGAGAAACACTGAGAAGTTATTATACTATGAGAATTAAGTATAATATGTCCTACAGAAGTCTCTTGCTCTTTTGCACACAGGTAGAATTCTCTCTCAGGTTTCTCAGGTTTGTCCTTTTTATATAATGGATGATGATGAAAATGAAATTATGTTTGGATGTTTAAAAAAAGTCTCAAAGATTGTTTCATAAGATCCTATTTTATGAGATTCCATTAATTCTTTATTTGCTTTAATTGCCAAACCCCTGATTAGCCAATCCAGATGGTTCAGTGTAAGATGCAGGAGTGCTTGACTTGGACAATTGCAAAATACACTGCTCAAAAGAAAACATTTTCTCTCTTTTCCATTTAATAATAATAATAATAATAATAATAATAATAATAATAATAATAATAATAATAGATTTGTCAGCCAGTGGTTTGCTTATCCTCTAGGGCATTAGTTCCTTTATCAACAGCAACAACAAAAGGCTATCATTGTATATATGACTTATCTGAGCAACAGATGTTTTGTGAAGCCACAGGGTTACATTGGAAGTACTGAGCCTAGAGCTGTCTTTGTAAGATAAAGAGTTATCAAAAGACAAGCTGTTTCACTTGGAGAATTTTTAGAAAATCTGGAATTTACTAATCACTGTAATCTAAAGTACACTGCAGGTAATGACACAAGGATGTGCTGGAAGCTGTATTTCTTCATCTAAGTAGTTTGGAAAAGAGAATTTTACATTGACCTGCTGTGAGAATCAGCTTCAATGTTAGAAATCTTTAAACAGCTTTGTGCACTAGTCAGTGCTGGCTTATGTGTTATTGCCGGAGTTTTGATTTTTATACCTGAACATTTAAAATTATCTTAGACCTCCTTTCTATTAGTAGTTCGAGGCTATTGGTGATATACTAGGAGAAATACCTTATCCTTTTCTGAATCTTTTCCTAAACTTCTGAGCTATGTATTGCCCTGGGACAATGAGCTCTATACTTGCATTGTGTGGTGAGACGGTATTTTGTATGCATTAACTCCTGGTAATAAATACAATTGTAAGGATCAAATATTATAGTTAGTTTTATGGGAACAGTAGAAGGAGCTGTGCTCACAAAATGAGAGGTGAGATGTATGACTGGCAGGGAGAGAAGGGGAGAAGAGAAAACTGAAACTGGCTTTTTGGCATCAGTCTACAGTTTCACCTGTTGAAACTGCAAAATTGTAGGATCCACTACTTCTGGTCTGCCCAACCTCACCCCCATGCCAGCATAGCTGTACATGCAGTGAACTAAGTCAAGGAAATGATCCAGGGCCCTGGATCCATCTCCAAATAAATGTCCAGGTCTTTGTTCCCCCTAAAGGAATTGGTTTGTTAATCCAAGCCTCTATTTGACCATATAAGCATATGTACTAGTATGGCACAGGGAGAAGTTTAGCATTTGCATTGGCAGTGACTAAGGAAAGAGCGTGGGTGCAGTCCCTTAATGAACAGCTCAGACAACCTCAGCCTCAGATGAGCATTCATTCTCATGGGGAGTATTGCTAACTTCAGAAGACTTCACTATGACTACCCACATGAATAAGCAATTTACAATGTAGCCCTTGGCTTCTCTGCTGTATCTTATCCTCAATTACACCACTTACCCTGCTGGTAACCCAGCAGTCTCACTCATTGCCTCGCAGACTTCTATCTGCACACTGCTGCCAATCTGTTACTCATTTACATTAGCATAATGAGAAAGGTTGTTAGGTTTTGTTGTTGCTGTTATTGTTGTTGTCTTTTCATTGCTATATTTTTGTAGAAAGCATTTATAATTCAGTTAAAGGATTTGGTCCTATGAAGTGCTAGGCCTCAGAGGCTTACTAATTTCATTTGGAGTGGAGTCTGCTGAGCATTTCTGAGAGCACTTAGCCTCTTAAAGGATTATACTGGTTTGGAATACCTTTCATTTGTATCAATATGTTATCAGTAATACAGAGATGGTGTATTAGCATGTGTCTTAGCCTGATTAACTGTGGTTCCGGAAAGGTATATTGCATATTTCCACCCTTCATAAGCTAGAATACAGTTTGATATACACATTATTAAAACAGAGAAAATAAACACAGACAGCCAAAATGCAAAACATTAATACTGTCTGGATATCTTATCCCGCAGTAAATATAATGTGTAGACTTTTTTAAAGATCTGCTGGAGTAGGTGTCTGACAGGATGGATGACAGAAATAAAGATTTCTCTTCAGGAATGAGGATGTGTACTCAGCATCTGAACTATGTAGGTCAGCAGCAGAAAGTCAAATGATGAGAGTAGCAGGAGAAACAGTTGCTGTTTATAGCTACTAACTGCACAGTTTTGTGATGGGATATGAAAATGTTGATCTTGGGGAAATGGAAGGCATCATTCCTCTTCATAAGGTTAAGTTTTCATGTACAGAAGCAGGGAGGGAAATATGTGCGACTTTCTTTTCCTACAGGCCAGCTCACTGAAAGGGAAGAAGCACTAAGAGACATACTAGACAATTGTTTTTTGTCATTGGATTCTTGCATACTGGAATAATATATGTTTGATGTGACATGGAATGACAATCTTTCCTCATTCCTAATGTTTCCTCCCTTTTTGTTGGTCTCAGTAGCTCATTCTTAGTTTTTCATTCTCCTTGTCCTCTGCCCAGCCCTCTCTTCCCTCCACCCCTGGCCCGTCCCCCTGCCCAAGTCGTTTCTCCCTCCTTTTCTCACAGTTCAGTCCAGAAAATAGCAGTCCATCCAGGT
Organism: Anas platyrhynchos; assembly: GCF_047663525.1. Taxonomy (NCBI): domain Eukaryota; kingdom Metazoa; phylum Chordata; class Aves; order Anseriformes; family Anatidae; genus Anas; species Anas platyrhynchos. The sequence goes on from NC_092590.1 coordinate 21,932,928, forward strand.
ATGTATTCTATGTTTAGTAAATTACTTCCTGGATCATCCTTCTGGACCTTCTTTCTCAGGCCTTCCCTTTGCAACACTGTCTTCTCCAGAACCACTGCCTTGCTACTGTGCTATGCCCATCTGCTGTGGCTTCTGTCTCATTTTTACCCCTCTTTCAAAACCCTTTCCTATGAGATATTTGTGTTGCTGGGACTTATACATGGTGATCCTACCTGGTCTGCTCACATAATGACAGTGTGGCAAAGGAGGAGCTCTGGGATTAAAGGTTTGAATCAACCTGGCCACGTAGGCAGTGAGCAGCTACACAGAAGAAAGGGTATGAATTTCAGTGCACAGAGCAACTCTAGAAATATATAATTTGATACTGGTTCACAAGAAGACACAAAAGAGAGAAGATGTGACTCATGTGGACAGAACTGGATGGTACAAATGTGCCTCAGGGGGATATTCCACCCTCATCTTAAGAAGGTAGGAGAATTTCGTACCTGGCAGGCAAGTGGAAAATAGCACATGCTTTAATGTTTTGCTGGAAGAAAGAGAAAGCAGTTTGCAGAAAAAATTAAATAGCAGAGATCTGGTGATTGTGTAGTCTCTGAGCCTTAATCCATATCAAATCATGGGAATGTAGAATGAACTGTGTATTTAATTCTAGATTTCAACTTGTATACTGAGTTACTTCGTAGAGCACAGCATCTAATAGAACACCTTCTGTAACACAGCATTTGACAGATACACTATGATTTATAGTGATTGGTAATTTTATTCATGATTTTATTTTCTTGTATGATTTATTTGTAGTTTAACTAATTACAGTTTAAGATGTTGTTTTTAAGCAATCATAATGTCATTTTTATAATCTATTTTAAGGCATACTGTCTTAGACATATGGGTGGAGACATTTAAAAAAATACTGTACTTACATAGATAGGATACTTTAGTACATAAGATAAAACTGTAAGGAAAGTAAGCACTATACCATGTCATTGTTGGGAGGTATTTGCAAGGTTAGAGGAGTCATTGATATCAGGGCAAACAGATATTTAAGACAGAGCTCAACAAAAAACAATTTCGTGTTGGAAATTTTTTTTTTGAAGCCAAATACAGAAAACTGAATGTTATATAGCACACCCTATTTAAAGATAAGAAAGAGACTCTATTGTTTGTTTCTCTACCATATTCAGAGTAGAATTTGTGAATGCTCAGCCATTTTAAAATTGTTTCCTTTGAATGTGAAAATGTAGAAACAGACAAGCTACTGCTAAATACTTTTGAATATTTACCTTAGGAAACAGTGAACATACTGATATTGCCTGAAACACATTTGAAAGTCAAGGGGTCTACCAAGATATATTGCTGATACCAGTTCAGACAGTGAAGTCAGTCAAAATGAGTCACATAATTCACCTTTACTGAAGCAAGTCCTCACAGAACTCCACCTTAACTTCAGAGTTGCATTAACTCCACGTTAACATGTTAACAGATTAATTCAGTTAGTTCAATGTTAGGAAACTAACTGGATGATACAAAAGCATGTTATATGATAAAAAGAAAGTGTTTCTCTTCCATACCCAGATTGCTTGATCAGGACAAGGTCATCTTCTGTAGAAAAACAATAAAAATAAACAACAAAAACAACAACAATAATAAACACCACAAAACAACAATAACATTTCCTCTCTGGGTTGCAAGAATTGCAGAAGGAAGAGGTAGGTATCACAATACACTGGGGAGTACAGTGCAGAGGGAAAGTTAAGTTACTGAGAAGACAAAACAACTTATAATAAGAAGAGTAAGATTTGTAATGAGAAGGCAATCTTTTATTTCAGAAATTGACAGACTCATGGGAAAGCAGACCATCTTTCAAATGGGAAAAATTATCTTCATGTCTGAAAAAGAAATTTTAAGCCAGATACAGAAATTTTTGTTCTGAATTATTTGAGTTATTCTAACCAATTACCCAGCTGTGAGAAAAGAGTGATCAGAACTTGTGAAGGAAATTCGAATTCCCTTAATGTTCTCTTAATTACTCTTAATTAATCTTAATTAATCTTAATTACTCTTAATAATAGTATTAAATATGATTATTCAACACTGATTTGATGATTGCAGTTTTTCTTATAAAATATCCACCAAGGTTTCCCCATCTCTTAAACTTTGTATCTAGGCCATGACATTTGTTTGCTTTGTGAGATTGATGAAAAATATTTTTAAAACAAATCTTCCCCATCCCATCAGAGCATGAGATTTGTTCCCAAGATTACTTTCCCTTCGTGCCATACTAAGTGATCTTGTGGATGTGAAAAACTCCACACAGAACACCTAGAAAAACATTCTTACTGTTATCTCTGAGGCCAGGCAATCTGTCTACTGAAAAAACCTCTGTCCTCCTCTCAAGATATTTCCAGGTTTTGCTCAAGAGAAATCAGCAGTGTTTTTTAACAGGCACCTTGGTTTGATTTCCCATTGGGCTTTTCCAATTATTCCTAATAAGGAAACATCTTTTTTCTCTTTTTTTGAGAGACTTTTTATTCAAAATAAATGAGCAGAATGATAAACAGAGGAAACCACTTCAATCCATTTCTCAGCCACTGTCTTTTAACATAATATATCACAAAGTAGAGAAGTTAAATAAAAAATGGTGTGTGCCATCTCTCACACACATATGACTCCTTGTTATTCTAGAACTTTAGCAGGACAAACTGTGACTTATAGATATGGCCAGAGACACAGTGTTCTACCACCTAAGGTGCTGACAAAAAAAAAAATGACTAGCTGAAATAAAATCCTAATTTTGGTGTTCATCCTGATGAAGGAGAGACCTTTTAATACCCTGAAAATATTCTATTCCAAGGTTTTGGAAAACCAGAGAAAATATGATCAAAGTTGATTCAAGCCTTTGGACTGTTCTGTGCTATGGTAGCCTCACTACTGAAGTCTTGGCTCAACACTGAACTCTTTGCTCATCTAGATTGTCTTGTATTCACTTGGTTATAGTTTCCTCCATTCTGTCCTGCTAACCTTTGGGTTATTCTGACGTTTTGTGCTCTATGTGTGGAAATCCATTTTAGACCTAAGGAACTTTCCTCACAAAAACTTGTTAAGACCAATGGTTCTGGTTTTAATGAATTAGTATGTCTGGCACAAAAGTTTTGTCAAAAAAAAATTCCCAAGAGCTGGTAGTCATTTCATTCATGATTCAGCTAGCTAGCTGTTGTAATAATTCCTTGTGTCCCCTCAGTTTAGCTGTCAGACTAGAGTGCTTGCCCTTGTCATGCCTCTGTATCATGCCTTCCTTGCTTGTAAAGAACAGAGAGATTTGCATCTATTCCTGTCATGCACTGAATTCAGCTAAAAGGGACATATAAGCAATATGCCATTATTGGTCTCTGGTTTGTTTTTGAGAACCTGCCAAATCTCTTTGTAAAACAGCAAATTGCACACATTTCAAGTATACATTAAAAAATGTATTATTTGTTTTTGTTGGACTGCACTTTCCCTTTGCATCAACCCTGCAGTGAGATTACGAAATAACTTACTGAGTGCCCATTTTGCCCAGTGGCTCTGGGCCAACTCAGCTGGCTACAGGCAAGAAAAGTCATTTCTGTTCCAAAATGCAAACATTTTTCAGAATGTCATCCAATGCCAAAAAAATTATTTTTGCAGAGATTGGGTGACTACTCCATTTTCAATCTCTATTACTTTAGCCATTCATTTGGAATAGACCTATTATGGCAGTTCATATTACAACGTCAGCTATTTTAAACTCACTACAGTGAGGACTTGACAGCATTTTATTGGAAGAAAAGGGTTTTCAGTAGTACACAAAAGATAGTCCATGCTGTCCATGAACATGACTCATTAGTTCTCATTAGTCAGCTGATGTGAGTGTCAGATATAATATGTTGAACATAAGCTCCAAAAAATTGTAATTCAATAGAAAACTATTAAAAAATTTAAGAATGAGAAGTATTATTCACTATTTCAAATTTATAAATTATATCTTTCATACCTTTGGAAAAAAATGTTATTACTCTCCCCTGCAACTTTGTAGTCAAGTCATACTCTTAGTATAATTGTTTTCCAAACATGTTAAAAATTAAGTCTAAATAGAAATAAAGGGATTTATTATTAAGAGAAAATGTGCCCTTGTCTGAATGATTCTATTCCTATCTCATTTTCACTTACAATTCATAAAAGGCAAATTAAAATGCTTCCAGTTTTCAAGTCTTCAAATCTGAGTTTAGAAACATTATCAGTCTGAAGCCAATTGGTTGAAGTTTTAGTGAACTGATACACATTTACCATTTCCAGTACAAATTAAAAGAGTAAAAGAAACAAAAATATGTATTTTTTTATAATCACAGTTTTAGTAATCTAAAATCTATTAAAGTAATGAACCAATATTTTAAATTATTATTACCATTTTATTTATTTTTAATATTGAGGTTCCTAGAAACTTTCACAGAAACTTTTCTAAGACAAGTGCTGTGCAAACATGGAGCAAAAGGATACCTCTGAAAGCTTTCACTCATTACACCTCAAGAGAAATACTTACATGCACACAGTGTTTCTCTGGCATGAAAGTGTCAGTAAACAACAAGATAATATTATTCAACACTGTAAACTCTTCAGTGTCCTCTGAATCTTTGAAAGGGAGAAGACACATTGACTGGAGATATTTTTAACCTTTAACTTGTCTGTTTTGCTCACTTGGGGGCTATGTAAGATTGAATTGCTGCTTAAAGACTGTTTGTCTTTAACTGAGTTCTTGTTTGTTTGTTTGTTTGTTTGTTTTTAGAACACCTAAATCTACGTAATGAACATCCTTATACTAAAAGCTAAACAAAACTTCAAGTTTTGATTTCTTCTTTCCCATATCTGGATCCATCTCTGAATCTACACATGCTGCACATTTAACAGTAGAGTAATTATCCAATTTCATCAAAATTCATACAGACTTTCTCCATGTTTGTAGCTCATGGTTCTGCAGGGTCAGGCAGTTGTAAAATTGCTTGAAAAAATTGCTTGTTCCTCTGAAAAAGATACTAATAGTAATAAAAAAACAAACTGTGTGGATTTATTTTCAGCGAGACAAGCCATCTGCACTTTCCACAGCAGCTTTCCAACCTGAAAGTGGGCAATAAATAAGCACATTGCAAATATCGACCAACACATGCAATGAATAATTGCAGAATCAAAGTAACACTGATCTATGTGGTGAAAGTTATTGTAGTTAACCCATGGGGCAAAAAGAGCTTTGCCTTTCCATTAACCCTGGTTTGTACATTATCTGGTTGCATTTAGAAACATGACCCCAGTAGATCTGGGATCTGTCCCATTTGTTGCAGTTAAGATATAGTGTTCTTTCTGCTAAATTGACCTATTCAGCACCTTTTTGTTATCTTCACTGTTACCCACTTCAGCAGTGGCCTTGCTGTGGTTTGAGCTCACCATAGGACATTTTTTCTTGTGTCCATTCTGGACACTGTAACTCATGTATGGAGGGACAATATTTTCCAACCCGTTTGTCCTTTTAAGTAGCATCTTGGAATAACCATTCTTTGGTTCCTCTTGCTTTCCATTGCTTTCTTTAAACAATTCCTTTGTTCAAGTATGTGCCTGATGTTTTCCTGTAATCATCAATTCAGCTTTCTTCTAGACAGCTGTTTTTTATTTGTTTATTTGTTTTTCCTTCCTTCCAAAATGCAATAAATATTTAGCTTTATTTATTTATTAATTTCTTTGGTTATTTGTTCTTGTTATCCGTTTCTTTCATTTCTGTTATATGCCTTGAGAGGTGGTCAATATGTCATTTTATTTTTCTCCTTTCTAGTGGACAATAGTAACTATTTGTTTTAGAAGTGTCTTACGTTACTTATTTTAACTTTTCTATTCAGTTTCCTTATATAGCAAATTCTCCACTCATCATTCTGTTTCTACAATAAAATTTAGCCATCAGTGCTGTCACTAAATGAGACACAAAATGAATATGAAGTTGTTTTCCTTGGTGAAAAATTCTGTATGACACAATGATTGGAAAGTCTAAGAAAATAATAATGGATTACACTGACCAAATCCCACTGATTAGATTAGACAGAGATTATTGTAATAATACCTATAAAGGGTAATGTAAATATAAATGTTTACTGACAAATGTTTGCAATTGCTATATACTGTTGCAGGAAAATGCAAAATGTTACCAGATGGAATAATATATTTGGCAGGCATTTGACCAAAATCTGGATTATTATATAATATATATGCAAGAATAAAATGAACTTCCTGATGTGGTTTGCATTATGTTACATATGGAAGTCAGACTCAGGGACCACTGTAGATGTTTGTCAAATTTTACTCTACTGCTAAATTTTTCTTGATTTTCATAGAGTAGATGTACTAGTAGATGTATTAATACAAAGTTTTCAGGAGACAAATAGATATTGATATTCACAGAAGAGTGTAAATTTATTAGTTTTTGCAAAGATTTCACTTCATAGTTTATTTTGAAGGTGTGATCTGCAAAAGGGAATATGAACAACTGAATAAGTAGTAAAAAAGGAGTCCATACCTCAGTCAAACTTGCTGCCTAGTCATGCAACCTACAACATGTATGCCTGCATACATGAATAAACATTTATACCAGGAAAAAAATGTTTGTTTTCCAAACACATTCTGTGCGTATGGACAGACGCTATAAATAAATTGACATGAAGAGTTCTGAAGTTTTATAAGAAATAAAAGTAGGCCAATAAGCAGTCATTTTGAAACATCTAGCAAGAAGCATTAATGGGTATGCTTTGGAAAAATCCCAAACTCTCATGATAAACCAAAATGTAATGGCAATAAGATGCAGGGAGAAACGCATAACACAGCAAAAGCTGTATGTAGTTGTTGCATACAGCTATGTTACAACAGATGTTATAACATACAGCATGTTAGCCCTCTCATGTGTTAACTAGTTATCTTTAATAACAATACTTTACAATGTATTTGTTTTCTGGAAGCTCTTTTTTGTTTGTTTTTTTTTTTTGTGTGTGTTTTTTTTTTTTTTTTTTTTTTTTTGGCTAAATTTCAAAGATAAATAGAGCATCTGCATTTCTTTTGTGACCTAGACCATTTATTTTGTGAACTAGATCATAATACCTATTATCTCTTTAGCGATAGAAACATTCTTTGGACAGTAATTGTCTTCTAGTAGCAGTTTTTAAATTGTCCCTATTTGCAACTTTATAATTAAACATTCTATTAATTATTATTAATTTAAGTATTAGCTTTTCAAATAAAAAATTTTAATGTATTTTCAAGGGTTATTTGGTAACTTTTGCAGAAAGCTAGCAGTCTCAATAACAATCTGTCATTTAATGTGGCAAATTTTGTCATTTTTAAAGCCTTTCAACAGTTTTTTAAAAAAGTAGGTAATTTCTTCTTCTTAGGAAAAAAAAAAAAAAAGCATAACATTTTAAAATAATTTATATATCCAGAGCTGACAGGGCTTTAAAAGCAAATTTAATAATGTACTCTGGTTTGCATATTTAAGTGCAGATGTTACTGCACTTTCATAATTAGGTATGGAGTTCGTTTGCTTTTTTTTTTTTTTTTTGCTTTTTGTGTGTGTGTGTGTGTGTATGTGAGTGTCATATATATTCAATTGATTATTTTACAATTGTTAAGAATGTAATATTTTAAAGTGAGTTACCATATAAATTATTTTTGGAAACTGCATATACAGTGGCCAAGTGCAACACTTGTGAGTAGCCACAACAAATATGCACACTGATGGCCAATAAGACATCTATAATCCCATCCAAAGACCATGGAAGTCAATAGGAATCTTTGAACTGACATCCTAAAATGTTGGATCAAACATCTAACTGCCAGAGAAGCAAACCTTCCTAGAGCACAAATACCCTCCAACTATCTTAAACAATTATCTGTAAACACCATCAATTTCACAATGTAGATGAATATAAATTATATTTGATTTAAAATTGATCTGGAATCTGTGATGAATAAGCAAATCTGGATGCTTCAGACAGGCATAGTGTTGCTGCCTTGGATTAAGTATGTCTAGCCTGTGGCCTGGTTCACCTCACAAGAATTTTATTGAAATATCATGAGTAATCAAAACATTGGCATAATTGTCAGATGATGACAGTTTGCTTGGAATTTCTTTCTAGGCAATGTTGCCTGTAGTGTGTTTTATAAGGAAATATCTGGAATACTTTGTACCTTAAGAGCTATGGCCTCTTAAAAGCACCAAAAAAAGTGTAGAACCAAGTAGCAATGAGAACTGAACTTCTCTGATAGAAGGTATATCAGAAATTGTGCTTTTAATGAGCTCTACTGCAGTGCAGAAGTTAATCTTTCTAAAAAACTTTATTGTACTTCAGTAGGCAAAATCAAAATACAGGGTTGTATGGCAGTTTTAGTCAACAGCTGCTAAGAAATTTGCAGAACCAAAACTGACTAACTATTTAGCATGGAAAGAAGGGGAATGAATAGCACAGCTTTTGGTGAAATGTAAACAGTACGCAGAACAAATTAAATTATTAATTTTCCCATTTTGAATAGACTCAAAATGAGTCTATCACTTTTTTGCCAATACTTTTTGGCAATTGGGTTAGTTTCCTGGCTTGAAGAGTAAAGTACATTGTTTTATAAATATTTAACGGTCATACGTACAAAGTTAGTGTCTCATGGCCATATATAAAGTATGTCCACACAGATTACAAAAATAGTAAAATAAGCAGGCTTACACATATGACTGTTACATAGTTTAGAAGCAGCCATTTTTAACCACGTTTAATTAGAGATAAACTGTGTACATTAAGCAAAATGGGATTTTGAGATTAATATAAGATTAATACATCTATATAGTTGGAAATGCATGTTAGTATTTTGATTCAGTATTAGAAAATGCTAAATACTGGGAGGGGTGAAGGCTGTCATGTATCAGGCTAAAAAGTTAAATCACAGATACTGGTTTTCCTGGCAGAAGAGGCCAGGCATCACTTAACTATCTGACCTAACTCTGCATGCAAAGCTCCTAAAAAGGATTATTATTACTATTATTATTATTATTATTATTATTATTGCACATTTTCACTGCATAGTTTCCAAAAAAAAAAAAAAGACTTTATACAACTATAACTACGTACATTCATTCACAACTGTTGAGGAGTTTAACATTTTGCCTAAGATGTGTTAGGGATAAGTGAAAACAAAGCAAAACAGAATTTTGTAGCTTTCTATGACATCTTTGGAAAAATAAAAAAATAAAATAAAATACAGTACCAAACCGAGTTTTCATGTTTTGGAGAATTTTATTTTACCTTTTATTTATAATACCAACCTTGTTCTTCCAAACTCTGACCTAGTGAAATAAATAAGAATTAATATCAACTGAAATAACAGAAGCAGGTGGGCAGCTATCTTTTTCTATGATATCAGGTAGTTTATGTATGCCTCTGCAGCTTCAGAATGGTACTTACAGAGAAGAAAAATGAAGTATCTGGAATGTACTCATTAAGCCTCGTTTTTAACAATATCCCTTATTCCCACTTCTGTAGGTTGTAAAGGGGGTTTTATGAGGAAAATGTCAAGTTGGTAGTCATTTAGTTATACTAAAGATTATAAGAGTTACTTTTCCTGAGAAAAAGAGAAAAAATAGTAAAGATTAATAGAAGATTTTAGATGTAAATGTAGTACTTAGGGACATGGTTTAGTGGTGGATTTGGCAATGCTAGGTTGAAAGTTGGACTTGATGATCTTGGAGGTCTTTTCCAACTTAAGTGATTTTATGATTCTATGTTATCATATGACATGGAGTCATATGACCCCTTTGGTCAGTCTGGGTCACATGTCGTGCCTGTGTTTACTCCCAGCTTCTCATACAGTCCTGGCCTGCTGGCTGGCTGGGCAGTTTGCGAAGCAGAAAACTCCCTGGCTGTCTGTGAACACTGCTCTGCAACAAATAAAAACATTGTTGTTTTACCACCACTGTCAAAAATCCAAACCACAGCATTGTATGAGAAAATTAACTCTATCCCAGCCAAAACCATGACAGAGGTTAACAAGAGGCACACAAGCATCAGTCAGTGCTGAAGTTCAGAATTCAGCCAAAGTTGATTTAAGCAATGGCAATGCAATAAACCAAAGATGGATAATCTAGAGAATCATCTGCAATAAAAAAGGAGCTCTTTTAAAGTGGTTCATCAGTTGGGAATTAAAATTTGACACCATTTTTCAGACTACTGTGTTTATAGCTACTCTAAATCAGTTTTTCTAAAATTTTTAATGTTTAACTCTGAACAGCAATGTCTAACCTTGTCTAATTTATCTAAACTTTTGGTTTTGATTTTTGTTATTATTTTATATTTATATATATAATTGATTTCAGCCTGATGGTGAATTTAGCCATTTTGGGGGAGAAAGGTTGCTTAGCATGGTTGAAGAGAGAGGCTACTGTAGATATTATGAATAATAGATATATGAAATAGTCACTTTCATATTAATATTATATCTGATCTGCATACTTGCTTTGCAGACATAGTCAGAATGCCCTGGGTCATGAGCTCTTCACACACTTTCCTAAAATCCTCTGTCTTTGTGTGGATTCTGCAGAATCAAAGAAAGCCTACAGTTTTGTCTGGCACCAGACCTAAATTGATCAGGGAGGCCCTCAAGTTCTGTTAAGAATAAAAAATATATCTGTATTGAACTTTGAGCATGGGTTTACCTTTAGCCTACAATGATACAGTGCTAGGCATATCTCCTGTTTGCAGCTTCCCAACACATATATGTAGACTCCAGTGAGAAATTCTCTTAACAGGTTCTTATACTTAGTATTCTGCAATTGGAAACCTCTTATCAGTAATGAATGTACCTTGTTTACACTAGAAATACATTTATGATCTGGTTGATATATTTAAACCATCAGATCACCATCTTTCTCTGAATTATGATTTAACCATTGGTTCTGAACAAAGACTAAAAAGAGAGAGGCTTCTGTTTCATTTTTCAGGAAAAAAAAAAAAAAAAAAAAACACAAAACCAGAAACAAACACCCTCTATGTAGACTACAGTGTATCTAACAGTGCTTTGAATGTGCAGCTAGGGGACAGGACAGGACACTTACTGTGAGGGCCTGTTTTGTCTTATCTGATGTAGCTAACCATAATTGCAGACAACATGCCATCCACATAGAAAACACATTTTTCTTGAGGACAGTAGAACTAAAAGTGAGGAGCAGGACAAAATAAATAGACAGAACAGAGCTTTTAACTTACATGTGATAAGCCCCATACCATTGTTCTCCATTGGAAGGCCATTGACTAGTTTGAATTGCCTTGTGTAATGCCTTTCACAGGGAACTCTTGCTGAAATACACTGTGAGTTTCTCTAAAATGTTTCCCTATTTGACAGAATTTAGGCTGCTGTCTTCAATAACTACTTTCAGAGATGGCTTGAGTAAAGATAGTGGTGATGGAATACTGAAGATGGCAATGTCCATCTTGAGCTTGAGAAGCTCCACGCTGACATAAAAAAGTAGTTGTCAAAATAAATAAATAAATAAAATCTGTGAAATTGGAGATAAGAGCAAAGAATTGTGTGTGGATTTGGACAGGAAAGTTGAATAAAGGTGAAGATGGTAGTAGAAAGAAGGAGAATCACAAAAGCTTTTTAATCACTGAACTTGACAAATAATGAATAAGTAACACAAAAAGGGAGCAAATGATTGCTGTTGGAGATATGATGGAAGAAGGAGGCAGTAAGAAATATATAAGTTGAATGCCTAAATTAAGACAAATCATCTGGACTTACTTATAAATGTTTTATAATTGGATGAATAAGCCAAGTTTATTTACAAACACAAGAAAGGCATATGAAAGAAGAACAGTAACAAGAGAACATTGGTTTAAATAGAAGTAAAAATCATGATGTGATAAAATTGAAATGGTCATGTATTGAACTGTATCTAACATTATTAAATAGTTGGACAAATACTTTGAAAGAGCTGAAAATCTGAAGACTGAAAAGAAAGAAAGTATATTTTCAAAATACAACTATATAAATATAAATAATTAAAATAATTAATATAAACATTCCTCAGTAGTTTAAAATCAATTCAGTTAGTATCTAGCTCCTAAACAGCAAACTAACATAGTGAATCTTTATTCTGCTCTCAGACCTTCTGTACATGTTGATAAAATTTCAGTCATATATGAGAGAAGAGTTAAGGCCACAGAGATGTGAAGTTCTTGCCAGCTTTGAGAGAGGAAGCTCCCACAAAGGGAAAGACTATATGTGATGCCATCCTTATTAAAAATAAGGGAAATACTTCCATGAGTCCCAAGTCTACAAATCCAGGCTTCATGAGCTAAGAAATTATTAGCTTGAGAAGATATTCTTTCATCTGATGTATCTTATTCAATTACATGGGAATGTCTACCTCCCTGATTTCAGCTGTCTCTGAAGATTAGTGTGTAGAATAGAGTAGCTGTGAGTACTTACAGAGAAGACCTCTCATGAGCACAGCATTCCCCTACACAGTGACTTCAAACACAGTCTTCACATAGCATAGGAAAGGGAGGTCAAGTTACCTGATACATTTGGTCTGTAAATGCTAGTTTACTCTGTTTCAGTTATGGAGTTTTTGTAATGTTTATATAAATAATATGTATACCATTAAAATTAAGGCCAAAATAAATAGCTATTCTGAATCACAATAACTTTAATTAATGATCTCAAAGTAAAAAACTGTTCAACATAGTAGATGGTGATACAATCTAACAGTGATACTTCAGTCTGAAGCACATACATCATAAAGCGAGATTAATGACATAGATCCCTCTGGAAATATGTAGTCAGATCAGTACTCTGAATTAGACAAGACTTCTCCGTGAATGTCTAATTAACACTGCATCAGGAAACGTGTGCAAATGCTTTTTTTTTCAAGTTTTGCAGTAAGTTTTCTTCATGACATTCTAGGGTTTATTTTGGGAACATGACTCTCTAAAGCTCAAAGTATTTTTCTTGAGAAAATAAACAGTAACTACTTTGATGGAAAACAAAATCTCCTGTTGTTTAACTTATATTGTTCTCATCATTTTGAACTTGTATTTTAAGCTCTAACATTTTAGTATGATCCGTATTTGTAAAAGGGTATTTACATATTAAAACTATTAAGCTTTCAAAGCTCTCAAGTTCTCGTTCATAAATTACAAACAACACAACATCAAAGAAAAGTGAAAAATGGGGGAAAAAGAGCATCAAGTCTTTGAGTCTTTGGAAAAAAGGTTTTACACTGAATTTTAAAACATATTCCTGAACCAAAAACATTTTATCACTACAAAAATATTTTATCACTAAGTTTATTTCATACACTAAATAGTCCTGCCAGCAGAGTAAGATGAAGATGAAAGAGCAAAGGACAGAAATAGAATAAAGGAGTCCAAAGGCCAGGAAAAAGAACTATGAAGTACATTTAAAATACACATATATTACTTTAAATAATGTAAGATGAATAGGTAGGTATTCCCAGTTTTATTTATTTTTTATCAAGGTGGATACTGACAAGACACTCCTTATATCTAAAGGGAAGAAAACTGTATAATCAGAGGGTTATAAATCTTTTATGGTTATACTGCATCCTAACATTATGTTATGGTATGCTTCAATATACCTTAGAATATTATAGTAATGTACATCAGCATCATTGACTTGACATACTTTTCTCAATCTATGCTTAAAAATGATTATTAGTTTGTCTTGAGACTGTGCTTTCACATGTGTGGAAGGCAAGCACCAGATGATCGTTTAGATACACAGTGATGCTGCAAAGCAAATATTTAAATAGACTAATAAAACAGTAAAAAATATCAAGTTAAACTTATTTTTTTCCCTTAGGTCAACTTGGAGTCTATTAAAGATGAATCTATTAATATTAACAGCAAATACTGACTGAAGAACAAAATAGACTGCTAGCTGCTGTACAAATATTTTATTATATGTTATCAGTGAGCAGTTATATATGTTTTAATGTAAGCAGCTGAGTTATGCACCAGCTATGTTCACCCATTATTCAACTGAGTATTACATTTAAATTGGAAGAATCCAACCAGTCAGGGATACTCAAAATGTACAGAAGCGTCAAACAAAGTTTTTAGAGGAATTAGACAGAAACATAAAAGTAACTTTGAAGGATGCTCTTTCATGCAGAAACATTTATTAATATGTTCAGAAGGTTTTTGACTACATGGTGGATCCAGTTGTTGCAGGTATCACATGGAAACAGACTGTTTGTAATATAGAGCTAACTCAAACTCAATGAAGTAGAAAGATTAAATATCTTGGCTAAGCTAAGATAGTAGGCAGAAGTCAAAGGCAAAATAGTAGCAATGATGTGAAAGAGTTGGCAAAAGTTTCTAAATCTGTAAGGACTAGAAAGGAAGAAAGAAAACATAAAAACAACATGGACTGAGAAATGAAGAAGTAAAGAATAAATTTAATGTGTCACCTGCATAGTGCAAGACAGTTCCTCCAAAAAAAAAAAAAAAACAAACAAAAAAAAACCACGTAGAACTTTTAACATAGAAAGTAGAGTTTGGGTGATGACAAATTACAGCAATCTGTATTACTAATTTTTCAGGTGTGTTTTTGTCTTCCAGTCCAGTTACCCTGACACCTTAGTGACTGCAGCAGGTCAAGAATGCTCAAAGATGATTCTTTCTGAGGTTTTCTAGGAACTGGACCTCTGTCTTCCCTCTCTGGCTTCTCTGCACCCCCAAACAAAAGTTAATGGTTGGGAGAACATTCCTATGGAGTCTCACATTGACTCAATGTCTAAGGAAGTTAATTCTCTCTCTATTTCTCTCTCTATATATTTCTCTCTCTCTCTTTCTCCCTCCCACCTCAACCCCTCCTCTTCCCCCAGTAGCATTTGACATTGGGAATATGCATACTGTCCACTGGAGGAATCTGCAGCTCTGGGCTCCAAACAGGAAAGACAAGTATTCAGCATGCTCTTTTTATTTCTTTTTTCCTTTCCTTTCCTTTCCTTTCCTTTCCTTTCCTTTCCTTTCCTTTCCTTTCCTTTCCTTTCCTTTCCTTTCCTTTCCTTTCCTTTCCTTTCCTTTCCTTTCCTTTCCTTTCCTTTCCTTTCCTTTCCTTTCCTTTCCTTTCCTTTCCTTTCCTTTCCTTTCCTTTCCCTTTCCTTTCCTTTCCTTTCCTTTCCTTTCCTTTCCTTTCCTTTCCTTTCCTTTCCTTTCCTTTCCTTTCCTTTCCTTTCCTTTCCTTTCCTTTCCTTTCCTTTCCTTTCCTTTCCTTTCCTTTCCTTTCCTTTCCTTTCCTTTCCTTTCCTTTCCTTTCCTTTCCTTTCCTTTCCTTTCCTTTCCCACACTTTTCACTTACTCCCTACTTTAGCGAGTCATATAACATACTACAGGCATTCATCTGTGCAAATTCAGAAATACTGAGGAAAAAAAATATAACAAAAACAACAACAACAAAACAAACCAAACTAAAACTTTCATAGCTGCTCAAAAGCAAGGTTTGGTCAGCAGAGCCAATTTGTCAGCACTGATGCATCCTGCCTCAGGTAACAAGATGTTCAGCAGAACCAATGAACCACAAGCAAATATTTTTTTTTCCTGGAAAAAGTACTGTTTTCCTAAAGCAAAGGCAGATGCTCTAACTTTCAGTGATAATGGCCCAGGGCAGCCCTGTCACCTCTAAAACTTATTGATAGGACTGTAGTGGATGACACAGTTTTTGACTGCAAGAGGGTGCCAGGAGGTGTGTTGCTACCCAGCCAGCCCCATGACATGGGTGCCCATGTCTTTCTGCATGGTACAAGTCACATTGGGGCTGTTTGCCCCCAGGCAGGGTGTGCTATCCCCGGGATCTCCATGCATCCTTCAGACTGCTCAGGACTCCATGATAACCAGCAGCTTGCTGCTTTGCTTGGTTTTAGAATGGGTTAAAAAGCATTAGTCTAGTACATTTCTTATAGCCACATATAGTATCTGTTCTGAATGGTTTTAAGTTTACTTTGAAAGCTGAATATGAGTTTTCCATTGGAAATTCCCAACAGAAAATGTAGCTTCTGGAAAACTGATTTATACGAGAAGCTACCTAGAATGCCAAAAAATATATTATCCTTCCAAAAATTAGAATATACTTCATTTTAATTTTTATTTGAGCCAAAGCAGAGGATTTTAATTTAGTCTAAGGGCTTGAAGCAACAGGTTGCTTTTTTTTTTTTTTGCTTTTTTTTTTTTTTTTTATGGTACCTAGATTTCCTTAGGAGACAAGTAACCTCTTTATTCCCCTCTCTCCTATGCAGCAACATCCCTGAAGTGCTTCATCTTCCATAATTTCAGAGAAAAGTTCTGTGTGTATATTGTATATTAAGGAGAGGTAGAGGGAGTCTGGCTATACAATCCCTATTGCAAATTAGGTGCACCACAGAAATGTAAATTTCATTTTCTGTTTGATTCACATCACAGTGCTTCATGTCATTCTAACAAATCTGAATGAAATGTTAAAGGTTTAGGAATGCCAAAATACTAATTCTCAAAAGTCTGGTGTACAGTCTAGTCTGTACAAAACTCCAGTATACTGGACA
This sequence comes from Anas platyrhynchos, assembly GCF_047663525.1. Taxonomy (NCBI): domain Eukaryota; kingdom Metazoa; phylum Chordata; class Aves; order Anseriformes; family Anatidae; genus Anas; species Anas platyrhynchos. The sequence goes on from NC_092590.1 coordinate 21,949,555, forward strand.
TTATAATGTGAAAAGATGTTTTTGTTTGAATGTTTGTTTGTTTTCATAGAACTGTTCAGCATAGATTTCAACATAGACTTAATACAGGATGTAAATGAAATGGTCAGCATCGGAAGTTCCTTTGGGCTTAAAATACGCATTTATTTTTATTTCTTAAGATTCAATTTCACTCTTGTCCATTTATTATTATTCACTTATAAAATATTTAATTTCAAGAATATTTAATTTTGTTAATCTGTCTTGTGAATAAACTGAATTTCTGTGCAATGGAAATGAGAATAAACTTCAAAATAGTTACTTTACCCATATGTTTGAAATGAAATTCTGGTTATGAAACAAGCTTTTCCAACATCTTATCTTCCCAGGCTTGTTTTTATCCCTTCCTCACTGTCAAAACAGGAAAATAAAGAAAAGAAGACCACACATTGGTAACTGGATTAAAGAGAAAAAAGATACTGAATACACACTCCAATTCCTTATCATTGTAATTACCATAAAAATGCAAATCATAGACAATACAACATTTCTTTTAAATGTTAGTTTGCTTGTTCCTCATTTGAGTTGTTTGTGTTTTTTTTTAATTTATTATTATTTTTTTCTTAAGAGGTTGCGACATTTGGAGAAATTAGAGAAATTAGAAAGGATTAGATTTAGTGAAGAAATGAAAGGAAATGAAATAAAAAGAAAAGAAAGGAAGTATTTCCATAATGATCCCAAATTAATTGTGTAACATTTCATTTAGGGCATATGGCAAAATATATTCTTAGTTATTGTGTCTGTGTCTACTTCTTTGGTGATGTTGTTGTAGTACCTTAAACTTTTTCCATTTATGCTGTATAATGCCACCACTTTTAAATTTATTTCAAGTCCTAGTTCACATTTTAAAACATAGTTCCCATTTACATTATATTAATGTGAAGTTCTTTTTTATTTTTCAGCATAAAAATATTCTGTTTTCAGTATAGATTCTCTAGAAATCAGCAAGACAAACTAAATGTAAGTTTATTTTTGATGAACTAGCAAACACCAGTAGATGTCTGTGAACAAATCAGCTAGTTAAAACAAAACAAAACAAACAAACAAAAAAGCATATTTACAAGCATCAAAGTTATCTGTAAAAAAAAGATTAATTTTAATTCAAATTATTTCAAAGACTAAACTATATACTAGTTCTAAGATAATTTTTCACATTTGAATTTCAGAAAGTGCTGCCAAATGAAATCTATAGTTCAGAATAAAATGTTATATTTTTTTTCCATCTTGTGAACTAAATGTTTAAATACAAAATTTTTGTTCATCAAAAAGCATATTTTTGCTTGGTTTTATTTAAAGCTCTCTTTTGCCAAATTCTAATCACTACTTACAGGTATTGACTAACATTTTCTCAGTATCTCAGCTACTTCAAGAGACAGGGCGAGAGGCGAAGCACAAGGTGAAGAACCACAGAGACTGCATAATGTTCTTAATGCAATAGAGGATAAATTTAATTAAAATACACCTGCAGTATGTAGCCTGGCAAAATTGAATTATGTAGCATATTCATATGGATGAGAATGGCTATTGTCTTTATGTTAAAATGGGTAAAGCATAATAATTCAAACCAATCTATTGTTCTTTAAAGTTCACTGTTTGTCACAGCCAAATGTAGTAAGGGCGCTTTGTCACAGCACACAGCACTGAAGGAGCTTCATTTTGACTCTCTCTTTTATGGAGCTTCATGGATCGTAAAATACAGACAGGCTAAATTAATTTCCATGTCTCTCAAAACAGGATGAGTTAAAAAGGCCCTTTGGCTATTATGAACAGTAATATCGGTAATACCAGGAAATCCAAGAATTAATTAATTATTTGACTCTTTCCTTTATAATACAACACAATTTTTTTCCTTTCTATTCTGTTCCTTGGAGGCCTGTTGTCTCTTCTTTTTAGGTCACGCAACTTAAGATTGTTATTACTTTTAGCCATTTCATTGTTAAGGCTAGCCTTGGCTAAGTGTAGTGTGGCAGTGAAAATTAGTGAATGTGATAACTTCTATCATGGCAGATACAAGAAGATATGAAATCAAATACTTTAAAGTACAAAGGATAAAACATAGCTCCAGTGACAAACGATATCTCCATTTAGTGATATTTCTGAGGAGAAGACTGGGAGAGCTGTGAGCTGCTGCAACACTGTGGAAAGTACTCTGATGAGGAAGTGTCTCCCAGGCACTCCAGAAATTCAGGGACTTACAGTGCAGATGCCACCACTTGGCCAGTATGCTTAGTGTTGAACCAGAGCCCTTAAGTATCATCAGGAGTGATATGAATTGCTATCGCTTGAGGTAAATAAAATGAACTTCTTCAAGGTGTGGTGATACCAGTCACAGCTGGACAAATTGTGCCTGTGTACACCTGTCAGTACATGATACAGATATATCTTAGCTCCCTCTTTACCTCCTCTTTTAGTTCCACAGTAGATGTTCATTTCTCATTATAAAAAGAAACATTTGTAATGTCTCCCAGTTTCTCAGTGCTTGATGTTGCTCCAATCAAAGCTGCACTGGTGATTATTCTGCTACCTCAGGAAATTTTGAGGGCTGATCCCAAACTGGATAGGACTTCAAGACATTGATCACAATCTGCTTGTTTTCAATGACTTTCCTACCCAAACCTATCATCAACAAAAGCAGGAATGAAAGACTTTGGAGTCTGACCCATTATGATTTTTTTAACTAATATATTATGACTCAAAACAAACAACCACAAAGTTATATGTGATGGAAGGGGATAGGAGATACCAAAAAACAACCAATCAACCAAAAATAAACAAAAAACCACCACCACCACCAACAACAATAAAAAAAAAAAAAAGCAAACCCACAAACCAACCACAAATCAAAACAAATAACAACAAAATAAACAAACAAATCAAAACCCTTAGTAAATTGGTAAATAGTTTTATTTTACATATTAACTCACTTGGTATAATATAGAATATGATAACATATTTCATATGCAGTTGAATAAGCACACTCCCAGTAGCTTACATGTATATACCTTTGAAAGCAACTAATAGCAATTCAAAATTATTAACATTTATATCTAGAAAAAAACTACAGAGGAGAAAAAATACAGTTTAGCAGTGATAATGCGTTAGTGAAGTGTAAAGAAATTGTCAGGTAATTGCATAAACAATGTTAATTAGGAAGTGAACATCTTGCTGTGATAATGGCCTTTCATGGAGTCCAAATATCTTTCTCATTAATATATTAACTGCAACTCCTTTCCAGTACGTAAATCTAGAAGAAATTCAAACAGTAACTAAAGGCTACTTTGCTTAGTCTCCATTCAATGCCTGCTGCAGAAAAGTTTTGTAATAAGAAAGTTACTTCTACTCTGCTTCTACTTCTTCCCCCATGTAAGTAAAAATCAGGCATTCATATACCACATATAATTGAAAACATTACTGTTAGAAATGTTATGTTAGTCTTGACTAAGCTTTGTTGCTTACTCACTTCAGTGGTGGTAGACCAGTTTATGCTAGTTAGAGCAGAATAGGGTTCTAGATTCCTTAGTCTGATTTAAATTTCCAGATTATACCAAGTAGGCAACCACATGTTTTTTCAGACAATGCTTTCTGTATATATATTATATGGCATGGAGAATTACTAAAATGCCTCTGAAAGTGTAAGTACGAAGTATAGAAAACATGGATATTTCCTCATACTATAATTACTTGTTTTTTATTATTATTATTTTTATTATTTTTTTTACTTGACTGGCAAAAATAAGCACCATAAAACTTCTTTCAGTATGAACCATTTGTAGATACTGGCTTCTTTTTACAGCAGTGAGAAAAATGACCTCTAAATAAAATTCTGATACAAATCAGAATTGCTAGAATCCTTACCTTTTCTTGAGCACACATAAATGTTGTTTTCAATCTGCTCCCAGGAACTCTGTATGAAATCAAACAGTAACTACTTACCCTTAAAATCTTGCAAAGCTCTTGCCAGAACTTTAATAATACTTCTCCACATGATGCCAAAATTTCATTGACAGAAAATAAGACTATGAACAGTTTGATGTGAATGATTATGTACTTTAGGATTAGGATTATGACAGCATGATATTACAGTGGCTGACACACCAGTGGCTGACACATAATTGCCTTAAATGTGAGGCTATGAGCAGCTCTAGAAGCCTATCACTATTGTTCTCCTGTCTTCATTGCAACTCAAAAATGCCCTTGGAAGCCTTCTTGTCAAGGACCTTGCTAGGAAAGGTTTTTAGCTAAGTTTCTGGCCAGGAAAACATGCCTTGTTATTGGAAAAGTTTTGTGAAAATTTTAATTAATTCTTGATTGCCTTAGCTGAAATCAGAACTTTGAATTATGCTAAGTGAGGCCTGGAAGAGAAATGAGTTGAACTTTCACAGAAAAAGTGCCAGGCTGCTTGTCCAATGATATTTAGGCATTCCTTTCTTCCACACCCAGAAATATTAATTTCAGATTTGCACATATGTGGATGGTACACTTAGACATCAACTCAGTGTGTTCTTATACATGAAAATAATTGATAGACAGCATGCTTATTTTCCTGAAGACCAAGATTAAAGACAACATCCTTGAGGGCACCAGAGTTCCTTTTGCATGATAGATCCTGAACTGAGAGGTAAATGTGAAATTTTGTGAATTGGATACAGCAAATACATTCAGAATGTGGTCTGTGGTATCAGTCATTCTTTGCAAACAGCACCATTAACAGGTTTTTAATAGAGGATAGAGACCTGAGCACTGTACATGGAAGTAAATCAGTTGTGCCAATAATGTAGGTGAGCAAAACTCCTGATGATGGAGAGGAGTGCATCCGAATAAGGATTAAGCAGAATTTGACCCACAGTAATATATGACGGGCACAAATGTACAAACTTTAATATATGATGAAGTTCAAAAGCATCTATTTAATTCATTACACTACTTATAATGCATGCATTTTCATATTCAAAAGTGTCCTAATTATAGCCTAATCTATGCTAATAAAAACAGAATCCTTAAACAGTTCATTTCTCTTCTCACAACAAAACCTTCATATACCTTTATTATCAGGGATAGGAAATTTCATTTCCTGAGCCAGCCTGAAATTTCTGTTGATTTTTCTAAGGCTGATAATTGAATCCATTCTCCTGCAAGCATGGTGACTTTTTGATAGAAGATCTTTGTTTCCTGGACATATTTGGTACAATGCTCTTGTACATTAGCTTTTGTAAAACTGTATTTAAAATTTCAGTTTCCTCAGAAAATAAATCCATAGATTCTATCTGTGCAGTTTATTTCTCCCCTCATCCCTTTATCTAGCAAAAGGAAATTTGACTGAGCTTTTCAGATTTTTGATTTTGTATTTATGAAATACAAGCTATTCCTTAATTTAAAAAATTCTCATTAAATTGTTTCCCATTTGTCAATATCAATACTTCTCCTTATGCTCTGTACATTTTTAATGCCTTACAGAATGTGATGAGAGAGCAATCTCCTGAAACATGTTTTTACTGCTATATATTAAAGCATGTAAACATAAGACTGACAAAAGCAAGAAAAAGTTTGGGACAAGTAGAAATAAACTAAAAGTTAGACTAAAGGATTTATCCATTTATTTATTTACGGAATGGGAAAAACAGCATACATTTTCTTAAAGTGATAATTCCTTTTCTGCTCTCTTCCAGGGAAACCACACATGCAGTCTCTCTTATTCAGAGCAGAATTATTCACTGAAGACTACAGCTTAATGATGTCTGAAATCAACATTTGTTTTGAAATTTAACTTTTGGTTCTTAAGACTGAAAGAATAAGCCACTTTGGAAAGAACTAACAGTATTTTAACAACTGGGATAATCATAATTTCAGGGTTCTTCCTATCTATCTTCTATCTAAAAGTGTTTTGTAGAGAAGAATAGTTCTATGGAGAGTGTGCGTCTATTACTTTATATTTTCACATCTCTGGAATTTCAGACACTCTTCATTTTAGCCTCCTCAAAAGATGAGACAATCAGTCTGAGATCTCTTGTCTTCAAGCTTGAGTTTTTAATTAGCTGACTATGAGATAAAATGTTATCACTAACCATGGTTTCAAATATGAATACTAGCCACTTTCTTAAGAGACTTATCTATTCTTATGATTAACTGTAGAATGTGTCCTGATAAATCCTATTGGATTGAACATCAAGAGAGAAAAGAAGATAATGTATGTTTATTAGAACTATAAAAGAATTAGACATGATCTTGGTACCAAATTCCCTATACAGGCATAAACTAAGCACAATTTTGGATAGTTTACTTTACTATCAAAGACAAAGAATGTCCAAGTTTGACAATAATTAGAATTTTATAAGATCCAAAGTTGTTCTTGGGTAACTAATTCCATGTATACCCAATGCTCACAAAAGCTCCTTTGCAAAAATCTATTATATCCATACCTGTATGGGTGGGATAGGTTAATAGGTTTCTCTTCAGAGGCTCAGATTCTACTACAATAATAGCTGAAATATTTATTTCATCAAGGGTTTGTAGAAATATGATGAAAGCAAAATACATCGGAAGTTCAACTTTCTCTTTTTTTTTTTTTCGTATCCAGACTAGACTCTTGTTATACTCAAAGCATTCAGCAAGAAGCAGTCCAGTTTTTAAACTGCTTTGAACCAGATTTCTTCCCCAACGTAGCAAGTTTTAATAGAGCAATGATGTTTGTACTAGATCAATTGCTTTGGGACATACACTCTCAGAATTATAGTCATTATGTATGTTAAGCAACATTCTTTGAGATGATGAATAGCAAACAAACAAGAAGCTATTAAAATGACTGCCCTCTTTAAATATAAAAAATGACCAAGTGTGATCCCATTAGAAAATAAAGAGATTAAGGAAAAGTAATGAATGTAGGTATAGCAACAAAGAGATCTAAGGAAATCTTTTAAAAGAGAGCTTTCCATTGCTTTTGTGTAGAGGAGTGGCAGGAAAAACATTGAGTAATATAGATACCAGGAAGAGGAGTTTCTGTATCTCTGGACTACCACAGCAAAAGCACAATCATTATCTTCCTATTATTTTGCATAATTGTCTGAAAATGTAATTACATCCTATAGTTTTCTGACATAATATAGCTATTTCGTAGTCTTTCCCCTCAGGGATCACACACAAACCTTAAATAACAATATTTTGAATCTTTTTTAGAAATACAATAACATCACCACATTTTGACATTTTTCAGATTACTTCAGTGGTAGTTTTTCCCTCAGGCTGTTGTATTGTTCTTATATTTCTTCAAAACAATCTAAGGTGTCTCTTTGTCTCTTTACACTTTCAGTTCCTTGACTATTGATTTCTTACACTGTATGTTTCAGGTTATCTTCTAAGCTAAGAAATCTGAGGGTAAATTAAAAGAATGTAAGCATTTTAATGCTTACATTCTTTTAAATGTAAGCATTTTTAAAATGCTTCTGTGTTCATTGATATGATTTATGGTAACCTCAAAATCTTATTTTATGGAAAAATATGACACTTTATATTAAAAGACGATAATTCATTCATATAGAAGAAATCACAATAATCTAATCCAGGAATCACCATTAGCTCAGATCTAGCTATTACAGAAAAACAAACACAAGAACGAACAAACAAAAACTCTACAAAGAAAAAGACTTAATAATGCAGTTAAATTTATTATGCACACACTTTCTAGTATCTAACTTTTTTGCCTGTGTTATGCTCACCTTTGCACTGTTGCTCTGGGTCCTAAGGTTGATGGCTTCAGCGTCAGTGTCTGTTTTTGTGCATGTAACAGTGAGTTTATTTCACCTGGAGTGCTTTGTTGGGACAAATACGTTGTTGACAGCTTGTTCCCTCCCTTCAGGGTCTGTCTGGAGTGGCTATTTGCTAGCATACTATCACACTTTGATTTTCCTTCTGTAAGTTCACATTATATCTGATTTTACTACTTTAACATAGATACTTTTACATAGTTTATTTTACATAGATACTATTTATTTGTTTTATTTGTTTTCTTATCCTTAAAACTATTTTTTCGAGCACCAGGTCTTCATTTCTTTAGCTGAGCATTTCTGAGTTGTTTATAGCTACAGGATCTTAAGTGACAGACTATGCTGAATGCAGCAAGAGTTTTGGCAGGGAGATGAAGACTCTTAAACAAGTGTTTTCTCCAGACCATAGCATCTCTCACTCTACTTATCTTTGCTAAGAGTGAACTTCTAGATTTTATAAGCATGTCCTGGATCAGCTCAAAAGTCTCATATGAAAATTACAAACTAAAAAACAATCTTCCAGTGGGGTTTAGTTAAAAACTATGTTCTTCCCCAGCAACTATTTTCACACAGCTACTTTTCTAGTTATGTTTTTGGAGACTTCAGCTTTCTTCTGTGAAATGCTGTCTTACAAAAGGCATTTCTTAACTCTATAAATACCCTCATTTTGTAGAACATGTTTCATATTTTAATTCTAATTAAGTATCTTTTCCCTTACATTAAAAACAAACTACTTAAAGGTGCATTAAAACTCTTAATTCCAAAGGGCTGGCTAGCCCCAGACCTCTTGACCCCAAGAGGGTCAAAATAAATAGGCACAGCAACATTTTAGTTATTTTTCACAATACTGTCATATTAACAGATAGAAGGAATGTCAAAAACAGAGAAAAGCATTATTATTAACAAAAAATATTATGATTCTCATATATGGCTCCGGTCTGTATCCTAAGCTATACATTTTGTTGCATTTCCTTATGGGCCCAAGAATTCTTATACTCTAGAATAGAGTCCTTCTAGTTGCTCTTTGACTTAGTATAACTAGAATACTTTTCTGGAAAAGGAAGATAAATGAATCTGAATCTATTTAAGATAAGAATAAGCTTAAACCAGCTCTCCATGGTCTCCATGGTTTACATGGAGAGCTTACATGGTCTTCAGTTATGGAAAACTGAGTACCAGTCCATCTCTAGTTACTTTTCAGAAGAAAAGAATGAGAGACCCAGTTTTCTGCAGGTGACTAGATATTTTGTAATGCATTGTAAATGTGGGAGAAATAATTTCAGAAACTTTTTCTCTAACATGGCATACAGATGCCAGTGGCTAAGGCCACTATGAATCTGATTTTAATCACTAGTACCCCTACTCAGATATTTAGGAAACAGTAATTTAACTAAATTGTGTTGACTGACTCATCTGTTTGGAACTGCATTGGAATCTGTATTGGAACAGTGAGTGCTGCAGTTATTACTAGTCTGTGAAGATAGATTTTACAGACTGCATTGTTGAACAAAAAAAAAACCTCAAAATCTGCTCCTTCTTTTTAATCTGTTCTACAGAGAGTAACTCATACAGCTTAGAAATGTATTGGTGTTATTAATTAATATTTCAGTGTCAGGCAAAAATTTGTTTTCTTCATACAGTTTATATCAATAGTAATTTTATGAGTTTTTTTGTCCTCTGTTGATGTAGAAATGGGAACAGTTTTATTTCAGATCTTGCCAGAATATGTCATTTTAAAAATTGATTTATATTATGAAATATAAACAAATACTTGAATTTTGCCTCCTAAGCTGTGGTAGTTCAGATATTCCAAAGAAATCAAGTAGAGAAAATTTATTTGACATTAAAATAGATGTTTGTTATAGTCTATGAATGTGACTTATTCTGAGTTATTCTGAATTCTTTCTTTATTATTCCTAGTTAACATGAATTTCAATTTCAACTTGAACTATAATTGTCTACAGCTATCTTTGTTAATAAAATTTATTGCCATAAGTACATATTCTTGATAACAGAACAAATCTTTGTTATCAAAGTACTGGAGCTAAAAAGTAATTCCACAGTAGCTTATCTCTCAGTTGTCATGTATCTTACCTTGGAGTAATAGTTAATGGTATCAGGCTCTTGATAGACTAAATCAAGACTAAATCACTGGACTAAACATAAGATAGAAGTGACACTTCATATTCTTATGGTTTAACATTTTTCTTTTGTAGTTTGAGATGGTTAGTGTCAGATTTTCATTAACTTTTATGTTTTACATAAACAAAGAATAGATCAACCCATCTGTTTTCCAGCACTGAGGAAAAGAAGCAAGAAACACAGAAATAAATCCATTCCACAGTAAGCAGCTCTTCTAAAGAAATTCTGTTATTTGTTTCTTCCAGGTTGTATACCAGCTGTAGTTAAATGACCAGACCATGTATTAAAAATGACCAGACATGATGACCATGATAGAAGGACATTGCCTCTCATATTCATTGAAGAGAAGAGGTGAAATCATCACTTCTCAGGAATATACAGCTGTGGCATTGAGACCAGATGTATAAAGATGAGACAGACTATGGTTCCGAATGAGGTATTTGGACTTTGTTGTACATGACAATTACTGCATATGGAGTGTTCAATTTATTTTCTCCTTTAAAGATCTGTCTCATTTTAAAGGTTTGGACAGAAATTTTCCTTGTCCCTTTCTCACATAAATGATTCTACTGAATTGGAACAATAAAACCAATATTTAACCCTATAGTCTTGGATTTCTCATAACTTTATTGTTAACTACCAAGAAGTTGAAGTTTTCTTTTTGACTTATCACACTAAGAAAACTGGGAAATTATATTTAAAGAGAAGCTCTAAGTTTTCTTGGTTATATCCATGAAGATCAGTATGGGTAATGAGATGAGTGTTAGCAAGACATTTCTAATGATTAATAATACCCAGAGCACTTTCTTTATTTCTATCCTGTTTGTGATACAACAGAAAAACCTGGCCTCTTCTAATACAGGACTTGAAATGACAACATTTTCTTAAGAAGAAAAACAATACATTCTTCTCCTCTGTTTTGCAGCTCTTCTCTATGGGAAATGGAATCATATTCTTAAGTGAACAAACTGTTTGCAGGAGAAAGTGCCTTTTAGAAAGTATTATATTCCAATTTATAAAACATGGCAGTATTTTTACTTTTTAACCAAACATTTTGTGAAAACATACTATGAATATGTAAACTGTCCTTCAGGGGTAAATCAAGTAAAGTTATTTCTTTTGTAATAATGGAAACTGTTATATGGGAGAGAGAACAGAAGGTTTTTTTAATAACCAGAACAAAACCAAATGTACCTATTGTGCCATGAAACAAAGCTATTTGTCAGGGGAACCATCAAAGTCTGAAATAATATTTAAAGGAAGTAGCTCATTTATTTTAATTAATGTTTCTCAAAAAGTTTCTAGAAAAAACATGTACAGAGCTTATTGAATAATAAAATGCTTTCTGAGTGTTTATGTATTAGTCCTTTTTTTCCACTATATGAAAACTGACGATTATGCTCCTGAAATAAAATTTTGTTAACAGTGTTGCATTAGAAAGGGCAGCTAAAAAAAAAAAATCATAAGATTTTACTTCCGTGTGCATGTGTGTTTTCTCCTTTATTTTATTTTTAACAACTGGTCAGAATTCTAACTTTTCTGTAGACTTGCTACTTGAACACCTATGCTCAAATTTTGCAGAGTAGATTATATGTGTAGTCCATTTCAATATCCAGTCTATCCAAGCTAAACAAAGAACTAGTATTTCTTTATATGTCCTGAAAATGTATATTTTTGTGACCTCTAAATCCATATGAGATCTCTGTATTCAGAAGCCCAGAATCAATACTGTTTCCAAAACCCATCACCTTTGAAGCCTTACACAAGAAAACAATGGAAAAACACATTGTACAGTATATAAAAAACAACCAACCAAACGCCACCACCACCAACAAAATAGAACACACAGTGTCAGCCTCTGCTTGGCCTTCCTGACTCCCTGACTTTGGCATACCTTATGCTAATGCGGTGCCCGGGTTCCCTACAAGAACAATCAACTGACATTCTAAAGTGCATTTGCACACATTTGTTGAAAGTTTACCTGCTTTAACCTCTGTTTTCCTTGATGATGATTTTAATGTTATGCCTCTCTTGGGAGATAATCCTGCTCTGTAGAACAGACTGTAGAACAATTCATGGACTTTTCAGAGTGAAAGAAGTTTCTATTGTTCTGCCCTTTCCTTAAGGTTGAGGAGGGTGAGGAGGAGAAAACTTCTCAAATGCTTATCCTGTTCTGAAACATACCCACTACCACACTGTGGTTTGCATGGAGCATGAGACATTCCCTCAACAGTATCTGCAGCTGCCTTCCTTTATCAAATGGGATTGCTGTTGACATAGCTCCTGCAGTTTTGTAGCTTCTCATTACTATGGGCAGTTATAAAGCAAGACCTAGCTCCAGAGAAGGCATGCTGTGTGCTGGAATTAAGCTACAGAGCTGGGATGGCACAAAGAATGGTTAAAAGCTAAACTCTGTAACTTCTATACCAGTTTTAGTGAGACAGACTATTATTTTTTCTGCCCACCGATAATGACTTTTCTTGCAAAAAAAAATGAAAATCATTTTTTCTTAAAGCTGAGTCCTTTGGGATAATATAGTTACAGGCCAAACACTGGCAATCTTGGTGTTTGTTATTGTTGTTGTTTACTCTTTTTTTTTTTTTTCTCTCCTATTTTTTTTTCCAAATAATACCACATTTATTTATTTACTTATTTTTTTAATGGTAAATTAATAGAAAGCTTTGAGAAATTTGATTTTGGTTGAATAATCAAAAGGACAAAGTCAGGAAGCACAGGAAGCACTGATTGACACTTAAAAAAAGAAAAGAGTAGTCAGGCGTTGGAATGGGTTGCACAGAGAAGTCATGAAGTCATCATCCCTGGGGGTGTTTAAGGAGAGGTTGGACTTGGTGCTTAAGGTGACATTAGTAGTATGGTGATAGTTGGATCAGATGATCTTGGAGGTGTTTTCAAACCCTAATGATTCTATGAAAAAAGTTTAAGGTATTAAAAAGTACTCTAATCTGTGCTCAGGAAGAATGTCAGTACAATTATGTCATATCAGTGCATTTTTAGTTCGTGTTCTATTAGAACAGTACCCCCTGTTTTTAAGTACTTTCACCATGTCTTTCCAGTTGATTTCTTAATCTGAATGTATTTGTATTCTGTTCCTTTATATTAATTCTGATAACATGTAGACTATTGCTTTGTTGTTATTGTTGTTTGCTTTGTTTTGTAGAGATGTGAACATAATTAGTACATTGGTACATATTGTCTATGTGCAATACTGTTCAAATAATGAACTCCTTCTAGAGTTTACTGATTGTATAAATAACTCCTTACATTTCAGTGAATTTCATTTAAAAACAGACTTCTTGGTGACCAACATAACTTGGAAATTATAACACAGTTGTAATAGAGAAGATAACTATTTCCCTATGAATTTAGAATATTACTGTAGGATTTATGAAATTTTCCAGTATCTTTGTCCTAAACTTTATTTAGCGTATTGGTTTGGATTAAAACGAACACTCTCTGCCATAAGTAACATTTACCAGAAGCCACTAAAAACCTCATACACCTATGCAAAAACCTTATGGAAAAGACATGTTGGCTGTAGCTTTCCAGAAGCATAAGTGGTTATTTGTTCTGCAGTTTGAATACTCAGTTAGAAATGTATTAAACAGGCTCCATCCCCAGAAAATCTGGAATTCTGACAAATTTTAAAGCTAAATATTCATACTCCAAGTCACTAATGACTTCTGAAAATTTAAAGCTTAGGATACTACAACTCTATCCATTGTAGCTGAAAATGTGCTTTTTTTTTTTTTTGCCTTTTTTTTTTTTTTTTAAACACATGGGATTGAGTTTATGGATATCAAGTTAGAATGTTCATGGAGAAGTTACATTAATACCAATGTATTTTGTTTGAAAAGGAGGATTTGCCTTAAAAAGATCTATCCAACTTGTTCTGTCCAGAAATCCTTCTGGAAAACAGTTGATATAAAATCTTAAAATACTAAGAAAAATCTTTCAGTTCTCAGTTTATGCATACTGGGTAAAAGCCAGCACTAAAGGCAATGGATTTATTATTCCAGAGCTGGATTTGACCCAAACGTCTGTCCTGTTTACACATGTGAAAGCCCATTAAACTTATTGGGCTTGCAATTATATAAATGGAGGCCAAAATATTGTGCTTTTTGGGGAACTTAACTTGAACTTCATGTAAAATTTGGCTATTGTATCAAAATAGGGATACATCCTGCTAAGATTTATACTGGGTCTATGTTAGTACATCTGTGCAGGAAATCTTATAACTGATACAACTTGTCTTAATGTCCTAAATTTGCAGCTGGATTTATTCATTTGTGGGGCATAATGATTGGGTTAAAATCACAAATGTGTCAGAGTTATAATATATGCGTCTCTTACAGTATAGAAGACAGACACAGAAAGAATTTAGATGAAAATGACAGGATAATGAAGAAAGATGATGTTAGCAACACCTTTAATTTTTGTTTACTTGAGAAAATTATACTGCAAGAATGACGTCATGTAGAATTAGTCTGTGTTCATTAGGAGAGGAGTTTATGCAAGAATCTGGAATTGCAGGTCAGAGTAAAAAATCAAATCTTGGAGCTGCTTCTTCACAGAACATTTGAAATGCTAGATTGTTGGTCAAAGAATAAATTGAGTTCTAAACATGCTGTTTTAGAAATGATAATGGAAACTGAATAATCATAATGACACATACAAAACAAACAAACAACAAAAAAGGTGATCACTTTTAACACTTTTATGTACTATTATACATAATAGTCAATATTTCCAGAATTTATTTCTTCAATGCACACTTATTGTACAAACTTTCATTAAAAATAAAATAAGAATAAATTACTCCTGTTTGCACAGAGCTTACCAGAGATCTGTTTTATCTGAGGAGGTTACATTTAAGAGCCAATTGATAATGAAAACATTTTGAAGCTTGCATATTTGAAACAAGACCAAGCAGGCTGTAAAATCTGAATATAATCCACAAATAAAATGATACATTTTTTCCTACCTGCATGAATACAAAAACAAGAAAGATGACAGGTGTCTGTGATGAAATTTGTTTTGTTGGGCAGTGTTTCTCTTCCATGATACATTTTCACCATAAATGGACTTTTGCAAAAAGCCTTTCATGACTTTTTGAATGTAATTTCCGGTTTTGTTTCTGGAGCTAGAATTGGCATGGTATAGATTGCTGTAGCAGACATTCCTATAATGTAAACAAGAATGATGACCAATATTGATTTGCTGTTGGGAGCATCTACTGTCACATCAGGGATTCCTCAATTCATGTCCCTGTACAGATCAGTAGTGATTTTTCAGAGGAAAAGAAGCTGAAATGAAACAATTTCAAACTAGGTAGGTGAAATTTATAAATGAGCTAAGTTTCACTAGTAGAGAAAATAACTAATTTACTTTTCATATGAAACTGATTTTTTCCCTTTCTTCTCTTCCCCTCTCCTTTTCAGAAATATCCTTGTTTTTGTCTATTGTGAATATTCATATTCACTCACATATTACTTGAGAATTGTTTCAAGGTTAATTCTTGTCTGGTAAAAGGCTGAAGTGCCTCATGGGCATCTTTTTTTAGTCATCTTGTACTCCTGCGTGGCCTCACTGCAGAAAATGATGTGCATCACAGAAGTTCTGTCAGATGCAAATAATGCAGATTGTACTAAAAGAAGTTTCAGTTTTCCCATTGTTACTTTTGTGCCAGCAAATTGCTTTCCAGGGCAAAATACTCAGCTAAACACATTTACTTCATATGGTAGTTTTTTGAACTAGAGATTTGAACACCTTTGCAAATATTTTGTTGAGTCAGAAAAACTTTCATATTTTCTAAGAGCACTCTGAGAATTATTTTTTATAGTTTATCTTTTACATAAGGTAGTAATTCACAAAAATCTTGGAAGACTGTCTTTCTTGGCATTTTCCTGATTTAAACAATTTCTGTAGATTATTATTCACTCTGTACTTATATGGTAAGAGTATTCTCCTCTGGTAGTATAAATCACCTACTAGAAGGAGTGAAATTCTTGTACTTTGTGACAAAAAATTGCATCTGACAATAATAGTTATTTGTTCTTTTCAAATAATTATATCTGACTCTGAGTCATTAACATATATGTTGATTCTTCACATATTTTAATGCTTTTATTGATTTTACTGATAAGATTACCTACTAGGTATTTATATGAGAGACTTCAATGGTCTAATCTCTGCGTATGAACAGGATCATAGCTGCAGTATAATTTAGTAAAATAAAACACTGCTTACATTTTCTCTTTAACTTACCATTGCTAATAGAATAAAAATAAGCTGAAAACCTGAGTAATGCATTTATATTTGCTTATAGTTTGAAAAATTTGCTTTTAAACTGGAGATTCAGGTTTTCATTTCATGAGACAGGGCCATGCTCTCTTCACATCACAGTTAGGATTTCTCCTAGATGCCTAAGAAAGCCTTCTGACTGGTACATGTTGTGTGTTATAGTTGGCATCTATTAAACCTAGCAGATTTTTTAGAATGTCTTAAGTATATTGGAATCATGAAAGGTTAAACACGACTCATTGCAGTGGCTGGCAAGAATTACACTGAATTCCACGTGTTTTTGACCAGTACTTTTGTACAGTTAGATGAAATTGAAGCTCATTTCATAGCCTGGATATTTTCTGTTGTGTATCTTAGCCTGTTTTTGTTGTTGTTGGTGGTGTTTTTGGTGTTTGTTTGTTTGTTTGTTTTTCTACATTTGTCTTAAATTAAGGGAAGGGAAAGGAAGGGAAGGGAAGGGAAGGGAAGGGAAGGGAAGGGAAGGGAAGGGAAGGGAAGGGAAGGGAAGGGAAGGGAAGGGAAGGGAAGGGAAGGGAAGGGAAGGGAAGGGAAGGGAAGGGAAGGGAAGGGAAGGGAAGGGAAGGGAAGGGAAGGGAAGGGAAGGGAAGGGAAGGGAAGGGAAGGGAAGGGAAGGGAAGGGAAGGGAGAAAAACTTCCAAATAAGTGGTTTTGTGTTCCATTTCTTCATTCACGTTTGTCAGCTTTTTTCCTTTTTTTACTTTCTTGGGCCACAACTAATCCTCAGTTAAGACATCACATATGGATTATGTACCAGACACTACTCTGATAGCCATTCAAAACGCAGTGTAAAATTATGTGTCTGATTTTTTGTTTCTTCCTTGTTTTCAATATTAAAATTACCAAAGAAAAAGATGAATAGAAGTGGATATTTCATATACATATTTGTATACTCTGATATATTTCTCCTGGTATAAAATATGATTCTGGAGGCCTTCTCTGTGAAATCTCAGCTTGTAATGGAAAATAAATTAGTTATATGTCTTATTTTAGAAAAGCTAAAGAACACCCTGTTCTTTTTCATAAAACAAATACTGATGTTAGAGTCTTTTCATTTAAAGTTCTTACAATTGTATGATATGCAACAATCTCCAGAGCAGCCCACTGTTTAGAGAGAACATATTGTTCAGAATGGTTTCATTTTGAGTGTGGTTTCAACACTGTGCTGGAGTTGGAAAACAAATTGAGCTAAGAATGAATGTGGTCTTAGCCCAAAAAGGTTTCATTAGATACATACATAAACTGAAGCCGTCACATATAAAAATCTGCACATCTAAAAATACCAAACAAATCACCAAGTCAATTGATCTTATTTACTTCTGTTATTTTTTATGTTTGTGTGTATATATGCATACGCATACATATGTATATGTGTTTATGTATATACACACAATATCACATTTTTAAAGCTACATCTAACTGCATTCAGTTGGATGACACAGAGGTACAATTTAGGTTTGTATTCAAAGCATTCATTTGAAGTCATTTATAGAATCTACTGTCTCTTTCAGCAGACACAAATAACACCAGGCAATTTTTAACATGCTACTTCAAGTATAGCAGTCTTTCGGTAATGTTTTTTATGACTTCTGGTTTTGATTGCATCCAGAAAATATAATCTTAAGAAACAGGGCAGAGCAGAATTACCTTATCTTTCTTGAAGCTCCTGTTTGGCTAATTTCCATAGACTGGAAATGGGACTGGCCTGTTTCTTTGAAGGCTCTTAATACTTGCAGAGATATTAAAAACAAACAAACAGCAACAACAAAAACACAAACAAAACAAAGCAAAAACTTCTGAAATGGAGGTGGTTTGAAATCACACTTTGTGGCTGCCTTTTCTTGACTTGCCAGCTAGGAGCAATTCATCCTTATGTGTAAAGCATGCCCTAATGACAATGCTGACATCTGCCTCTGGATACATGTGATAATTTCAATTAGTTGCCCATAAAAAATCAGATTTTTCAAATTACTTAATTACTTACTGTATGTCATGAATATGAAAAAAAAATTTCCTGTTCATTTTGTTTAGAGGCCTTGAATACAACTTCCCTATCTGATTTCAGGCTGAAAGCTAAAGAATATGTAAATAGATTTTGCGTGTATATCTTTGAAAGCCGTTGATTGGGAAGGTATATGCAGATGTTGAGATCACAAATGAATATCATCTACTATTATTAAAATACAAGACATGAAATTATTGGATCTATTCTATAGGTCATCATTCTGAAGAACAGGTTGTGAACATCACTGGACATATTCTAACCCTGATTGGACAAAGGCCTGAGCAGCCTGCTGTAGCTGACCCTGCTCTGAGCAGGTTGATTGGATTAGACAATTTCCAGAGGCCCTTCCCACCTCAACACTTCTGTGCTTCTGTGGCTTCTGTGACTTTTTTTTTCCCTATTTCTTTTAGTAGGATCAAGAAAAATATTTTACAATAGTGGTTGTTGTTGTTGTTGTTGTTGTGTTGTCTGTTTTTGTTTCCCAGAGAAAAATAAATAAAGGCTATGTAAAATAAGTAACTTGTGCTAAGAAATAATATAATTACCAGATTTTCCACTTCCATCTGTTCCTTTATTTTACCAAAAGTAAATAGTTCATCAACTTGCAAGCTAGTTCTCAAGTAGTAATTTACTGGTGCCTATTATGTAATTAATAAAAATATCATCATTTTTATTATTCAGTATAGTATGAATTCCAAACCCAACTTATTTATGAAGCAAAAAGAACTTTAGAGAAATCTTGCAAAAATAAATCTAGTAATTTTCTCCCACTAAGATCAGTTCCTATATGTGTTCAGGGAACCCTTTTTTAGGGAAAAAAAAAGTCACTGTTGGCATATAACACGAATATCTCAATTTTTTGAGTTCACCTTTTCTTTAGTAGCTAGAAATATGGATAAAAAACACTTTTATCTTTGTTTATTCAGCAATGTTAAAAAAAAATAGAGAAAGAGCTAAGGAGTTTTGCCAGTTTTAAATGTGGTCTATCTCAAAAAATTATATTATTGATAAAAGGTATTTGACCTATAAAGGCAAAAGCTCTTACCTGATTATTAAAATTAATTCAGGAGATAATTCTAACTGAACAGTCAGTTTACAAAATCATATTTGAAGAAAGTAAAGCCACGATATAAATTGGCATGCACTTAACATTACATGAAGCAGTAACTACAGATGTACAAAACTATCAAATACGATATGGTGTGCTGACAAGTTAAATGGCTTGCCATTTTGCAGAAGACACATTCTGTAAAGAGAGTTACTACTGACGTATGATAAATCTGTTGGTTGATATACTAATAGGTCAAAATTCTTGGCAGTTTGGCAGTCCTGGATTCTACAGAACAAAATTAGAGAAAAGTACTATGTTTAAACTGTTAGTAAACATAAGATTAATCAGGAAGAGTACAAGTGATGAAAAAGATGCTAAGAGAGTATAACGTAGTTATAAAAAGAATATCTCAAAACAATAGTATTTTATTTGAACTATATAATTCATTGTGATTTTACATTACTATAAAAAGATAATAGCATGATCCCATGCTAATTTCACTGTAAGATTAAAAGGAAATCTATGCTGGAGTTATTCTGACATACGATGCCATTTTTCATGCACTAGTTTAAAAGATTTATAGAAGAGTTTCTGTTTATCACAATGTAATGAAAAATTGACTATTCTCTCCCCCCCCCCCCCCATGGCTTTGAATAATACAGTTGTTGCACCACAGCATTATGCTTAAAATTTGCATTTTTAAGTTCAATATACTAGTTCTGGTACAAGCCCAGGAGATGTAGAATTAGTTGTGGATTTCAAATTTCAGATTTTCTCATTATTGTCCAGTATGACTGCCTGACCATCAACAAGTAGCTTGGCTCAGTGGCAGCAGTTCTGCAGGTAGAAGCAGCTGTGTCTAAGACCTCTCCTACTTTCTTATGGTAGTGGTAGCTTTTCTTTGGCCCAGATTTACTCAAATCCCCGGTCTGAGCATCCTTAATAATCCTACTTCAAAAACATCAAAATCTCCCCTCACCTTGAGTTTTCACTCTTATGTCTCCATTAGTTATATGGCAGGTGCAGTTCATTTGGTGTATAGCTGGAGCAGAGCTTTGGTTTTGTTTCCTCTTTTTCCTCTTTTTTTGTTTGAACCTTATTTTGTGTGCAACACAGCTGCTCTGCAAACCAATGTATAGAAAGTGGTGACTTTTGGGATTTTGCCTTTGAATGAAAAATACTTATGAATGTTTTATCATCACTACTAATGTTATCTGAATATTGATGGAGAGCACAAGGATCTTATCTGATTCACAGCTGAAGTGTGATCAGTATGGTTAGCAGTATTTTTGAGTAAAATGAGTAAAATTACCAGTTTGTTGTTGAGCTTTTTATCCACCAGTACCCCCAAGTCCTTGGTATTTTACTTTTTAAACTGAAATCTTCTTGGCTTGGAACTATTGGTAAAGTCAATAAACAAGTTAAAGAAGAGCCACAAAACAGCAGAATATCAAGAAAACACTTTATTGTGGAGATTTGTTTACATCAAAATTTAATCACTTACATTAAAGATAAATGAAAAGGTTCATATGAAGAAAGGATGAGCTAGAACAGAAAACATTCCTTAGAGTATATTTGATAACTACGTATTGCTGGAGATATATTTACATGTCTTTATAACTCCCATTTCACTTTTCAGAACTTTATTAGAACTATGTTCGTGTGGTGTGTGAAACATAGCAAAACCCTACAAAAGACATTAAATCTTATAAAACAGCTTTCTGCCATGACACTGAAAATGTTGAGATAGTTACTTAGCTAAATGGAGAGGAGATCTGTTTTTCTGTTACTGCTTACAGCCAGGAGAACCTTCCTAAAGGGATCTGTGCTTTCAAATATAATATAGATTATTTGTGTAATTTGGGGCAAATAATTTTATCTGGTGAAGAGCTGTAACTTTTTTCTCCCTTATTCCCATTTCTATATTTCTAGAAATTTCCTATTTATAATTTAAGAGTATAATGGCAGTTTTATAAAAAGCAAAGAAAGAAACAATATTTGAATATCTAAATCTTTTCAATCTGTAATTGTAATCAAATATTGACATTACTTTCAAGACCAATACTTTAGTTAAATGTGGCGTGGCTGTTGTCTTCTATTTCTTATAGTGCAGTAAACACCACAGCCCCTGAATTACTTTTTAAATCTTATTTAACAATATTGTAAAGAAACTGACATAAATATCATCAACTGCTCTATCAAGACTATATCTCAAGTAGAGACTATTATATTACTGAGGCTAATTCTCAGTAAGACTGTCCAAGCAGGGTACAGTTCAGATAACTGAACATGCTGGTTGTTGAGTTCTTCACTTTTTTTTTCCTTTTCAATTGAAAATTTTATTAAAAAAAAAAAACTTTTCAATTGAAAAAAAAAAAAACATCTGATAAGCAAGTTCATAACCTGCATAACCTGTAGTTATTAATTTTTGTGAGCTTAAGTTTCTTCTACACAAAACAAACTTCAAAAGAATATTGTAGCTTTTTGAGTGGGGTGTTATTAGAAATTTCTTGAAAAAAAATAGTGTGTAGGCATAATAGATATATAATAATATAATATAGAATATAAACTAATGGAAAGCTTCCTTTCAAAACTAAATTATATCAGGCTACATTGCAGTCTCCAAAGACATATATTTCCACTACTTTAAAGCTGACAAGCAATCAAGGAGTCTACTTGGAGAAAATCTTGCAATCTGGTTGTATTGGAACATTACTACAGTACTACTAGGAGGAATCTCTTTGTTTTAGTAAAGAAACAGACATACAGACAGGGTGTTAAAAACATTTTTTCAAGATAAATACTTAGTACTTTAAGCAACAGAATTAATGAAGCCTGCTGTCCTTATCTTCTTGTGTGGGAAGACTGATTGAAAGCGCAGTGTGAAGCTTTTCATTTCATTGATGTATTATTTTCTTCATAGTTTCCTCTGTGTACACTCCCTGATCTCTAACAAAATACAGGTTCACACTGTTGCTTTTACACCTTTGAAAGCACCTGGAAAAGGCACTCTAAAGCCTTTCTCAGAAACATCCTGCAACTGCTGTTTGTTCCACTTGCAATGATGTAATTGTCTTTCTGGACTCTATTTCTGTGTAAGGTTTGGCTGATATACATCATTAGGTTCAAAAGCTATTGCACAGATTTCATTAAGCACATTTTCTTCCAAAGCAAGGCAAAGAGTGAATGGATCTTTTCACAAAGCATTAGAAATAACAGTAGAAAAGGTGTACTTCGGCTGGGAAGCCAATAAGTATATAAGTAGGTGAGAACAGGGAAAAAACAAAAAAAAAAAAAAAAAAAAAAAACAGGAAAAAAAAAAAGTAAAACTCAGAACACTTACAGCTACTAGGGTTTGTCTTTGGACTATTTTTTAATACGAGAAAAGCTGATGTTACAACCCTTATTACTGTATCATACATTCAACGATGTTTTACTTGGAAACTGTTTTCATTCAGAGAGTCTCAGATTTTGGTATACACATGAGATCTTTGATGGCACCTTAATCTCAGTCAAATATATTGGTGAATGGCCTTGCACAGATGCCTAATGAAGTAGGTGGACTGACTTCTGGAAATAAAGATAATAAAGACATTTTGCAGTTCATTTATCTTTTTTGTGGTCACACAAGCTTGAAGAATTGCTTGTTGCAGCATTTCTGTGTAAGCACAAATAAGTCTTTAACTGTCTTCATGCTTATCTTTTATGACACATCAATAAGAAAAAAATAGTTTATGCAGAGATTTGGTGTGTGCAGATGCACCTCCCTCCCCTTAGCTGTATTTGGAAAGTGATAAAGCACAATCAGTAAGTCACTCTGGGAGAAAGTTAGTTGCTGTAAAAAGCAGTAGATTTAAAATGTAAGCAGTAATTGAATGTAATTTTACTCTGTAATACATATGGGTCTTTATTACTCTTGCTAAATATAGCTCTTCCTTTGCGTGAGTTCATCAGAAGAAGAAAGCAATACTGCCCAGAGGGTAACTAGAAGGAGATTGAAGAGGCCCATAACGTTGTAGAAGAGTTATTCTTACCATGTTGCCAACTGGGGGCTGTTGCTGAAGAAACCCAGATGACTTTCTGACTTGGTTTCAGTTATTCTGAGTGGCCTAGAAGCAGAGAAGTCTAAGTGCTACATTGCTCCATAGCCAGAAACAAGAAAGAATGGGGAAAAAAAGGGTCATCACATCACATAAGGTTCCCCCGAGGAAGCATGTTTTTGTTTATTTTATTTTATTTTATTTTATTTTATTTTATTTTATTTTATTTTATTTTATTTTATTTTATTTTATTTTATTTTATTTTATTTTATTTTATTTTATTTTTTAATTTCAGATTAGTGTCTTCCTGGTCAGATTTCTTCAACACCATTACAAAATGACTGCAGTACATGTGAGAATTGCCTATTCTTGCACACCTACTGTGATATTTCAGAAAAATAACAAAAATAACAGTACTATTCAATAATGATGTCTTGCAGGCAGTTTATCCACAAATACTGGTTGTTCTGTGTAATATTTTATACTGATTTGGTGAGGAATTGTAATGGAAAGACCAAGACAGTGTGAATCAAAAATGAATGAGAAGGTTTACATGTAAGTGTAGGGAACACCTGAAGGGACACACAGTAAACACAGCCTGCATCACTGGTATCCAAATTAACATGTCCATCCCAGACATCTACTTGCAGTTTCAATGAACACTTGAATCTGGAGACAAAGAACTGTGAAAAAATTCTAAGTATGGCAGCTTTTTGCATTCAAGTTAAGCTAAAGTTATCAAACACCTACAAGATACTTCATTATATTTAGAAAGCAAACAATCTAGTACTTGCTATTTACAATTAATTGAATCTATCAGGGACTGGTATTTTCTAGGCATTCTAGAAATTAACCATCCAACTTATTGTAAATCTGCATCTCTTGGTTTAAAACAGCAATTGTTATCGTTTGGCTTTGAATGAAACATTCAGGAAGTGTTTATTGTTCATGTTAATTGATGTCGCTGTCTTTGCTGTTTCTGTCATCAATCCCTGTCAGCAAATAATGCCATTCTCTGAAAAAAAAAAAAAAAAAAAAAAAGTAAATAAAGCTTCTGTTATCTCATGTCCATAAATGCCAATAAAGTCTTTAAACTATGCAAAGCTATGAATCAGTTTAACAAGCAAATTCTATTGAAACTTCTGATTATATTAGTTGTAAGGGCATTGGTCATCTGTTTTTTTTTTTTCTGTAAACAAACAGAAATCCAGTTACTGTGCCTGTAAAGGACTATCATGCCCACCTATTTGTTTAATTATCTTAATTCTGAGAAAAAAAAAAAAAAAAAGAAAAAAAAAGAAAAAAAATGAATTTTTAATATATGATATATGTGAAAGAGAAAATGAACTCACAGAAATTTTTTTCCATAATATTTTATGAAGTTATGAAATCAAGGATAATGGATCATATGAAATTTAGGGACAAAAAACTATGTGGGGAGAATGCAAGGGTGTCACTGTGTGGAAAAGTTTTAGAGAAGAGTTTTAAATTTGATTACAAGCACTCAGATTTTCCTCCTTTCCTCTTTTCCTTCCTCCTTTCCTTCCTCCTTTCCTTCTTTCAAGATTGAAGCATATAAATGTCTTGTGATAAATGTCTGCCCGTTTTTTGTTTTCTGTGTCCTTTCAGTACATATCCTGCACTGTGCAGTGAACATATGGTCTTCTTCCTATGACTTCTTGGCAGTGTACCACATAGCATTGCCAGATATAATAAGCAATGTCCAATGCTGTATGGTCAAATTCCACACCCAAATCCACTTTCCACTATTTTTTTTTTGTTGTTTTTTTTTGTTGTTGTTTGTTTGTTTGTTTTTGTTTGTTTGTTTTTCCAGCAGTTTTTCGAGATGCCTACACAGCTATTCTGTGCACAAAATGTGTATCACAGGCATTCTGCTGATCTGCATATATATATAAAGTAACTCCACATCACAATGTGATGCTGTAATCCTCATTATTGAGTAGTTGTGAAAGTGTATGCATGGTTCCTCTCTCCATATTTCGATCTTAAGATTTTGGCAATATATATGCATATATAATAGAGATAATTAGTCTCAAGTATAAAAATGTACGTTTTCTCAATTTCACTGAAACAGAAATGACTCTATTTCCATTCAGAATGAAAGTTCAAAAGACTGACAGCTCTTTCTCTCTCTCTCTCTCTCTCTTTTTTTTTTTTTTTTTAACCCCACCACTCTAAAATTTCCTCAGGACATTTAAAACTGTGAGTGCTCAATAGACAGCAAGAGAAGGGAAAGAAGGACATTTGACTGCTTCCTGAGAGCTGTGCAGTGAAGTTAGTGTAAAGGCTCCAAGTATGTTTCATCTAATCTATGGTAACAGGCTGTGTGTGTACTTGTTGGCCATCACAAATAGGGGAAATGAATGAGCTCAGCCTGTGCAGTAGTGGTTCCAACTTCTGCTGACATATGGTAGTAACGCATGGGAATTAGATCGCATTTCTAAGCCCTAGAAGAGCTGCCAATTTACCAAACCACCCATGCAAGATAGAGTCCCAATTACAAGTAATGCAGATTACTTCCTCAAGATTATTCTGTGTCTTGTGAAGTTTCTGTTTATACAATGGATTTTCAGATAAAAATGATTAGCTAGTACTTATGCCTGTACTTTTTACCTGGACTAGAATGACACTTGAATACTAACAGAATTTGGTTCTTCTTGCTACTGAAAAAAATGTGAAAACAGATTGCACATAGAGAAATGAAGGAGTATAAAAAGGGAATAGGTGTTTTAGAAAATAGTAATGAGTGCACTTTAGCATAATACAAAGTAATTCCAAAACAGAAGCTAGGAAATTGCTGGATTTTATGAGACTGATTGCAGAAGTAGTTCTTAAAGACAGATTTGAAGAAAGATGAGTAAACATAATGGTTTTAAAACTCAAATCTAAAGCTAGACTTTGGAAAAATTGCTTATGGGATAAATATGCATGTGAAAATTCAGAGCTGAAATTCTTACAGTGCCAGTGGTATCTTTGTGGGAAGATACAATTATTCTACACATTAGTTGCATAATAAGAAGGGTACATTGTTATTTTGACAGTTACAGACCCAGTCCAAAGTATTTTGTTAATGGTTTATGAGTCTGTACTGATGAATAAAGTTACTGTTGACATTTATTTATATTTTCTCCCTAGAATATTGACACTAGAAGAAAGAAAAAAGGCTAGTATTGACACTCTTGCAGTTACAGTCCTATCAGGGAGACTATTAAAAGATACTTTAACATCATTCTAATAAGGTAATATTTTACCCTCGAACACTAAAAACTACTGAGATTTTCATAAATGAAAACAGATATTCTCTTATTTTTCATTTGAGTTTAGCATATTATTTTTCGTTTTGTTTGTTAAATGACTTTTACTCACTGTACCAACAGAATTAGAATTAGAGAAAACCTGCAGCTATGTTTGCAGATGCTGATAGTAGTTACTACTCAGCATGGCTAATAAGGGTGATCTCACAGCCATGATTGTCATGTAGTTTGTTTTAGAGGTTGTTTATGCAGGTAATACTATGAACTGCCATGCTGGATCATGCAGATATACCCCTTGAAAATGCTACAGTCTTGATGATGAATAAGACTACAGAGAAAGAAAGTCTGATTGACATGCTGTCTGGCTTCCTTGCACAACAGAAGCAACAGATTTTTTTTGCCTGCTTCCCCTTATCAGTTCAGGTTTTTGGCTTAAATTTTTGCTGTCTTGGGCAGGGACGATAGACATAAATGTGCTGTAAAACAGAGTAACATGAGTTGCTTCTGCTTGAAAATCAGGAGGAATTTGAGCAAAATCCTAATAGGACCATGTGAGTGATAGCACTTAGGGGTTCAATTGTCAGCTAGCTGCCTGGTGTTCTTACAGAGCCAAATGCAGTCTATCAGAACAGAACTGCACTGTGTCACGAGGACGTGTTGTGCTGGTTTGGCAAAGCAGTTCTGGGAGCTTTCGTACTGCACTCTGTTATGTGATACAGACATCCTCTCTGTGTCCCATGCAACTATAGAGCTCTGAGAAAAGTGTCACTGCTTTGATAATAATGCATACAGTTATTATTCTTCCTCTGTTATAAATGTTTCACTTTTTTCTCTTTGAGGAGAGAAAAAACAGATGTGCTTGAGAGATTCTGCAAACTTGACAAGACTGTTAAAGAGAGGAAAACACAAACAAAATAGGAGACCAGATGAAAGAACACACTGGGAGGGAATAAGGATTTTCAGAGCTTAACATATTCTAGTTTCAGATCAGGTTACTGCTTGTCACCATGTTCCTTCCTGCACTATTAAACACCCAAGAGTTGTGTCACATTTCCCATGTATTCCACAGAGGTTTGAGTCATGTAGCATTTGAAATCAGGTGGTCAAACTCAGATTCTTGCTGTAGAAAACATCCCAGAGCTCCAGTTATTTTTTCTACTAAAGCAGTTTCAAATTAAATACATTTGGAAAAAAAATATCTGCTGCAACTTTGTGAAATGTCAGCAAATAAAGAAGCTGACATCTATAGGTTTATCATCTGGGGAACACTTACTGATAGATTTCCCTTTCCTTGATGCTAAGGAAATTGGTCCATCCCACATAATGAATATGTTATCTGAATCATTTAGACTAAATCTAACCAACTAATGTTAGTTGAGTCTCTGTAAAGGTAGAATGATGGGATGAGTAGTAGTATCTAGGGGGAAGAAGGTAGCATAAAGACTTTCTCCAGCTGCTTTTTCTTAAGTGATTTATATGTATGCTGGAAAAGAGAAGAAAAGGGAGATAAAATTCAATGTTGATATCTTGACTGATCTGCAACCCTAGGAGAGGAACTCCTGTTTTATGTTCCTAGGTAATGTTTTGAGAAGAGAATAGATGGGATACAGGAGTAGCTTCAGTCTTTATGCCAGCAATTGTACAATATGGAAACCATATATTGTTCTGTCATCCTACAGGCCTGTCATGTGAAAAGCACATGCCTTAGAGAGTTATAGGAGCCCCATTATGAGCAAGCTAAACATGAGCTGATAAACATTCATAGAAAGATAACAGTCTGACTCTTTCTGCTTATGATTATTTTCATTTTACTTATTTGTCATGAATGATTCAATTTTATATCCCCTATAACTGTCCACAGTAATTTTATTAGAGGGGAAGGATATATATATATGAACATATGTATATTTCTGTTTTATTAGAAAGATTAAGGATGTAGAATTTCTGGCGCTTGAAGATTGAATTGAATCAAAGATCTCTCACTTGTCTGAAGCAGAGTGTTTTCTTTTTCCTTTTTTAGTTTTTGTGGTTTAACTGAGTCAATCAGATGTTATGCTAGCATATGATCCAACACACACTGGCTGACTGGGTGGAGTAAGGTGAAAACACACTGAAGGCATATGGGTAATAATATTTAGTAAAAACACTGCAATACCAGACTAGGTTATTTTCTCTACGTGAAATATCCTTCCATATCAGAAACAGAGTTATCAGATATAGGGTATGGTGTTATGAAGGCAGAAGTCCAGACAGGTGCAACAGTAGTAAGTAGTGATACAGAAAGATGTGTTATGTTAGACACAGGAGAAAAAACCTCCCCTGAATGACAGTAGGTACACCAACTACTAGTATCAATGTGTTGCCTGAGACAGCATTTTTAAAATGGTCAAAGACTCATTATTCCCTTTGAATAAGCCTTTGAATAAACTTTAATTCCTGTATCCATTGGATTCAGCTTCAGATGACACTGATGCATGCTTTTCTGTCTTTTGCACTAGTCTCAAGGGCCATAGTAGTGACTTAGACTGTCTAGCGACTATACCTCTCAGCTCCTTGCTATAGAGCCAGCTATGCTGAACTTATCATCACTATCCTTGCAACAGGATCACAGTCCCCAGGAAGCTACTGTAATTTGTTTCTCATTAGTCAAAGCACTAACTGTGCTGGAAATCAAACATTTATCCCACAGTTGGTCTCTAAGTTACTTAAGTTACTTTTATTTATTTATTTATTTATTTTTAATATCTGAGTCTTCAGTGACAGATCTTGGCTGTGATCCTTTTCAGCAATTCTTTTTAGTGAGTCCTTTCAAATGTTTGTTACTGTTTTCCAGGAGAAGACAGCAGAGAAGAACGTTTGATTATGCCACTGCAGCTCATTGTCACATTTACTTTGAATTTTGAAATTGGAAGTGAAGATTATGTGTTTTCTGAAAAGGTTAATATAATTTTCTCTTGTATGTATTCTAAGTTTTTATGAATCTAGTCTTGATGTAAAATGCCAAATAACCACTACAAATGCTAACGAATAACCAGTGGTTGTACATATGTGTTTTAATTTGAATAAAGTGAAGGTTTCTCATTTGCAATTATTGCAGTGTATCAATTATGCCTCAAAAGGTTATTTTAAAAAGCCAATCTAAAGTGATATACAAAACATTACCTTGATTTAAAGTATTAAGAAAAGGTTGCATGATCATTAACCAAATGTCTTTGTGTGTGAAACACATCTTTACTGTAGCAAAAATTCTAATTGCTTTAAGATAGGCAGAAGCACATAAAATATATATATATAAAAATAATTAAAATTGAATTATTATAGATAATTTTAATGGCATTAATTTCATGTAAAGAGGATTTGTCGGTACGTTTAATATCATCTTATGTAACAAATTGAGAAACCTATCTATAAATCCACAGCTTCAACCAGCCTTTTCTCTGTGTCTTGTCTACACAAGTACTTGATCTGCAGCAGTTTGTAGCTCTGAAAACAAGTGCTGCATGACCAGAATACATTTGAAGAGAGCCGGTCTTTGTGTTGCACCAGATATACTGGTGGGTAAGAGATAAATATCCCAAGTGTGACAGTAGTAGAGTTTTATTTTTGTTGTGTTTTTTTTTTTCTTTTTTTAAGTTATGTTTTATCTGCAGTATTATTCTACAAATAAACAAGTGACTATCTAGAAAAGCTGAGCTCTTTATATTAAAATACTTTGTACACCACAAGCATATTTTACATAGAGGTAAACCAAAGTAATAAGATTTTTAAAATCAAAATTAACCTGTCCTGGTCCTGGCTTTCATACTATTCAAATCACTGGCATTTTGAAATGCAGATGCATTAGGCTGAAATGTATATCATTTCTGTAATATAACATTTTGAAGATTGTAACAATAAATATCTCTTTAATGTGTAGACAAAGTACAAACAAGCTCTACTTCATTGAGAAAGTGCAAAATTTGACATTTCTTGATAAAAGATCCAGCTCCTTAACAAGAACTTAACACTATCCTTCCAATTAAATACAATTACTTCCAAAGATACTGTTAAATGTAACTAGAAATCCTCTGATTTCTAGTCACTGTCTCCCATAACACTCTCATAGACAAGCTCAGAGAGTGAGGCCTAGATAAGTGGATGCTGAGGTGGATTGGCTATTGGCTGGATGGCACAGCTCAGAGGGTTGTGCTCAGTGGTGCAGAATCTAGTTGTTCCAGTGTCTCACCACCCTCAGAGTGAAGAATTTTCTCCTTATATGTAGTCTAAACCTACTTTCTGGTTTGAAACTAATATGCTTTGTTCTGTCTCCCTGACAAAGAGTTCCTTCCTAGCTTTTCTGTAGGCTGCTGTTAACTTATTATAAGGTTTCCCCAGAGCCTTCTCTTCTCCAGGCCGAACAAAGTCAACTATGTCAGCCAGTTTTTGTAATAGAGCTGCTCTAGCCTTCTGATCATCTTCGTGGCCTTTGTCTGGATTCATCATAATATTTCTTCTTGTGGGACCCCAGAGTTGACCACAGTACTCCAGGTGAGGTCTCACAAGAGCATATTAGAGGGTGAGAATCATCTCCCTCAACCTGCTGGCCACACTTGTTTTGATGTAGCCCAGGATACGGTTGGCTTTCTAGGCTGCAAGTGCATATTGCTGGCTCATGTTGAGCTTCTCATCATACAACAAGAACTCAGGGGTGCTTTCAATCCATTCTCTGCCCAGACAGTATTTGTGCTTGGGATTGCCCTGGCCCAGATGCAGGACCTTGCACTTGACCTTGTTGAACTTCATGAAGTTTGCACAGGCCTACTTCTAAAGCCTGTCAAGTTCCCTCTGGATGTCTTCCCTTCCCTTCAGTGTGTTGATTCCACCGCACAGCTTGGTGTTATTGGCAAACTTGCTGAAGGTGCACCCAATTTCACTGTCTGTGTCACCAACAAAGATGTTAAACAGCACAAACAGTACAAATATTTATGACATCTGAACAGTATTAATTAAACAATGCAAATGAGCTCACCGGTGGTTAAGATTCAGAGACAGAATCAGTTGCCCTTGATAGTGGCTAACAGTGACTTACTGTTTCTTCACATTATCCATCACTCTGCATCCACCTGCTTGCTCTACATTTGTTCTGTAAAACTTTAACTGCCTGACAAAATACGTAGAATAGTAACAGGTTTTTAGCATTCTATCACTCATGGAATGTTATTCAAATGTCCTGCTCTAAGTGAAAATCTCTTTATTATCAGTCTTGCTGAAGCTAAAGAGGAGATAGTGCTCAATAGGCATGGTAGAAAACACAAACTGCAATCAAATACCATAATAGTATAGAGCTAGACACTCTGCAGGCACATGATAAATACCGTTCCTGCCCCAAGGACTTTATAGCTAACTAATGTGCTCTCTTTCCTACAGCACTGAACAAGAAGAATCTGTTTGTAAAGTTCTTTCTACAATAGAAAGAACTTGTTAACTTAAAGACGGCTCTTTCCCTGAAGTAAAAATATTTATTGTCTATAACCCCCTTGGAGCTCTTACTGGCACAGAGAATATAGTCCTTCAGGCAAAACACAGAAATTGTATGTTTCCTATCTTCTTTCATTTCATTTTTTGACTTTTTTTTCCACTCTATGTCTCAATTTACATGACAAACTATAAATACATAGACACCAAGTAGAAAACTTGTTATTAGTTTAAAAACTTAGTTTATTCTTTCAATTATTATTTTGTTGTTTATCATAAAAGGATATAAATGTAAATATTAGAAAAGATACCTTGTCTGTCCTTCTGTATCCATGCCTTTTTAGATACTAATGTTCAGACTCATAAAGGAGATAACAAATCCTGGCTTTTTTTTTTTTTGGGGGGGGGGGGGGGGAGGGGCTAATTTTCTAAAGGCAGTTGTATGTATCAAACTCATTAATCAAGTCAGGGGGGAAAAGAAATGCAAATGAACGAGGTCAAAAGTCAGGCAACCTGTAAACTTTCTGGACAAAACATTCTGGAAACATTCTGGAAACAGACAAACAGACAAACAAAACCAATCATACACCTCAAAAATCAAATAAATATAAGACAAGACAATGTGCATCCTATGACTGTAGAAGACAGGACAGGGTGATAATATATTTAATTTCAATAAACACTTGTATTAGAATTAACTTTTGCTGTTCTTTTGCAGTACATACATTTTAACTATGCAAGAAGTTCAAAGAACAATGGTATGTGTATATGACAGAGGTGTTGACTGATGAGGAAAGATTACAAAGCAAATAAGCATATCTATGTTAGGTGATGATTAGAGAAGGGAAGGTAAAAGAACAAATATCACCTGAAAGGTATGCACAGCACAACAGAAAATGTTTATTTATATTATAATGTAATAGTAATAGTAATAATAATCTGAAATGAAATACAGAGAAATAAGAAAATGTGAATTGACAGTTATGAGTGTTATTCCCAAATAACAACACTTGAAAGAAAAAAGTTTTATTCCTCTATAAATTAAAAAGTTTTTGATGATTATTAAAGTCCAGAAGTAAAAACCTGTTTCCCCTAAAACCATGCAATGAGCCTATTGTCTTGATTGGGATCAAGTATTTACATCAATTTTTCACTGACAGAAGAGTGTTCTGGAGGTAGGTCTTAGTTTTGTACAACTGCTGTGCACATAAAAGCTGTTGATAAAAATCTGGTTTTAGCCAAGATAAGCCTAGCAAAGC
Source organism: Anas platyrhynchos (assembly GCF_047663525.1). Taxonomy (NCBI): domain Eukaryota; kingdom Metazoa; phylum Chordata; class Aves; order Anseriformes; family Anatidae; genus Anas; species Anas platyrhynchos. Next base: position 21,982,913 of record NC_092590.1, read on the forward strand.
CAATGGAATTCTTCTGAATGCACATTCATGAAAATGACACCAGAACTTAGTCCTTAGTTGCTTCTTTCTTCTCTTTCATCTGCTTCAGAAGATTCTATAGTGAGGCCAAATAATGCCTTATAGCCAAGAAAACCGCAGAATCCCAAAGGTTCCTGGAACACTAAGTTCATTAACATTTTTATGGGAGCCATGCAGCATATGGATAACAGCATGGGGCTTCCAGTTACAGCTTCAAGCAAGACTCATTATGCTGGGTTAACGCTTTCTTGCTAACAAGTATACATATCCCATGGAAGATATTTTTCTGCCCTGGAACATCACAGCTTGCTTATGACTATAATTACTGGGAAACAATGTTCGCTACCTGGGTATTGTCTTCTTTCATATTTACAGTTTGAGAATATTTCACACTACCTAGTGTTGCTGTAGGACATGGTGCCTAGAGGATGCTACTTTCCTCTGGTATTCTCCTGTTTCCTTTTTAATACAGAAAGAAAGAAGCAAAAAACTCATAGGTCAAGAACAGCCTTACAACAAATCAGTGAAGGCACCACGCAGGCTGCAATGTGAAGAAATCAGAGCAACATTTTTATTGCAAGGGTATAATTTCTGAGATGCTAGCAACTTTGTGACTTTTCCATGCTGCTTAGCAGATGTTTTACATGAACCTAAAACAGCATCTCAGGATGTATCTACACTCAAGACAATAAATTAATTCATTTTATGTAGTATGCTTTTGTGAGTAGTATCTGAGTCAGTCTGTTTGCTTTTCAATTTATTTTATTGAGATTAGCTCAGATTTATATCTTCTGTATAAGTCTGAGTATATTTGTCTTAAATGGTGAGTTCATTTTCTACTTTTACATGTCAGTAGAAACCTAGTTTATTCGCTGCCCTACATTTGATGAATAAAAGGTGGATAAAAGAATATGGGCAGTAGTTTTGGGAAAGGTGTCTTATTTCCCTGCCCAACTGGCTGCATCTGTGAGATGCTAACAACCTACAAGCCAGGGTGTGCAATAGACTGCAAGAGTGTAGAAGACATTCTGTTTTACACTCATCTCAGGACTAGGCAATATTAAATTAATTCAATATCATTGCATTCTTCTTAGAATCTGAGAAATGAGACTATAGTCTCATTTCATTTACAAAGTTTGCTTTGTAGAAAAGGGAAAAGCTGTACGTATAGAACACATTTGGTTTTTAGAATTTCAAGGTGACTTTTCTGTGCAAGATGTAAAATAATATGTTCATTTTTCTACCTCCTTGACTCTTGAAATGGGTATTTTTAAAGTAGAGACAGCAGACAATGCATAGAAATACAAGACTGGATCTTTTGAAAAACACAAAGCTGAATAATACCTGCCCATTGCTGAAAAGTATTTCTGTTCCTTTGCATTAACAGTGGCACAAAGAAGAATTACTCCCATATTATTTAAATTCTGGGCTATCATTGGAAAATTTTCATGAATATGAGCGAGATTAAGGAACTCAGTGCTGTCTCTTTTGCATATATCACAACAGATTTTGATAATACACAACCAAATGAATGAAATAAATAGTTTTGTTCAAATCTCTATTATAGTTTTAAAACAAGGGGCTAAGCCAGAAAAAAAAAATAATTAAAACACTTGTTTAAGTGAATGAAGAAGTGTGACTGGTTAATCAACTGTTATAAATGAATCACCTAAGGTATTTACACTCAGGAAGTCAGGCCAAGATTTCATATCTTTCTTGTTTGTTCCATATTAGACACTAATGGCAGACACTAATTAGACACTACAGACACACATATTAGACAGTGATAACAACAAACTTTGTTATTATTTATGTAACACTATTCCCTGCAGAACAATTCTTTCATACCTACTTGCATTGGTAATCCACCACAACAATTCAACCAGAGGAGTAAAAGTTGTAATTTCCTTAAGCCTTTACTGCTCATAACCTCAGTTGAAGACAGCCTCACAGATCCCTGATAAATGTTGTTTCTCATAGCTTTTTATTTTTGGCAATGATAATAAACATTAATTATGTGATTTTACATCATTTACAGCCTAGCAGTTTTCAAGATCTTTTGCTTCTGAGAAAAGGGTAGAGCAACAAACGTGATCAAACAATCACTTTACAGTTACTTCAACGTGATCAAGAATTTTAGAAATTATATTAGCTAAAGTAAGGATAATAAAGCAAGGAAAATATGTTTCTCTCTTCCTCTTTAGCATCTTTGACTGCATAACTGAGGTTATAATAACTATGCTTGAATTTTAAGTAGCGGATCACGGTGACCATAGTTTTAAAAACACATACTGGGAAAAGTTCGCACATCCTAGAAAAGAAACAGATTTCAATATTTTTGCCCCACAAGTGTTGCATTCATGCTCTTGGATATGTGAGTGGGTTTTCTAAGCGGGTTCACAAAGTTAGCCACAGAATGACAATACTGATAATTCATAGGGGAAACTAAGATGACCTACAAATATAATACAAGTTTTAACACTAAGATATGTATTGTTTGTAGATTGATTTGCAGAAAAGTTGAAGTATTTTGTGAATTTCCTTCCCTTTTAAACATTTAATGAAAATAAAATGGTAAAAGAACATGGATGCGTAGTGGTAAAGAAAATAATGAAAAAAGTACCTGTGGAAAAATAGCCTTAGGTTTTGCCTGCAGTATTTTTAGTACTATTGAGAATTAATAATCAGGCACAAGAACATGTGTGTTCTTAATATATACATTTTTAAAGAAAATTTCCCAATGAAATAGTGTAGTGCTGTGTGGTTGTTTTACTTGGGTGGTTCCACCACTGCTGCTCTCTCACTCCCCCTCCTCAAAGGGAAAGGGGGAGAAAATACCTGCTTCTGCATGGGCTCCTCTCCACAGGCTACAGATCTGACCCAGAATCTGTTCCGACATGGGTCCTCCACAGGCTGCAGCCTCCATCAGTGCAGGTCCACCTGCTCCACCATGGTACTCCATGGCCTGCAGGGAGGCAGCCTGAAGCTTCTAGATTCTTACAGAAATGGCCCCCTATGGCCCCCTGCTACCAAAACCTTGCCATGTAAACCCACTACATGCTGTAATCCTGATATCTTAAAACTGAATGTAGCATACAAATGTTAAGGCTTTCTAGCTCTTAAGGTTTAAAAATTGCTGTGGTAATTTGTGTCATTTTTATTATCTCACAATACAAGGTCATATGTAGCTGCCTAACATAGTCACAAGTGAGAAGCCTTAGGAGTCATCATCAGCTTTCCCTTTTCTTATCATGACCCTTTTATAGTGGCTAGAAGGAAAACTGTCTCTTTACAGGGAATCGGTTCTGCTATTAAGGCAATTCTGAGAAGTACAATTCTCTTGTTATCACATGCAAATATGTACAGGTCAGCCAAGGCTCAAAAATTATGTTTGTGCTACTGATATATGTCAATTTAACTATTACTTATGCAAAATAATACTAACTAATGAATCTTGTCACCAAAATATTACTAAGCAGGGTACAAAAAAAATCATTAATCCTTGTAATGTCCCTTTGAAGATAACTGAGTTTGAACACAGAACACTGACTCACTGTGCAAAGTCCAATTACCTAAATGTCCTGCTTGATATGGTAAATTTTAATCCTTTGATTTGAATTACCTCAAGCATTAGGGGAATGCATTTCATTAGTGTAACTTTCTCAGTCAAGAATTAGTCTGATTGGACTGAAGGCTTCACATAGGCCAGTTCTCTGCACACACAATACATTCTCCAATGTTTGTTTTTCCATTTTTAGTTTGGACGATAATGTTATTAAATCCAAAAGGTTCTTTAAGTGTCCCTCAAAAAGAATATTTCTGTGTAATAAAAAGAAATATTTGTTTGTGTTAACAATGATTTGGGGTTGGCTTAAAAATTGAAATTTTCTGGTTACTCACCATAAAGTGATCTGATTTGTCTTACTTTTTTTTTTTTTTTTTCCCTATCGTTTTCTTTTTTTTTGTTTGTTTTGTTTTTTGTTTTTTGTTTTCCCTCTCTTTGGCTAGCTCTTGGATATGTTCATGTCTCTTTGGTAATGCAGCAAAACAATTCAAATCAACATTAAAATAATTTATCCTCTTAATCAGTTTTAGATTCTTAAGAAATGCGTGTTTACTTGAAAGTGATATGCATTAAAATGAAAAGTGAATGTGTGAGATTTTTAAGTAACTTTTGCAAAGCCAAATTGTAGCAAAGTTATAAGACAAAATGGAAAGCTGATGGGAGAGAGCTTGATCTCTGCTGAAATTTTAATTCAGTACTGAAGAGCACGCCTTATTGATGTTGTGTCAATTCTTGTTATAGCTGGAGACTGTTTCTAGTCTGTGTTTACAACATGTCTGCTGAGTGCAAAACAGTTTAAATCCAGAGAATTTAATTTAATTTAATTTAATTTCAACTGACATATATGTTTAATTACTGATTCAGCTATCAAGGGAAAACAAACAAAAAATCTGAAAAGAAAACAATTAGGGAAACACATTTACTCCCTACTTCCTAGTCTCAACTTCCTTCATTTTTACTGCACATTATTCTTCTTGAGGTGAGGTGATGGGTAGCATAAGTTGGGGAAATGTATAATGGTTTATTTCTGCCATTCCTTGCTTACTCATTTTCCTCCACTGTTCCTTGCTTCTTACTTCTACCCTGGTCTAGTGAGTCCCCCAAAATCTGCAGACTCTCAGAGGCAGTGTCCCTCCAAAATGCAATTCTTTTCCATGACTGCTTCTACAGCTTTTTTCCCACATTCCCTCCTACTTTTCTGCTTTCATACCTCTCACAGCTACTAACCTTTCTGAAAGTTTGAGCAGAGGTGCCATGGCTGGTAGAATTTTGAAATGCAAAGGTTTATTTCATCCCTTTCAGAGTTGACCAGATGTGGCAAATGTTGTCTTTTTTTTTTTTTTTTTTTATTGTTTGCTAAAATATTTTCAAGTGTTTAGAGATTTAACTGGAGTCTGTTTTCCTTTGACTAGATTACAGTTTGACTGTTGCTCTAGAAAATATATATTAGTATATAATTATTTTATTTTGCCTAGCTCTATGTAGAAAACTTGTGTAATTATGCGCATTTTCTTCTTTTCATTTATTGGAATTGTCCTGAGAACAAAAGACTGAATGACAAGAATACCTAACTGCTTTGAATACAACATTAAATTTGATAGGTTTTGTATCACACTCTCTCTGAAAATACTGTGTTATTTTAGGACAGATGCATTTCCTACCACTAACTAGGAAAAGATGAAAGAGGTGGAAAGAGGTGGAATTAAAAGACACAAACAGCTTCAAAAACAAGTTTCAGTTAGTCCTAGGCTCCAGTTAGAGAGAAGCATATTAATGATTCATCACCACTTTAATTAGATATTTTAAAGACTAAACAATCATTAAAAGGAGAGAGAGAGATTGTTGCCTGTTTTAGCTTATCAGTGACTTTGTAAATCACAAAGTAACATTTCGTCATTAAATCCACTGTTTGGGATGAGAATTACTGAAGCTCTAAAAAAAAAAAAAAAAGTTTATGTTGTATACGTTACATATGGAGATCACATGCATATGTATACATGTGGAAAAGAATGGTTAGGTGATAGCAAAAGAAAATACATTCACCCTTGGTACCTCAGAGTTGGATGTGCAACTACACAGGCAACTACAAAAGGGAAAAAGAAAAATCTTGTAAAAGCTGTACCATCTTGCAAAGTTGCCTTTGGTCTGTATATTGTAACATGATTTTACAAAACAGTAGCATCCAAGTGGGTTAGAAAGATGGTTATTTTTATTTATTCCCAGTTTGTAACTCATAGATTACATCAGAGTATATAGTCTGGTCATGAAACAGAAACTGGATGATGCCAAAACTTTCTGTTCCAATGTTTAACAGATGCTTTCAAGAAAACAATACTGAGGAGGATGCTTGGATAATGTTGACAAAAAAGTCAGTGTCTATCTTTCCAGAGTAAGAAAAAGATTTCTTTGTCATCAAAAAACAGATGAAGTATCTTAACTCGGCAGCTTTAGAAACTGGTTTGAAGCTTCCTTAGCACACAAAGGAAATAGCTAATTGAAAGGTTGGATAACCACCTCTTCAGCAAAAGCAAGAAATGAGTCACCTCAGTTGTGCTGCTGAGATGCACTGCAATTATTGTAGAGTACAAGATCTCATTGAACATGGAGCTGCTGGATGTACTTAACTCCACCAGTATTATACAGTTCCTTTAACTTGAACTACAAGGCTACTTCTCACCCAGGCATGATTTTGTTTTATACACAGTTCAGAAATATTCACAGTTCAGCTCTCTTTGAACTCCCATATTTGAAATCTTATGTAGGAACCTCTTTCTGATTAGGAAGGGATAAGAGAGGATGTTTAACCTATCAAGAACAATTTCCATCCACATTAATAAATTAAGGAAGACTTCTTTATCGTCTTTATTCTTTTTCTGTTGGTGTATGCAAGCCTTTTTCTTTTTCTCCTGTACTGTTCTAATTTCCTCACTCTTTACACTACTCCCAGTCATTAGACAGCATTGTAAGTAGTGTCAAACTAGATGACACATGATGATAATAATAATGAAATAACACTGTGGACTGAAAAAATGCAGAAGTCACACACAAATCTAGTGAAGGGTCAGCAGGAGAGAGAACATTTCAAAATAAGGTCAAGGCCCCAGTAATGAATCTAGTGGGAACATTTAATAGTAACATAGGAATAGAAAACAAAGGAGAAATACAAAGTTTGCAGTGTATGAATAAGACATTGTGGCTTAACAAAATTTGAAGAGAATCTTCTCCTTAGAAAATAAAATAATAATAACAAATATTCCTTGTGTTTAAAAGAAACCACTATGGACAGTTGCACTAGTTGCACTGATTCAGAGTAAAAATCACTACTCAGTGAAAACTTAAATTAGAAAAAGATCCAGCCATTGCCTTACTGACATTCAGCTATCATTTCTTCTCTCTGATACAGTGTCAAATCCATACCGAGGATAAAAAAGCATCTAATAAAAGGGTCTAATAGCTACTGTGAAGGTAGCTAGACTTGAAAATTTACATGTTCAGCCACTTTCACTATATCATAACTTTTCAATATGGTAGGTGAACACACTTTTCTTGTAAGAAATATACTTCAAAGGAAATAAACATGAAGATTATGGTCTTGCTAAAAAATATCATTGATAAGAGACGACCTCCTAAGAAGAGAAAAGTTTCAGGTATTTTCAAAGTTTGACAATAACTTAATACAATTAAAATTTTGTTGTTCATAACAGGCAGAAAAGAATCAATGATTTAAAAGGGAATAAAAAAATGCTTACACTATACAATGACTATATGTTATTATTGATAAAATATATTCCCTAGATAGCATCTGTATATTGCACATTTTATTAACAAAGCACTTCAGTGATATCAAGAAATATATTACATTTTTCTGCAATAAGTGTATTTTATTAGTATGTTATTGATGCGGAAATAGAAAGAAGAAAGTCAACATTTTCAGATCCAGCATCTTGTCCAGTATGTCTTAATACAGCTAATTGAACTTATACTGCAGATTTACTGAATATCCACAAATAAATATTTTTATTTATTTATTTATTTTTAATGCCTATGTACACGTATACTCACCACTACAGGACATTAAAAGTATCTCAGGTTCATGTTCTAATTCAGACTATTTTTATGGTTACTTCATTCTAGGTGATTTAAATTAGGTGATAAATGTCATCCAAATCAGAACACTGGCATAATGTGTACAAGATTCAGGTAGAAATCCTTATTATATCAAAAAGAAATACATTGTCATTACATGTTCATGACAAAATCTGAATTACTCCAAAATGTACAGTTTCCTTAAAAAAAGTTTGCTAAAAATAATCGTATTGTTTGTAGCCAGTCAGACCTTTATCAACCTCATGATATATGAACTGGCTAAATGCTTGGTGTCAAAGATGAGCAGGAAGTAACAAACAGTTAAAAATTAAACAAAAGGAGATGTTAATACATGAACCTGTTAGAGCTAATTCAGAAAGTATAAGCACTGTGAGTGTGGTCAAACACTGGAACAGATAGGTGGTTTATGTCCCATGTCTGTCAGTGTTCAAGAAGCTTTTGGATAATACCTTCAATAATACACTTTAACTTTTGTTTAGCCCTGAAATGGTCAGGCAGTTGGACTTGATGATCCTTGCAGGTCTCTTCAAAATGAACTATTCTATACTGTTCATGTCCCCTTTTAAAAATTATTTGTAGGGTTTTGACATCTACGTGTTCACGTTTATCATGTATAGATAAGAAGTAGTACAGCTCCTGTTTTTAGGAAAAAAAAATGATGGTCTTAGCTCTTGGCTCAGAAAAGTCATTTGTGACCACACCCTGCTAGGATGATAATTTTGATCAGACTCCCATGACTGTAGATTGTGATGAGACTGAAGGGAAGACAGTGCCATTAGACTCATAATTTATAATCTGGCAAATGTAAACTTTCACCTAACAAGTCCATAATGCTATGATGATACTTCTTCCTTTTTAAATACTGATGGCTGTAGTAATGTTTGAGATTGGCATGAAAGTGTTACTTAATATCCAGTGTTTGAAAGCTGTTATTTTCCATAAAGCTTGATGTTTATGCACTTTGGATAAGTGCAATATGGGTTTGCAAACATGGGTTTATAGTTTACTGGGTTACATAGGCAATTTTTGTCTTTAAATCTACTTCAAAGGGCATATATAAATCAGATACTTGATTGTGAATGGTAAAGATTTTCGTTAATAGGTGGATAAAAGGGACTTCACTTCATAACACCTGTGAATTTTTCTGGTAGAGCTTCCTGTTAATATTTGATCAGCTGTGTTCTGAAGTGATTACAGTTGAGCTAATTTAAAGTTATAAATCTAGTTTACCTTCAGATGTTTGTTGCTGTTCTTTATCCAAATATGACCACTCCTCAACATTACTGATTTTATAGTTGCTCCCTGATCTAGTTCCACAAAAAAGATAACATTTTAAACCCAAAACAGAATATCCTATTATTAAAATACTACTAAAAATACTCAAACTAACCCAATGAATCTGTTTGACTGAAAGAGGGAGTGACTTAATATATGATTTGTTTGACAAAACAATAGATTCTTCTTTTATTTTTGGAGGAGAACAAGGATAAAAGCCTAGGAAAATAGTCTCCTAATCCAGTTCAACTGCACTTGCAAGAGCTTCTCTAACCACACCCCTTATTCATGGTCAAGGACTCACACACCTGTTACATATGCTTCATTTGCCCTTGAAGAGTTGTGATGGTTTAGAGCTGAGTCTTCATCTTTTCCCAAGACTCTTACTAATGCATAAAAAGGTTTTTTGTTTTTTTTTTTTCATTGCAAAACACATTTATTTATTTTATCTCAGTAGGTGAGCTGCCTACTATAAGCACTACAAGTATGTACTTTCTAAAAGAGGTATTTAAAAAAAAAAAAAAAAAGTAGATTTTATTTATAGCCTAAATTAAGGTGTAAGGCGAAATCACAGTAAAAATAAATCAGCCAAAAATAAAATTTGTTTTCATCAGATTTTGTTTTAATGGTGAGATATAAGCTTCTAAAATTATATCTGGTAATCTCAACAAATGAGTTCATTGTAAAAGTACTGGATGCCATTACCAAGGTAGTGGGACAAGAAACTTGTCTGGGATCACTAAATGAACGTTGTTAATGTGAAACTAGAAACCTGTAGCTCTGTAGAATGAAAGCTTGTGTGAGTGGGAAATGAGTAACAGAAATATATACAACAGGAATAAACAGTGAAGCAGAAAAATATCTGCAGAAGACTGAATGACCTTACAGTATCATGACCACCAAAAAACTCTTAAGTATTCAGAATGAACTTTTTATCTGTCTTTCCCCATATTTTAATAAACCTGTCTTCAAAGAGTTAATAACACTGCAATATATTTTCTGATATTTATAATTTGAATAGTAATGGATACCATAGAAATGCAAACTGTGTTCCACTGCAAAATACTGAAATTTTTTCAAAGAAATGCTTGGTAATTTTTTCTTTCTGTTGTTCAACCCTACATAATATCTGTCAAAACTTGAAGTGAATTTGCAAGCAATATATATTTTTCTCTGATGGAATATTTAAAATTAAAAGAAATTGCTTTTTGTACTCAATATAGTATGGCAAATCCTTCTGTAGTGCTAGTGAATGATCTAGATGCATTTAATACAATGAAATACTAAGTCATGTATTAATTACCAGCAAAATAATTCACTGTCAGTAATAATGAGACATGATCTTGTGTATCCAGAGTCACAAACTGTGTTTTGGTTGGCTCTTTCTAATCTGAAGCTCTGGAAAGTCTTAACTTTAGCTGGCCTTAGCTAGGTTGGCATCCCAGGAGTCCATCAAAATAATATTTAGGGCATGAAAGAAAATAAACTGTTGCAATGCTGGGCAAATTTAATCGGAGCTAAGATATTTTTAATGATTCAGATAAGAATCAAGAAAACTATGACTGACAGAAAGTGTCACAGGAGTTTGAACTTAAACAATACTTAAGTAATTATATTACTTTAGCAATTATAATAATGATTCAGATTGAACTATTCTGATTTCTTATAAATAAACTTTTCTTGTCTCCCTGACATTTAAGAGGTCATCAAAAATAGTTCTTATGTAGATTGTTGACTATGTTGACTACTTTTTTTGATAGCAGCATTCAACATAATCCTATTCTTACATTCACTATATAACAAAGTTTAGTCTACAAAAGCACATGAGACTAATTACAAAATTTAGCACTTATTTACAGGCAGAAAAGGTTTAAGAATTGTTTTTCTTTTATGATAGCTTTCTGTTTTCAGAATGTGTTTTTCTTTCTTCCTTTCTTCCCTCTCTCTCTCCCTTGCTCCCTCCCTCTTTCTCTCTCTGACTCAGAAATCTGTATGTGACTTTGTTAACCTTCTCTGCACAATCTTTGCCTATGTTTATGTTTTTTTTTTGTCAAATATTTTCTCTTTTCTGAAACAGTGAAATGTCAGAGAATAGTCCCAGTCCAGTTCAGATTGGGAACTCCTGAACTCGAAATCTATATATTTAAAAATATATATAATATATTTAAATATATATATATCTGCATTGATTATACTGAACTGTGAAATATGCTTCAAAATATGCATGATTGCAGTACATAGCAGGATGTGCAGAGTTTACAAAAGTGGAAAAATAGTCAGTCTCTGAGTGACTGAAAAATCTGTTTACATTTGTTTTTTACTTTTTCTTTTTACTTATTTAATAGTCCTGCATAGTTTTTCAGAAAACTAATGATTGTGATGCCAAGGACAGTCAGATGTCCAATCATTAAATTGGATGCATAGTTCCAATAAAGTGTTAATGACTCTTACATTATGTTGGTCTACAATGGAGAGTCAAACAGAATCATAAAGTTATATAATATCAGACTAAAAATAAACTTTGTCAACATAAGAGGTGTTTTATTGCTCATAATTTTCTATTGGCACTGGCTCTGTTCATATACATTTGCAAGGATGACACTAAATAATGTAGTTTATTTTTAGAAAGCATTGCTTTTCACTTTAACATCAAGACCTTTATATTACACTAATAAAACATCATAATATAATGGAGTATACTTAAATACTCATGACTAATTATATCATTTTATTTGTGTAATGAGCAATATACTATGTGCTGCTATCTCTGTAGTAATACAATTATATAAAAATTATGTCAGAAGGGTTATTAAATTGTCTGTATGAAATGTTGTAGTAAAAATATTCTTTATTCTGTGTTCTGTGAAGTGAGATTCAAACTAAGAAATTATTAAAGGTTTTAACAGAAAACATTTCTTGCTCACATGACATGAGTTTAGAGATCTGTAAGAGCAACAGTTTAAATAAGACAGGAAATACTGTTCGAGCTCTTAAATCCATCGTCCAAATATTCAACACTGCTCAGATATGGGTTTCTGTCTGGGTCTATCTTAAAGCTTTGTGAACTTCACACTGTTACTTCATTTATCTTTTCAGGAGGTACATTCATGTACATGAACAAATTGAAAATGGGAGATTTTGACTGGAATTATTTTAACAAATAAACCTGAAAATTATTCTATTGACGAAATGACAGAATTATTCTTTTATAACAAGGGAGAAAGTAGAAGTCAAAGGCTGAGTGGTTGTTTACTCATAGATATTGGATTTATGGTGGCCAGTTTAGCAATTTCTCTACATTTCCAGACTAACAGTAGAACACTAGATGTTTGTTATGACTAAGTCCAGATTTAGAATTTTAAGTCATACCTAGCATTACTTTTTTTTTTTTCTTTTCCTAATTTTTGCACACATACAGTTCATTAGCATGCTTAAGAACTCTGTGTGATTTGGTGGTTATTTTATAACTTTTACATCCTTCATTATTAAATAACAAATAATAAAATCAGTTGTTCAAAAGTAGATTTGTGTAAAAACCATAGTCACAATAATGCAACGCTTTTTGGTAGGATGATTATTTGTAAAAGCAATGTTGATAGCACTGGGATTGTAAGTCTATGAGTTAGACAATTTCATGTGGGATGGCCTGAAAGAAATTCTGAATCATCAGATATGGAAATGCTGTAAAAATTGTTATGAAATTGTATAATTGCATAAAACATAGGTAATTTCACTCCCACACTCTTTTTAGTTCTGTCAGACTGGACTTTTTAGTATATGTATGAGTATAAATATATTTATGAGTATAAATACCCATAAGGAGTTAATACAAAGGTCAATGTGGTGCAAATCTTTGCAAACATTTTCTAAAGATTAACAGGACTTAGAACAGATGTTTTCTGTATGTACTATATCATCTTCATAGACACTCTGACTTCAGTAAATGAATTGGTAGTACATACAAGCATAAATATTATTAATCAAACTGACAGAGGAACTTTCTGTAAGTTTAGTTTCCTTTTCAATTTAATTTTAAAAGGTGTACACAGGAAACGTGCTATGTATTTGTTTTCTGTGTTTTTGTTTGTTTGTTTTTGTTTCACTTTGAAATCATAGCAGCCTTCTAATGATCAGTCAGGAAATGATTTGTAGCAAAGGACTAATAACAAAAATTCACATTTTATGGCAGCTTAGCAACACCCTCATTTCCTTTTTCTGAACCCCCCAATGAAAAGAGCAGTGCAAAATGCTTCAGGCATTGAAGTCTTAGTGTGTAGGGAATGACTGCATAAAATCAGACCTGCTAGAGCTTCACAGTAGCAAAAGCATCTTCTCACTTCAGATAGAAGCATTTGTTGACACATGTTGGGTCCCTGGGGCTATCCTCTTTGTGTTGAGTGCCTTCCTGTTTCCTCATCAACATTCTGGTGTCTCTCAGGTCCAGTGAGGAGACAATACCTTATACTCCTCTCCTGAAAACTGTAAAGCTTGATGTTTCGGATTCATGTCTCTAAGTTGATCTCATATACATTCTCTTTAAAGTATATGCAAAGCCTGAGTAAAGATCCTTGTACAGAGATGTTGATAGTAATAAGATCTGGGACATCTTACTGAAGCTCTTCTTTGGTTCCTGTAATGTAAAATGGAGCAGGGGATACCCTGCAAATATTTTTAGTCCCAGTGTTGATACTGTCTTTGAACTGACCCTTCCCAAAGATGTCAAACTGTGAAGAACTCAATCCAGAACTATTTCATCATTATGGAATTCCATAACTTATTTCTCACCCAGACATCTGTGTTGAGGGATTGATGAGGCTTTCATAGTTCTGATTATGATGGGCAAATTACACCCACAGCAATTTATTACTACTTACCAAATTCCAATCTCTGTTTCCTCCTCTGTTAAAATGACTTTTGTGAAGATGATTTTTTCTTCCCTACTTTCATTTCTTTTCAGTGGTTTATTAGTGTATAGCTTCAGACAGCTTATCTCCCCTGTATTCTCTTTGACATCTTCTTAATATATCTTTAAGCTAGTTTAATGTGCTGCCTGCTTGCTATTCTCAATACTCTTATTATTGATGATAGGTGTAATAGAAACAGTGTTACTTTTGAAAAATGGCTGGACATTTTGCTACTGTAGTTTCACTGAGAAGTAGGAGTTTGTATAATGCATATGAAAATACCAGCAGAAATAAAAGATCAAAAGGGATACAAAAATCAAAGCATTTTTTCTTCTCTTCAGATACCATATTCAATCCTCTGTGTACTTTAGGCAATGACTTATTGGTTTGTTTTTTTGTTTTTTTTTAAGATTAGAAAAGTTTCTGTTTTCATAAGAGGAAAGTTTTAGCTATCCTAAAAGTAATTCAAAAAGAGTAGTAGCATATTGTACTAATGTTTCTTGAATTTTATATGCTAATATATTTATTCGTAGAACTCCTTTCCATAGCTGTCCCTGCTACTGGGTATCTTGATAAACTACCTGTAGTCTTAATGGGAGAGTAAACACAGTAAAAAAATCTCCTCTGGTAATGGCAAGAATTGTATTTTTCTTATAGAGTATAGCAACAAAAATGCTGTTTTGCTATATAATTTTCCATTTCATTATTGATTTCATTTTTATCTGTAATTGTCAGATTAGGTTCAGATCCTGGGAAAATCTACTACAAGGACAGGAAATCTTCTACTTCATAAAGAAAATTGAAATGATACGATGTTTTTGTGTAGCCTACATGAGCTCAGACACCTCACTTCTGTGTTATAATTAACCCTCACTATTTTTTTTTTTTACATCTGTTCTTGGTTATCTTTTCTCAGAATACTAAAAAGAATAAGTGAAATTAACTGAATATATAAAATAACTGAAATACTAGAATAACTGAAACAGCAAAAAATGCTTATTAATACCCATATGAAGGACTAACTATGCAGTGACCATTGTAGGTAAGCTGAAGTAGAACCAAGACTAGTAGAACCAGAAAATTTCTTTTCATTTGGACTTATAATGAAAGAAGAAATGGAAGAGAGGTGCTGAATGATGAAATGGACAGGAAAACAAAAACGACAACATTAACACACACACACACAAAAAATATATGGTATGATATGATAACAGTATGATAAAATATGATATCTGCTGGCCTACAAATAATAGTTATTCATAAATCTTATGAAGACATTTACCACTAGCTATTCCTAACTCTAGAGAACAGATTAATTCAGCAAAATATATGCAAATCATATTAGTGAACTTGGACTGATTCATTGCTTGATAATATCATTATGAAATTGAGACAGTGACCAATTTTCACTGAATCTTGAATATCTAGGTTTGTGGTTGATGTGTAAAGAACACAATGAAATGACAAGACAAAGAATTCAAGCAAACACTCAAAAAGCAGAACAAGATCTATGTCCCTTCAGACTGAACATTTCAGTAATTACTGGATAAACAATAGGGACAGAACCTTATCAGTTGTAAATCAGTGAAACTTCACTGAGTTCAACAGAACTGTGAACTGCCTTAATTTACAGAAGATGATTATTGTAATATAATTTTAGAAGGTGTCAATTGCATGCTGCACTCTACCAAACACCAAGTGCAAAATACGTTTTAGAATTTGTGAGAAATGAGACAGACTGACAGGAGGAAAAGATTTTGTGTAGTTTATGTGTGACTAAACTATGGTGGTTGATTTAAAGTATACTTTTAAAAAGTCTGCACAGAACTGGAAAAGAGTTTTGAATTGCCATTTGTCTGAGGGTCAAATTATTATGCCTTAGAAACAAACCTTCATTTTATTTAAATGTTTCATTGTTCTCCTTGTAAAGAGCTCAATCAGGTACTTTCATGCATGCCTTCAGTACTACATTGCACTCTTCAGATTCTGTGACAGATATAGAAAAGTTATGTAGTAACATGAATTTAAGGATTTTGGAACCTCAGCATGAGAGCTGGCAGTGTCCCACAACGTTTTGCTTGAATTTTCAGTCATTTCAGGCTTAGATCCACAATATGATTCTTCTATTGCCTTTCTGTGGCCAACCTCTAATGTAAACAAAACAAAGATGTCATGTCAAATACAGCCTTATATGAAGGCAAAATTGCCATTAAATACTATTTGCATGTAATTAAGGAGGAATAATTTCTGATTAAATAGGATAACATTTTCTATGATATCAAACAGCAAAGAGTGGATATTTTATGTTTTCCATAGTTCTTTAAAATTCCAATATTATGGTTTTAAACTCATCCTCTTCTGTGTCTTTTTTTTTTTCTTTTATTATTATTATATTTATTTATAGTAATATTAGATCAAATTAAGGACCCTTTATCCAAATTAAGATCCCTTATACAGAATCATTGCTGGAAAAAAATAGAAATATCTGAATGTCTCTTTACATTGTTTTTGAAGTTGAAGTGAACTCTTTGCAAACTACAAAGATGTGCTAAGATTATCTGGAGTAGTCAAAATTTATTTTTTTATTCCTTTTGTCAGGTAAAGATATATTTAGGAAAAGATATACATTAAGTGTAAAAAAGTAGTTTTCACAGAATATTTTTAAAGTTTTTTTCAATACTCTCACTAGATGTCTGGTCTTCTGATTTAGGTCTCTTTTGCACCACAGTATTAGAATCTCCATTGTATTTAGAATCTTAATTTTAGGACATGAAAGAAAATTCAATACCCTTTTCATGTAGCCTTGAGTTATACAGCATACTGAAGTTGTTTGTTGTGCAGTTAGGTACTTGGCTATGAACAATAAGAATTAAATTTTTTATAATACTATTATTTTGTACTTATGTGATTTTTAAAGTTTCATTGACAAAAGTGTATTGATTCTGTGTCATATACCTTATAGAAAACAATATGGCGTTATAACAATATTGTTTCACTTCTAGGTTTGTCAAAATTTATCACATTTAAGAAAGCTTTAGAGAATACAACTCTTAATTGTATTCTGAGAATACAATTTTTACCTGTATAGCAATGGAACCTCCTCCATTAAATATTTCACATTGTTTTTTCCTTTTTTGTTTTGTTGTTGTTATTTTCTTTCTTCTTGTAAAAGCTGCTGTGCCTTTGCCAACAATTTGCCATGCCTCACTCCTTGTGTGTAGGAAGTTTCCCTTTGAAACTGCATTGGTGGCATAAAATGATGTACAAGAGCATAAAATAGATGTACAAGAGAAGGAAAAAATATATTTTCATACAGTAAAGGAGAACCATCCACTGTGGAAGTGATAAGTGATTTGGGAAAAAAACAACAACAACACAAACACAAACACTCTTTCAAAACATTGATGAGTTTTTAAAGGCGTACTTCACTGTGAATATAATTTTATGTGCCAGATTTTCAATACAGGAAAAATGGAAGCATTTCAGTATTTTCCACAACAAATTCCTCTTTGTGGGAAAAAAATGTCAGCAATTATTTAGAGGTATTATAGTCCTTACCAGTTTTATTATTTTTTTACAGGACAGAAAGTCCTGATGAATGAACTTCTAAAAATTAAATATGGGCAGAATTATCTAATTAAATAAATAGGAACCCCGAGTGAAAATACTCAACTTGCACTTCTTCATTTCACACAGAGACAATCCCATTGTAAGTGTCCCACCTTATTCCAGGTGTAATAATACATACCTGGTAAGTATACTTATGTAAATATATGTACACTATTAGAATACTTCTTGAAAAGCATATGCTTTTAAGTGTCTCACAAACAGTGCTTCTTAATCAAAATTATCACATCTTTCAAGATCTCCTTAGTAGTTCATCCATGGAAGGAAATAGTTTATCCCAAGGTTAAACAGAGGAACGGCCCCAGATGAAATAGGAAACCTTGTCTGTGACAGTTTCAAAGTGAAGGATGGGGTGGTAGGGAGCAAAGGTGTTTTGGCAGTATACGATTTATGTAAGAACAAAATAAGCCCTTTGAATCTCAAACTTTATTTAAAAATTAGTGATTACAATCAGTCTGGGAAACTGTAGAACAATATTGCATTGATCAGCCTTAAAGTCAATGAGGAACATACACTAAAAATATGTTTCATGCCTATGTGATATGTTAAAAAATTATTGTTGTTATATATTCTCTATTAACAGTTTCACAGTTTTATTCCATATATACTGAAATATTTCAGACACTTCACAACTTCTCATAGCACTGAAAGCCTCCTGTAATTGGGATTTAGCTTCACTACAGAAATGTGGTCAACTTAAAAATATATTTAGGGTGAACAGCAATAATGAAAAAAGAAACAAAACTCAGTGATGATTTTAATTCTGTTCATGTTTAAATATTAGTAAATCTCCCTCTGGCTACTTAAATACTAATCATTTTGAAAAAAAATAGTCCTACTATTCATAGGTATTTACATCTTTGCATGTTGGTATGGTCCTGATACAATAACTCATTTAGTGATTATGAGCATGAAGAATGTGCATTCACCAATCAGAGACATGGAAGAAGCACCATTTAGATCATTGGTTTGGTTCCCTTGCTAGTAGAGCAAGATGAATTAGGAAGGCACCAGTAAATTAAATATGGAGAGTTTTCAGGCACATAAGATTTACCACATCTCATTAATAATTGAGTTTCCAGAGTGTTCCTGCTAGAGGGCTCAGTAAACATTCAGTTTAGCTGAAGCTAGAATGTGTTTGTTGATCCAAATTTGGTATTTTGACCAAAGTAAGAAATATATATATATATTTCTCTATATATATATTTGTAGATTTGCTTTTTCATGGAAGTCTCTAAGTTGATCATCTGTCTTTCAATCAGAGATCTAAAGGACTGAGGAAAGGTTGTCTTAAGACAAACATTGTCTTTCAAGTTGTGTTTTGTTTCTTAGGGTTATAAATATATTCTGAACAACCTTTAAGCAGCCATTAACCAGGAGTAATATTTCAATCAGAATAACAACCTAGAAAACATTTTGATTTGTTTTTACTATGTTTCAAGTATTTTTTATGAATTTACATACTGTCAGTACATATGCCTCCATATATGCATTTGCTGTTTTTTCTTGGGCTTTTTGCTGCCACTCTATTTGATAAAATGCATATCCAAAAATTTGTTTTGGCTGAGCATTCAGCAAGCACCAAAGCATCAAGGGTCCAAAAGTGAAAGTTTACATATGTATTAGATACATAAGATTTACAGTGCATGCGTAAAGCACCTGTGCAGCATATGCTTTCTTAGACTTCATGGGTCATAGATGAATAAGTTAAGTGGTTTTTGGTTGGGATACCCTGAAATTCTGGGAAATAAGACCATTTCCTACATAGGCATAAGAGAGGAAAAGGAAGATATATTCTGGAAACTCTCCACAGGATGATACTGTTGGGTACTCACAAGTAATAGAAACTTTGTTTCCTTGAAGTCACATTTCTGATCATTTTGCATTGCATTATTTTTGTAAGGCAGTTGAAGGGAGAAAAAGAAGTTGGGTCATTCTAAGAGGGAAAAAAAACTACCATCACCATCAACAAAAACACTTCATAATTCTTTAGCTATTCGGTCAGCCTTGAGTGTAAATTTGTTAGTCTATTAGTTATTCTATATTTACTATATTTATATTTATTTATATTTATATTCTACTATATTTGAACAACCATTAAGCAGCCATTAACCAGGAGTTATATTTCAGTAAGAATAACAACCTAGAAAACATTTTGATTTGTTTTTACTATGTTAATAATGGAGATGTTCAAATAATTTCAAGGATTTGGGGGAGTAATAGTGAACTTCAAAAACTTCAAAAGGCAATGGCTGTGGCCCACATTTCTGTAAAGTACAACTCCAGAATACAGCTTAATTTTTTCAATCTTCCTTAAAGAGATACATAATTGCTGTGATCTTAGCTGATCTGTCTATACAGGAGATAGTAGAGATATATAACTGCAAATTAGAAATCAATGATAATGTATACGTCTAGATGTCTACAGTCACTTAACCAATAATAATACCTTTAAAAATAAATAAGTAAATAAAAATCTAACAGGTTTTCTTCAAGACTGGCTCAGTTGTTTTCCACTCTTCCATCTCTGTTTCAGTCCTCAGCCCAATCTCCTTTTCAGACAGTTTCCCTCTGATTTTCCATTCATTTTTTTCCTCTTGCCACTTCAAAATTCTCACTATGCATTGTTTTTTTTTTCCCCTTCATAGGGTTCTTCAGCATAGATGGACTTGTCAAATTTGACCTGAAACAAGTGAGTAATTGAGTTTTTCAGTAAGATTATTATAAACAGTTTTATGGATTTGTAGTCTTTTCCTTTTTTTCCTCTTTCTAACAGAAAGAAAATGTATACATCACATTATACCATCAGAAACAGTAGATCTCTTTGTGCACTCAGTAATTACTCAGTATCAGTAATAGTGGCAACCAATCTAAGACAACTTCTGTACAAAATATTAGATTTTTTAAGTTATAATTCAACAAAATAAAGTTTTGTAATTGAAAATTTCAAGCAACCGTAACTGTAGGTGGCAGTACTGACAGGGTCTATGAAAAAAAAGTGCCAGAAAGATCCCAAAGGGCCTCACCCTACAAACATATTGATATAGAGTTTTACTTCTATAGAGAGTTCTCAAGAATAAGGACACACAGCTATACATATTTGTAGATTTTTACCTTAAATCTATGTTCAATACTTAGGAAAAGGAACTGTAGTATCTTATTGGATACTACTGTTTTATTTAAAAAGAAACGATGAAAAAAGATATAAAATTATAATACATAATAGATTATTACATTATTATGTATTATAATTTCATATATATTATTATGTTATTATGTATTATATTATATTATGTATTTTAATCTTATATACATTATTATGTATTATTATTATATGAAATGAGTTAGAAAGCAACAGCTGATCTTTTTAGATGAACTCTCTTACTTTTTTTTTTTTCTAAAAATGTTTGATCCTTTCCCCTCAATTTAAATAGTCAGTTTCAGACCAAACAAACCTAAAATGTTCAAAATTTATGGTTTTATACACTTATAAGTTTTCTTCCTTTTATATGTATAATTATACAGCTCCAGACTGTGACAAATGTAAAGTGAACTCCACTAGCTCCCCTCAGGTTGCTTCTGAAAATTAATTCTGTGTGTGTATTTACTATTGTTGTTGTTATTATTATTATTATTATTAGCTTGTTTGGTTTGTTTGCCATTTAAATATTATTATTATAATTTTAATTTAAACTGTCTCTTATCTAATGCAATAAGGCACAGAATTTACATTACCAAATTTTGCGTTGTCTTCTATATCGTCATCAAATACCAATATTACTATTTTGTAGAACTAAAATATGCTAGATAATTCAGCTATCATCTGTGCTGGCATCTGCTTCTGCTTCATGTAGCTACATATTGACATGAAAGGAAGAAACATCTGGTATGTAAAAAGTAACTTGTTGTCTGATTTTTAACAAAGAGGTGAGCAGACTGTTAGCTTTTTCAAGCTTTGCTAGATGGAAAAGAAAGATTAGGCCTACTCAGATCATACAACACTAAGATCTGTTCCAGATCAGTAAAGCCTTTTTTATTCAATTTAGTTCCATGTTAGAAATAATCATCACATTTTATATTATGAATTTCTAATTTCAGTGCTTATGCCATGTAATTATTCTGTATAATCAAACCTAACTGGTGGTTTGCTGAGCTATTGAATGAATATTCTGGCAGTGGAGTCACTATTTAACTATTTGTTTGAGAAATGTGCAGAACCATAATCGTTGAAATATGATAAATCTGTAATTACAATGTGTACATGTCTTTAGCATTTACAAACAATGACAGCAAAAGCAATAACACCTATCAAGCAGCAGAAGGGAACTCACAAAGTGATTGGCATGCTCTGACAAATTATTGTTCACCGTTTTAACCTGAGTGCCAAGTTCTACTTCCAGTCTAATTATAAATAAGATATTAAGTTCAGAGGCAGTTTCCATCCTCACAGAACCTTCCCATGCAGTAACTCCCCCAAAACATTTTATTTTATTTTATTTTATTTTATTTTATTTTATTTTATTTTATTTTATTTTATTTTATTATTTTATTTTAAAGTTGTAACAAATTCAGTGGACATAGTTATCTGCTAAAGAACTATTTAGACATCTTTAGAATCTATGTCAAAAAAAAAAAAAAGAAAAGAAACAAGAGAAACAACTAGAAACAAACTTTCAAAAAGAAAATAAAATAAAACCAGTTTTCATTGATGTTAACATTTTTTAGATTAGCTATGAAGCTAACACATTGTTTTGCAAGAACAGACATTCTCTAGAGAAAAATATTTTACAAATTTGCAGTTAGAAATTCACACGATAACCATGTTGCTAATTAGCAATTAGATATGTCTTCATTTCTTCCTCCTCCTCCTCCCCCCTTTTTATTTATTTATTTATTTATTTATTTATTTATTTATTTATTTTAATATAAAAATGCAGTTCTAATATCTTTTTCTATGTGGTTTTCAATTAGGAAAGTTGATGGTATTATTTCTTTCACTGGGAAAATGTAATAGTGTATTAATCATTACAATAACTTAATATTTTGCTTTGGACAAAAAATCTAAAATCTTCATAATGGTTGTTTCCAATAAATAGTTCCAAAATAATGCTACAAAAATTCTGTTGGATGTCTTAAAGAATAAGAGCTGAAGAAGATAGTTTGACCAGTTCTACTTTCTTTCAATATTTCAATACAGGAATATTACAGAGTGACTTCTATACTATAGATAGCCTGGTCTTTGCTAAGATACAAGGGGGTATCTTTGATTAGTTTCTTGCAGGAATGGCAGTAATATAGTGTGGGAGAATGAATCTGAGGGGTAACATGACTATTCTTTTGGGAATACCCAGACTGTATATGGACTGAGCTGGAGGTATTCGTATCAACATACCCCAGAAAGCTTTGACCTGCTGAATGCAGTTTCAGGTACTGTAATGCTTCAGGATCCAGCTATTTCATACAAGTCTGTGGTAGTCTTCACATGGATCTTTCAGATACATTTTATTAGCACCAGTACACAATAAGTATGTAACAGCTATAGAACGTTAACATTTTGTGCTGCACCATTTTTTTTTAATTTTCTTTTTCCCTATGAACAATATGAAATACAACACTGTATGTGAAAATTCTGTTTCTATCCAAGAGAAACATGAATCTTTTCTCGTTGACACTGTTTATATACTACATAACTGTACTGTATTAACAGTCATGTCATAAAACAAGGTCTAAACAGCCAAATGCTGAAGGTACCTTGCTGGGGTATTTGTGTTCATCAGTGCCTTCTCTCACATAGATACAGCAATGTTTCACAACAGCTGTTAGTAGGAAGCAGTGTGAGCTACTATTAAAGTGCCAATTACTTATGTAAATCATTGGAGTAAACATTAAATGATTGTCCTCTCTGTAAGTAGGCGTGTTACTTTATCTAGCTAGTTTAAAAGCCCTTTATCTAGTTTGTTTTATTAGTACTTAGGACAAATCATGCTGGACGATACCACATGGGCTGATTGAGGCAATAAGGTAGAACAGGCAAGGTCTGTAAGGACAACCTGTTATTTAACTGAGATAGAGATTTGTGAGAGTCTTAAATGGTACTGCAAAGAAGATCCAGGAATGAATTCACAGGAATATCTTGGTTGAAGTTTGTCCATTTATATTAATATTACAATGTGAATTTGATGATATCTGTACAATGTAGAGAAAATTTGTAGAAAGCTTATTCTGAGAGTAGGAGAGGTTTGTTTCTGTGATAGGCTAAGTATGATAAAAATTTAGTTAAACAAACACCCATTTCTGTTTGGCAACTATCAATGAGTTCAAAGTTTTATAAATACTCATTCATTTATTTATATCTGAGGGTGATTTTTTCCACAGACTCCTTTACTTAGCCATTTGTCTTACCAAATACCATTTACTGGATTTCCACCAAATTGTGTCCCCCATGGCAATCTTCTTGCACTTTCTATACCACAGCCACAGCTCCTCTATAGTGTACCGGGCTTGCTTCACTTCAAGTATTCACATGCCCTGCTAAGTTCTTAATCAACTATTTGATAACAAAGTTTGTGTGAAAGAAAATGTACAATTAATGTCCTACAGGGGACATTTCCATCTTTTGAGGAAAGTATCTGACTTCCCTGTAGCATAAAGCTAAACTAATTTGGATACTTTAACTGTGAATTTTCAAAGGTTTTGTTTTCTTATAACTTTAAATTTAGGAAAAAAATATTTTAACCATTTTTTTTTTTGAAGTAGGTTTATTATGTTTAATGTTCTTGCAGGGTAATAAATATTTTAATCAAAGATCTGTGGCTGCATTTTTCCCCTAGATTTCATGGGGATTTTATTACATATCTTGGGAAATCTGCCACTCTCCATTCACTAATGTATTAGCAGATATTTTCTTTTTCACAGCCTCAGGTTAAAAACTGAGCATTCACATTTTAATAAATTGTCAGCCTGGCACAGAGAGAACCTTTCTTCAATATTTTTTTGTGCATGTAGCTGGGAGAGAGTAGATATTTTTCGACAGTTACTTCTTGGTGACTTATGAGTGCTTTTAAAGGCTAAATCTTGTAAGAATGGGATGAGGTTACAGAAGCGGAAGAGGAAAACTGCAAGTTAGAAGTATTGAGCACTTTGCCTGAAACTATAAACAACCTCTTTTAGAGTTGGACCACTATATAATATATATATATATATATATATATACACATGTATTATATATATATATATAATATATATATATAATATAGCTATAGAGATATATTCCTCATGAGTTTCTTCTTCCCAGTTCTAGAAGCATTGGAAAGCTTGAAATATATGGTGCTGCTTTATTTTTACCTTTATGATGAGTACTGACAATGGGTAGCATGGACTTGTGTACTAAAAAGGCAAGTGCTATCAGCTTCATATCCTGTTTTATGCTAGGTAGTTAGAAGCAGAAAGCAACATTTCCATCCATTTAAGAAAAAAGAAAAACACCAGTAGAAATGATCAATTTCTCTTACACTTAGCAAATCCTTTCCCCTCACCAAGACACACTGTTGAAAATATGAACTGGCTGGTATTTTCTGCAATGGAAAATCATATATCTTGCTCCTGTCTCCACTGACATGAGTCAGAATGCCTTGGGAAGTTGATGCAGATAAGACATTGACCTTAAACAAAGTGATTTTAATACCCTAAATTACATTCTTTTACCTGCTTTTGGTCTCTTTTATTGCATTTTGGCTTGAGTCAGTACATGAGAAACAATGCACAGGAAAAAGGACTGAATGCTGTGTTTGGAAGTGTGGTACAGAAAATCAATTAAGTACTACAGTATGGAATGTGTACATCAAAACAAAACAAAACAAAACAAAACAACAACAAACCAAACCAACCAACCAACAACAACAGCAATAACAACAACAATAAAAACCAAAAAAATAGCTGTGGAATCTAAGAAAACACTTTAGACAAGTTTCAAATTTTAAAATTGGTGGATGTCTTGCTAGGATTTTCCCTGAGAAGTGAGAAGTGTGTTTTTTTTCCAGGTCAGCCATAGACACAGCTACTGAGCCTTTTTAAAAGTTTTTGAGCAGTTGAGTTCTCTTAAGCATTTTTGTGTGGGTGTTGTGAGGAAGATTCTTTCAAGCATTTTCAAGTTTGGGATTTAGGTTGCTGAGATAGTTTGAAGCAATTCTTCTGATAACTGTGTTATAAATTATATAAGAATCAACTATGACATACTATGTTTGTCATACATTGTTGAAAAAGTAATGAAAGTAGTAGAGAAAATATATAAGGAAAATATTTACAATTTCAGTTCTGATGTCAATTTGCACAGTAAACATTGGTTTATGAGCTCTGTATCCTGTTATATCTGTCAGGATCTTTAGAATAGTTCTAATTCCTGCAGAAGATAATACTTAATTTTTTTTGTATCTGATTTTTGAGATATACTTAATTGATGCTAGTCCTGAACAGTTAATAAGATGTGCCCTTTAATTGATCGCTACTGAAAACATTTAAACAAATTTTCATGAAAGGTAGCTAGGAACTGAAAAAAAAAAAAAAAAAAAAAAAGATTTAACAGCTGATCATATAATTCAACTGATTCAGTAATTTTAAGATGATTTACAACTCCATGTTGTTTACACAGTCTCATCATTACTGTACTTGAATGGTATCTAGGGATTAATGTGAATGAATGAACACAGCAATTAATTGATTTGGTGCAGCAAAATACATCTGCAGAGGTCACAGTGTTTGTTCACTTGTTCAGGTACTCTTTGAAATGGTCTTTTAAATTGTTCATTACCTAATGTTTATAGCTTTAGTTGATACAATCAGAGACAATTAATCTTCTAATCCTTTCATACAAATAAAGCAGCAGCACAGTAACTAATCTGAGTATTAGCAGAATTAGATATGATCCTAAAGTTTCATGTGCTTTTTTCTGGCTTCAGAAAGCACCTATTTTGAGCGAGTTGTTAGAATCCAATACTGGTTTTTGTTTCTGTACTTTCAGAAACACCCTTAGTCCAATCTTAAAACATGAAACAGTCACAATTGTCTGTAGGCCCATATCTAAAACTTAATTGGAATTCTTTTGTAATAGGAATATTTAATTCAATATATCAGGTATTTTATGAATTCAAGTCTTAGTGAAGAAGTGCAAGTCAAAAATGGTTCACTGAGCTAGTTTACCTGCATTCAGCATTGTTTGAGAGTGAAAAATTATGAAAGTATAAAAAAATCATGATCATTGCCCAGTTGTTCCAGTATGATGCACATCACAGGAAATACTTGGTGTGAGTCCTCTCTTTCAGTTGCACTACCCACAAACAGGCTTTGAAGAATATTAAGCATAATTAAATGCTTGGAAAATTCTGCCATGAAATGAAATTCAATTTGTTTCTAAATTGAATTATGTCATATGTAAGAGTTATTTATACACAGAAGTTATGTCAAATGCTTTAGATAGCCAGAGTTACAACACAGATGTTAGCTACTTATAGGAACAGTAAGCAGGCAAATTTAAGTTAGTTCACTAACAGCATTTTCTTGGACCAAGTATTTCTTGAATGACTATATATGCTGAAAATAGCTTCTTGCTGGACAGTTTAGTGTTCTTCACAATAATAAAAAAATATTCTCCCTCTTCATATGACTCTTCGGTTTTTCTTTTCAAGAGCCACTGCATTTCTCTTTCTCATTGTTTCACTTTCTTCCTTAAATGTCTGTGCAACTTAAAGCTGTTTCTTTTCAGTGGCAGGTTCTGAGTTATCTTCCTTACATGTAGATTCTGAAAAAAGGAAACACACGTCTTGTGATAAAGTTTGCCTAAATTAAAGTAAGTTTCCAAAGACAGATGTTGATTTCAAGAGAAAGCCAAGAGTATCAGAAATCAGTCACAACATTCTTTAAATTCTTTATTTTTCCTTAAATTTTTTAATTTGATGTGATTATTATTAAATGCCAGGTGAAATTAAACACCAGAGTTGTAGATACTGATGAACTATATAAATTCCTATAGTATGGTAAAATTGTCAGTGGAAAAAAAAAAAAAAAAAAGTGTCATTTAAAAACAGCAATACCTCTTTAATTACAGTTTAAAATAGAACTATCATTTTCATTGAGATGTCAACATTCACAATTTTGATATTTTAACAAATAGGAATGAAACAGATATTTCAAAAGTTTCACCCAAGTGATGGTGGTATACAAAAGATCCAGGTTCTCTGTCCTGATATTTAAACACAGCTGTGCCTACAGCATGATTTTCTCTTTTCTTACATTTCTGCACTCTATTCTTTCTCCCACTCTACTTGTCTCCAAAATTAGGTATCATTTGATAAGTTCTGATTAGACAGGTATTATTAATTAGTCACTAATAATATTTGGGTGAAAGTTTGGTTAGATAACAAAGCCAAAACAAAAATATTCAACTGCCTCTTTCAGCAACTCATGCAAATATGTTAGATGTAAATCTTTTTAAAAGATATTAATCTTTTTTGCAAAACTGAATTGTAAATTGTAATAAAATAACATATATATACATGTATATATATATTTCTTGCTGATTTCTGATTTTTGAAAGTAGTCCCACATTATACTCTTTGTAGCTTTAACTGATTCAAATAACTTTGATCAGATAAAGCTGTCCATTTTTCAAGACTGAAGGGGAAAAAATTACTGAAATGTTCTTTTCCTTTTAGTCAGAACAATCTTCCAGGAAACATGCTAAGAAAGACACTGAATTCAGTTTACTTACTGCCTGGGAAAACACTTTCACTACTAAACAATTAAAAGGTATTCCAAATCTTTCTGGTTTTGAAATTCAATCAATTACTGCTATGATTGTGATCAGGCCAGTTTTACAGCTGCAACATAGATTAAAAACATACACATTAAATACACCTGAGGAATCCATCATACCACAATCTTTTCCAGGATCCAGGCAGGGTTTTTCTAAGGTTCTAATGTTGACTTGCTCCAGGTGGGAAGTTTTAGATCTGTAAAGAGGTAAGATACCAAGTACTTGAAACAGGAGAGACATATGAGGAAGTGAAGGGGGAAGAGATGTACACGTGTATTTATGATACATGTACATGTTCATTTGAGGTCGCAGTTTTAGCCTGTTGTGCTTTTGTTTTTTAAGTTTTGGTCAGGGGCCTCAGCACAATATTATAAGCCGTAATCACCCTTGTCCTGCTTTGCATAATTTCCATATGCAAACACAGTGCTTTGAAGATGTGGTATCTTTACACAAAAGACTTCATTGTTTCCCTCTGAATAAGAACAAGATGCTTACTTGATATAAATAACACAAACAATATGGCTTGGTCCGTAAAAGAGATTAGCAGCTGTGCAATTAGTAGCCATATAAAAATAAATGGCTATGAGTAGCTGGGGAATATGCATATGTGGCTGGTGTCAATTTTCATGTATCAAAGTAATTAACAAGAATCTCTTGTTTGAGTAATAAATGAAACAGAGGTTTAAACTAGGAAAATGAAAACTTACAAATTCTTAAGTACCATTTGTTTTGAAAAGCAACCACTTTCAACCTGTCACTTGGGCTTGTTCAGATTTATAAGGCATATATAAAAATTATGGTATTTAATCGTATTGTACTCATGCAATCAGAAGAACATGAGTTTGCTTTCTCTCCTGGTATGTATTGCCACAGAACAGTGCAATTGAATTCTTGTTTTTTACCTTCATAAACACTACATCTTCAACATTGCATAGGCAAGAGTCATGACAGGTATCAGATTCCTGAAAACACATCAAACACAGAAAATGAAAATTCCCATGCTAAGTTCATATAGGTAAGAGAAAATTTATAAGAAGGAGGAATAAAAGTTTTTAATAGTGGTAGATTATATTCTTATATGTCACAATTTATTCTACATTCCTCTGAATGTATTTTTTTTGTGAAATTTTGTTGTTCCATATATACATTTTGATACACAAAACAAATAAGAAGCCATCTATGTGGAGCACCACATTACCACTGCTCAGATTACTTTCTTTTTTTTTTGAGATAAAACTTCACTTTTTCTAATTAGTTAGCAACTGCTAAGATAGGTAAAAGAACAATTCAAATCAGTGTTAACTAAACAGCATCTAAATTAACAGCCATAATGTATATTAGAGTAAAAATTGCAAGCTGCTGTAATATACATGATTATTACTATTTACTCTTGTAAGAGAGGAATCATAACAAACCTCAGATAGAATATAAAGCTGAACTTTTCAATATTAATAAAAAATGAACAGGGAGGAATTTTCAGAATTAAAACACAATAACACATTTATTTTCCTAGGTATTATTTTTAGTATTGAAAATGTCTTCTCCCTCTGAGGTATTTTGAATTTGCACAATGCTAACAAAAGTAACTGGTGAGAAGCTTCATTTAAATGTTTCCTTGAGGTTCTCTACACAGAGAATCCTTGCAAGATTGGTATGTGTATATATATATTTTTCATTTTATGTACAGTTAATGCAGAGGTTGTTCATATGTTCCTTGCATGAACTGGCCCAAGATGCCTGTTCTCCTACCCGATAATTTTTGTGTTTCTATGCATGATCTTTTTGAAGGTTAAAAAAAAAAAAAAAAAAAAAAAAGGACATGATATTTATTGAAGGAATACTGAAGGAATACACACTCACTTAACTGCAGGCTTCATGTAATGCAAATTAATTTAGTTTCCAGTTTTGCTTTAGTATTGTATGCTAAACACAGATGATGTGAGTTTAATTAAAGTAATTTCTAAGGGAAACTGAAGCAACAATTGATGTGTATTCTAGTTTATTTTAAGTACCACTGCTGCTATCAATAAAGAAATATAGTCTATGTTAGACTGTAATTTCAGAACACATATTGTTTAAATGGACAAAAAAATCTGGAAATTACCTATGTTTTAAATGTGCTTTTTTTTTTTTTTTTTTAACTTAATTTCTCATCATACAGGTAATATCAGTATTAGTGAGTTACTAACCTTTTGAGCACGAACGATAAACTTCTACAGAAATTTAATCTAAGTTCTAAGGTAGACATCTTAAGTGACACTTTGATCAGAAAAACATCTATCAAAGACTGCATTCATTAACTGTCTGAAGATGTGGCTGTCAGTAGAGCAGTATGCATTTTCCATCTGACCACACACGTTGCTGTACTTTCAGGGAAATTCTTTCAAGACAAAATATTTGTAAGGAATATTTGTTTTTCTTCTTCCTGCCCCTGAGCTAAACACTCTCAAAAGCTGTTAAAAAAAAAAAAATGTGAGCTCTCTGACTTCACCCTAATCAACTTCAAATACAAATGACTGAGCCTGCAGACTTTCTCAAGCAGAAAGCACAGAAAATTACTTCAAAAATCCCCACTGCTTTTTCAGCAATACCACTGAATAAAAAAGCATATATTGCATGGATGTTAAATACACTTTACAGAATATTTTGTTTATTTATATAGTTCAGTAGTCTCTAGACAATTTATAGTTTTTACTTGTGTAATTAACCTATTGACCTCACACACAAAAAGTATATAAACAATACATATTAGTAAGCTATTTCAAAGAATGTGAATATTGATTTGTTGTTTCAAGTTCTGCACAAAAGTAGTTTTGAAATTAAAGGAAAAAATAAAGATATCTGACAAGTAACCAGGAGATCCTTCTCCATGGTTTTCCCTTTAACTGTACCTTGTCTCAGTTCTTAATGAAACTTTGATTTTGACTGATTTGAGGGATCAGAGATGCATATATTTGAGTGAAACTATCCCTGTTTATTAATGAGCCCCGAGCATAAACATGGATCTGAAGCATCTTAAATATGGAAATAGCTCAAGTCTTCATCTAGCCTTTGGGATTACACTGGCCGCTTTATAGCTGTTGTCATAATTGCTTAAACACTGATTTTTATATAGAAACCTTGGCTAATCAGGACATGTTCTCCCATGCATTTTAATACAACATAGATGATATTTTTCAAGGCTGTTTGTTACTAAATATTTAGATGTTGCATGATTTTGATATTGCCTTGCTGAAGAAATAAAAAACAAATCTGAATCTTTGGCTTGTTGCTAGCTAGATTGTTGTTTCCTGGCTATAGGCTAACCCCTTGTTAGTATGGATATCTGCTCTTCAGTGCTTGCACAATTTTCTTGGTATCCTTTCTGGATGACAGTTGGGTTTATACTTCCAGACATGGGAAAAAACCACTATATTTCTATTTGTGGAACACCAGAAATCAAAGAGCCAAAGTGGAAATGATATTCATATGTAAGAAAAAGAAAGTTCATTCCTTTGTTGGCCCTGTTGTCTTATGAAACATATGTATAATTTCTAAAATGGCTAGTTGTCTTGGTCTGAGGTAAAATGCAACATTTATAGTATGTATGTAGTGTCAGAACGCCTTAATGAAAAATGGTTAAATAAAAAAAGTTATTTGATGACAGATGTACCTTTATTGTTAATTAACTACTTTGCAGGCATTTGCAGCACTAAGTTGCCAGAATTTTTCAGTAAGTTGCTATCAGAACTACTCGCCCTTAACTAATGGAAGAACTTAGCAGAGTGGTTCTCAATGATTTGTTTTTCCATGCGGACTGCAATTTACTAAAAAGTACTCTCTCAGAGATCCATGGTTCTCTTGTTAATAACATTTCTCTAAATGGCCTGCTTACAAAAGAGGTTAAAAAAAGAGAAATATTCTCTTTTTTTTGTTGTTGTTGTTGAATTCCATATAGAAACCCAAGCCTATGAGATAAGAGAAATTAACATTTTATTTCATCTTTTCAACATAATTTGTCACCTAAAGAAGCAGAAACATGCTTATCCGACTGGTTTTGGTAGTCTGAAGAGGGTAGTACAAATGATATGTCTTTGCTTTTTTTTTTTTTTTTGAATGAGCTTTTAATACTTTTATTTAATAATTGGGAAAAAAAAAAATATTTGAACAATTTGGGGAAACACTAGTAGTAACTGTTTTGTACCACAAAAGGACCTTGTTTTTTCCCCATATTTTAAATTATTCTCAATAAATCTGAACTCTCTGTTGAAACCTTCATTCCTGTATTTTAACTGAGGTTGTAGTCAGACTGCTGGTCATCTAGAATGGGGTAATAGCTGCATTGTACTTTCCAAACCAACCACAGGAGAAATGTTGCAGAGCAGAAATGGTTGTGGGAGCCATGTAGTCATAGATCCCTATGTCAATATTCTCTGTCTAAGAAGAAAGGGAATTAAAATGGCTAAAAAGGAAACAGGGCTGTTCTTAGCCCTTGGTAGTCTTTCATCAGTTACAGGTATCTACTAACGAGATGGGAGAAGGGAGGTGGTTGACATCCCTCTGGAACTGCTTTCAGATTGAATTTCAGCTATCTCATGCCTGGCATCTAAAGTAGATTGGTTTTGGTGGAAACACTGTGACACAGTTCAGCTGTGAGAAGAAAAAATGCTTACCTTGATTCTAAGCCCATCTACAAACTTTTTTCTAGTTTTGGCAAGTTTGTTCTTTTTTGTTAGTCTCACTTCCTGTAAAACACTTGTACCATGTGTGGTGAAGACAGTTGCCTGAAATTCCCTAACTTTCATGTTCCTAAAGGAAAAAAAATGGCAAAAGTAGCATGCACTTCAAAATTTACAACATTTTTTTAAGCCATAAACTCTAAAACCTCTTTTTTTTTTTTTTTTTTTTTTAATTTATTTTCACAAATGAGAGAAGGAAAAGCAGCCCAGGATTTTATTTAATTATTTATTTATTATTTTTTATGCCAGAAATATATTATTCAGTTGGAAATTGGCAGTAGGTAAATATAAAATTGAGCACCACAACAATGATGACAATTATGTAAATAAAGGTAGCTTAGTAAGGTAGGCTGTGATTCTTTGTGAGTAATAAAGAGATAATTTTGGTGGACTAGGAGGTACTCTGCTTGAAAGGTCAAGGCATCTTCCAGAGGAATGCAGCAGTAATGTACACCATTGTATATTTCTGAAACATCATTTATTTGCCTCACGCAGCTAGTCTACCCTAATGCCTAGGGAATTACAGAGGAGTGAAACTGATCTACTATCTGTGTGACTTCCTGAAATAACAGCAATGAAAGCAGTATTTTCCTCAGCTCTTCACAAGAATACTGTCCAAACTGGGCTCTAACTTAGCCCACAGAAATGAAGTTTTACAGGACTAGCTCAACACACTTGAAGACATACTTTGACTCTGCTTTTCCTCTGCTGAACATAGTAATGGCTTTGAATCTTTAAAACATATTGGCATTTATGGGACTGTTGTAATCCAGGACAAAAGAAGCCTCTCCATGGGTACAGATTTGTTGAAATTTACCCATCCACTCATCCTGAACCTTTAAGTAAGTATTTATATACAGTTTGGTGCTGTCCTAAATGGGAAAATGAGTGTGGAACTGGACAGGCAAATCAGCTGGTTTTGTTATGAACTACACTGAAAAACATTCTAACCAAGGCAATGGGGATGGTGTGATAATGCCCTGATGTGCTGGTACATGTTGATATAAGATCTGGCACAACATCCCTCTGCCAACTCACACACCTTCTTTATGTGGTAGAGATACAGCCCTTAGGCTACAGATGGAAACTAAAAATCTGTTGCTGTCTTATACACATGAACTTGATAATGAATATATATATATAAAATTTCTCAATGTTTTTAAATCTATGGTACATGTGCTTCACCTTTTTTGATAGAGGCATATCAATTTTCAATAGATAAAAAAGATTATGCTTAACTATATCAGGATGATAAAATTGAAAGAAAACCAAAGCAATGCAATGGAGCTTAAAAGGTAAATAATAGTGCTCATTGAGTATATGATACTAGATTCAGGATGTTAGAAATAAATGTATCACTGTTCTGTAATGTCATAAAACTAAAAGAATAAATGTCACCAAAAATTAACATTTACATAATACATAAACTCATACAACTGTTGAAAGTAGAGATATGTTAATTACATTAATATCATACACTTGCTATGAGTTAAGCTTCTATATTAAGCTTCAGTAGTGCTTTGTTTGTTTTGTTTGATTGTTTTCCAGAACTGAAACCAGGGTTACATATAGTAGCGAACTTAAAATATAAAATAATGAAATAGACTTGGATAAATTGTCTCAAATTTTTGGCTGCCTGCAGTACTGTAATGTTTTTGTTTGTTGTTTTTAACAACACATATCCTTTACCTAAAATATAACAGTTTTATATGCTATTTTAAAAAATATGCTGTTTTATAGCCGTTCATCTTTGGCAATTAGTACTCTGTTTTGGCTTTAGTCTTTCCTAAGGTCATATTTAATTTGGAGAGAAGAGCACATTTTCAGTATGATACAAAATATAAAAAGGAACAAGTTGGAGAAGAATAAATCTCCCAAAAGCATAATTTCCAGACAATGATTATAGTTCATATTTAAAGATAACATCATATGGAAAAGTCTAATTTAAGAGAATGAAAGTGAAACTTTTGAAAGTGAGCAACACATTAGGCAGGAGGAGGAATCACAAAGGATGACAGATTCAAAAGCACTGATGTCTTCAGCTTTCTCCAAAGATACAGAGCTAGACTGGTTGTCATTTGCGTACTGTCACTGTGACAGAGCAGTAACTTTGAAAGCTGAAAGAGAGCTTAAACAAGAAAGGATTAAGACAGAACTCTAATTTAACGATATCTTCCTCTCTTATACATGTGATTCATGTTTCTAATTAATACTAATTAGACTTGAACTCAGTACAAAAGAGCAATTTTTATATTTTGGCACTGCAGAGAGTATTATATCTAAGGGCACATAAGGACAGTTTATGAATACTACTATGCTGAAATGGAATTTTTTAAAGTTTATGTAATCCTTTCCTGTTTTAAGGTATTTTCAGAAGCAACACGTCAGATTATTTCTATAATCACACTAGTATAGATCTTGTTCAAAAGTATTAATACTTTTGGAAGACTTTGAGGACTTTTTTTTTTTTTTCTTAACATGATATGCATATATTTTCATAAAGTTTTTTAATATTCTGATTCTTGATAATCTGACAATCCTCTAGTAAAAAACATTTATCAAAATTGCTCCTCTATGGGTCAAAGTTGAGGTCACGTCCGGCAATTATTGCAATGATTCATAACTTTGATATCATACTTTAACTAGACTGAATTTTCATGCTGAGGTGAGTATATTAATACTTAAGAGAGTAGATTGCTTTCTTTCTTGTACTGTTGACACTGAAAGTCTTCCCAACTCTTTTGTCTTTGGAGTGTTGTGTCTGGTGTACTCTGGTTGTACTGATGAGTTATTTGGTAGATAGATGTAGAAAATTCCCTGAATCAGATACAAACCATTAGGCTCAAGCTGGTAAATCTTTCTGGGCTACTGTTACACATACATTTTTTGATCAGCTTGTATTGGACAAAGCTCAGTCATGTCAGTCTGCAAAAGACCACACAGACAAGTCCTCTTGATATTCATGAGTGAAAAACAATTGTGTTTTTCAAGGCCATAGAAAACGTGTCACAAGTTGATATGTAAGCTAATAACTGCATAGATGAGAGTTTTTATTCCCTGGAAGACAAATATCACAGATATGCAAAATACTTGGATGTACTGACTGATAAAAACTGTATTTTCAGATTATAGGATATCATTTAAGTCATGGATCTTGATGGAAAATGTTACCTGTAAAAACTGGTTAAATATGTGTCAATTGGGAATACATCTGTTTTACCATCTGCAGAAGTGGCTTGAGACTTAATATTTATGTTAGAAGAAAACCAGTGAGAGACCAATGTAACTGTTGCAAATCTTTGAATGAATAAAAATGTAATTCAGAAGACATCCCAAAAGAATGAGCAGGAGTTTTTAAAAGGAATTAAGAGAAGACAGCATCAGTGAGCAGAGAATAAGATTTCAGGATGTTGAACTTTGCCAAAGGCAGATGACCTAGTGAGAAAAATATTTCTGAGTTATGGGTTACCAGAGGTTATTGTGCACTTGATCAAGAACAGTCTGGTAGAATACAATGAGTAAAAATGGTGTGGAAAGAGTCCAGTTGGACCTGAAAGGCAGAAAAACTATTCAGTGCAGCAACATATTCACTGAAATTAGAGATGAAAATGGAATAATCATAGAATCATAGAATCATTATGGTTGGAAAAGACCTCCAAGACCATCTGATCCAACCAGCACCCTACCACCAATATCACCCACTAAACCATGTCCCTAAGTACCACATCCAATCTTTCCTTAAACACCCTCAGGGATGGTGACTCCACCACCTCTCTGGGCAAACCATTCCAATGCCTTATTACTCTTTCCAAGAAGAAATTTCTCCTAATTTCCAACCTAAATCCCCCCCCCCCCCCAGCACAACTAGAGGCCATTCCTTCTTGTCTCCCTTGAGCCTCCTCTTCTCCAAACTAAACAATCCCAGTTCCTTCAGCCGCTCCTCAGAGGACTCATGCTTCAGACCCTTCACTAGCTTTGTAACCCTTCTCTGGACATGCTCCAGGGCCTCAGTATCTTTCTTGTAATGAGGGGCCCAAAACTGAACACAGTACTTGAGGTGCAACCTCACCAGAGTAGAATACAATGGGACAATCACCTCCCTGGTCCTCCCTGGTGCTGCTGGCTACATTATTCCTTATACAAGCCAGGATACCGTTGACTTCTTGTCCACCTGGACACACTGCTGGCTCATATTCAGGTGAGCACCGACCAACAGCCCCAGATCTTTTTCCTCTGCACAGTTTTACAGACACTTTGCCATGCTGAACTTCATCCCATTGGCTCTGCCCATTTATCCAACCTGACCAGGTCCCTCCTTGGAAGTGTTTAAGTCCAGGTTGAACAGGGCTTTGGACAACCTGGTCTAGTGGCAGGGGGATTGGAACTATATGATTTTTAAGGTTCATTCCAACCCAAATCATTTTATGGTTCTATGATTCTCCCAAAAAGCCATACCTGTCCTTTTTATCTATATCCACTGCTGATTCCTCTACATAGAGATTCTTTTTCTCTTTGTGATTGTTTCTGTTTGTTCTGAATCAAACTTTTTCATCTTTCTGTCATTTCTTAAAATATGATTAAAAAATGAGGAAATGGCTTTGATTAAATAAAAAAAAAAAACAATAGTCCTGCCATCATGTGTCACTGTGAAGAATTGGACTTGGTCTTCTCAATAGCCTGTAGGTACTGGGGGACTGCTCTTAGATACCTCATGAAGCCATGCCTTCTCCTGTTCAAATAAGTCCCCAGTCCTGCAGGCTCTGCTGACAGGGTGAAAGCTCAAGCCCTGGATTGGCTTCAAGGCCCCCTGGACTGACTCCTTTGTATTGACAACTTTCTTGTACTGGGGGTGGGAGGGAGGGGCAAACACTGAACACTGTTCTCTGTATGTAGATTAATGCACACATCAAATCCTGAAACAGATTTATGTAAGAATAGAGCTTTTTTTCAAAGAGAAAGACTGGGTGCTTCATTGACAGACTCCGTGTTAACAGTTCACTTCTGTAACAGTTATACATACTCAGTGTTGTAGAGAAATGCTGCAGGAGAAATGATGATTTACTCATATCTTGTTCATTCGTACCAATCCCGGTAAATATGATGAGAACAAAGAACATGATAAAAAAATGTGTATGTGTAAAAGGAAGTTACCTTCTGTTAGGAAATGTGCTACTTTTACTTGACATATCCAGAAAGAGAATCGAACTGTTGAACAACTTTGTTAAACAGCATTAAGATGTAGTTGCCTTGTTTGAAGAAATACAATTAATTTCAAGTTCATAAAATGAAACTGTATGTGATCAATCCTATTTAAACAATAAATTTTAAAAGAATTTATGGTAAGCTCTTGATTTAACTGAACTTTAAGTATAAAAGATACATATAGTACCTTACAACATACATCCTTCCTGAAGGTGTTTTCTGGCCTGGTTTCTGACTGTAAGGAGTGTTATATATAAATAATGAATGATTTTGGCATTGAAGTGATATGCTAACTTTTTGAAAAGCAGACAAATAGATGTGTATAGACTTATGTATTTAGATAGATGCATGTATATACATGTAAATATATATGCATATTGTTTTTGACTCCTCATACTCACCAAAGATGAAATCTGTGCCTTGACACTTTGATTTTCAAGTTCAACTTTCATAAACTCAAGTTCTTTAGGCAGAGAATGAATACAGTCCTCTACTTTTCTTACAAACCAACTTATATACTTTTCTTACAAACAAACACTCCAGAGACTTTCAGTCAGAAAACATAAACTGAAGCAAGTTAGCAAAGAGTACTGAAACATAATGTATATACAGGCGTTAGTTTAGGCAGGACTGATCACAATACCGGCATGGATGCCCATACTCAAAAGCAAATCAGCAGGGTGCCACCTTCAGCGGCGCTGTTTTCAAAAATGACAGCTTCGGGGACATAACCTATTTCATGGTCCATGATATGAGCCCGTCATCCTTTCGTATATCTGGCATATAATTATATATGCCTCATGTGTTGCAAATAGAAATATATTCCCTTTCTGAAAACAATTTCACAGTCAGTCCAGTATCTGTGTTAAGATAAAAAATAGTTTCTTGCAAGAGTTTCTTTCTCAGCATGGTTCTTCCAGGTATAATGGTCAGTCTGATGGAAACAAGTCTAGAATGAGAATGGGAAGGGAAGCGATGAAGGAAATTCAGAAACACTCTGAGGAATAGAAAGAGATAAAAAAAGGGGAGATGTAGGCAAGGGTAAAGTTTAAAGTACTTGAAGCAGTGTAAGAGATTTCTGAAGTTCTTATAGAAAAAATATTAATGCAAGCAGCAAACAGAGAAGAAAGATCAGAGCATGAACAGATGATCAGCAAGGTAAACAAGATTTTCACAGCTAAATCATAAATAAACAAAGTCATGGGGATCATGCTTTAGGAGTATTTGTTGTTGTTAATTCATTTTTCCTTATTTATTAAACTAAATCTGGTAACACAAGCTTAAGCCAACTATGTTACTTATCAACATTTCTCACTTGAATTAATGTAAGGGGAATTTGAAAGCAAAGAAAGCTGTGCTGCTTTACTCCAGTAAGAATAAGTAAGTTGCTTTGTGCACAGAATACAAAATCTGGGAAACATTTTGTCTGGGTAATGTTCTTTCTAGATACATGTGCTTTCCTTTATGTCGCATATAACTTGTACAGGCTGTATCAGAAATTATGAAAAAGTAATAAATGACATGCATATAAAAAAGCAGATGTTTGTTTAATGTAGTTAAGATGTGTTGGCCTGATCTTGACTCTGCATGTGTTTTACTTCACTGATAGCTGAAAATAAGAAAAAATATATGTCTTTTACTGAAAGTTCTTTCCTTAATGATCCTTCTCACCTGGCTGACAGCAAAGCTAGTACTCCTGCAGTGTTATCAATGTATACAGAGTTGTGGTCCTCACCAAAGACATGAAGAATGGAAGAGAATGTGCCTAGTTTTCACTTTAAAAACTTTGCAAGGTTCACTGCTTCCACCTGTAAAGTTATCTTTGGCAATGTGAAATGAAGGAAACTCATCACCCAGTTTGAAAGTTTATAACTAATTTCCCCCCTAAAGCTCCCTAAAAGATAACAATCTTGAGATAAGTCACCTCAGTTGTTGAAAAGATAGAGTGGTGTCTAGGTAGAAGCAACAGCAGCTTCATCTTGTCACTAACAGCTTGTTAGTGTGACTGTGATTTAGAGAAGCAAAGGAAGAAATAATCTCCTCTCTAACACATAAGATACAGTCTAGATTTTTTAGACTGAGTGCTGGAAGTTAGTTATATAAATCCAAAAATCCCTGGAGTAAGTCCCTCCTCCCTCTTTCCTTACCATGGAGATAGATCATGGTGCAATGGTTTGGACTTTTTTGTAATGGATATTTCAGTGAACTAGATGTACCAGATTACTGTGGGCATCTGTGGGCTCTACTGTGAGCTAGTAATCTTCGTCTCAGTAGAAATGTATGTTTTGCGTCTTTATGTTTTGCCTTCCTCTGTACTGTGTCCCTTGCAACCACAACTACTGCAGAGGAACAGTCCCTTCCCTTCACCTGAGAGAAAGAATTACATATTTTCCAATGTAAGGTTTCTTCATTAGAGAGATATATTTATGTTGTTTCTTCATGAATACAAATCTACTCCGAAGTAAATATTCAATGTATCAAGTAGTGTGGGTATAATGCAACGTGGAATGTGCTGTTTACAGATAGAAATAATTTCATAGTTACTGAATTACTGATTACTATTTTAATGCTTCACAAAATCACTTTTAAAACAACCACATGGGAAGAGAAGAGAAAAATAATACCCCCAAACTTCAGTTAGTTACTCTGGCTAACTTAAGTTTGTCAGTTCTGCTAACAATACAACATTTAAGATAGATCCACTTCTCAAAAGGGAGTTTTAGAAACAACAGTAGCTCCTTAACACCATGTCTCACAATCCCTATGTATGACACGAGACTGGATTTTCTACAGTTTTTCTTCAGTATATGTAAACTATTGGTAACACACGCAAATAACTGGAAACAAAGATTAATAACATAAATGTATCTGGCAAGCAGAAACATTTAATAAAGTAGTTCAGGCTCATTTAAGCCAACAAGATGCTGTTTTGTTCCTCCTCCCCTTCCTTCTCCCCCCTGCCACCCACACACGTTTCCAGACACATATTAAAAAATGTATTTGAATAGATTTTACGTGTGTAGAACATTTATAGATGACATATTTCTTACATCAAACACATACACATTTTACCCACTTGTAATTCCCTTCTGCCTGATATCACCTGAGTGTGATATATTTATCTTGCTGTGATATTAAGAGATAGACTCCGAGCTAATACAGCTTGCTTGTTTTATTGTTTGCCTAGAGGGGAATGAAAACATTTGTAAGTATAAAAATTAGTGTTTGTTGTCTTTGCCTTCTTCTGCCTCCTGAGATTTCCCCTCTGGACTAAGAAAGACGTGTCTAGAGGTTAAAAGATATGGCACAGTGGACAAATTGAACTTCAGAATTGAAAGGTCATTTCAAGCAAATTTTATATTTCCCCTGTGGTGGTCTATTGCAAATAAATTTTGGTCTAATGGCTGCACTTGTACTAGCCTTGGATATAAAAGATTAATAGATTTTTATAGAATCTGATGTCAGAAGAGACCATTAGATCATATAGCCTGACTACCTGAATATCTCAGGTTATTACATTTCACTAAGTTGCCCCTATGTTTGGTCTGATAGCTGTCCAGTACCATGTCCAGGTGGTTTTTGAAGATCTCCAAGGAGAGAGACTCTATCACTTCTGTGGACAACCTGTGCCCATACTCCATCACCTTCACTAAAATGATTCCTGCTGTTCAGAGAGAACCTCCTCTGTTTCAGTCTGTGCCCATTGTCCCTTGTTCTGTCCCTCGACACCACTAAA
The DNA here is from genome assembly GCF_047663525.1 of Anas platyrhynchos. Classification (NCBI taxonomy): domain Eukaryota; kingdom Metazoa; phylum Chordata; class Aves; order Anseriformes; family Anatidae; genus Anas; species Anas platyrhynchos. The sequence goes on from NC_092590.1 coordinate 22,024,872, forward strand.
ATGAGCATAGTAATGTCTTCCTTTCATCCTGCCTTCAGATATTTGTATACATTGATAAGATCCCTTCTGAGTCTTCTCTTCTGCAGGCTAAACAGTCCCAGATTTCTGTTATAAAAATTATGCAAGTCAAATACCAACAGGGTTTGACTCCAGGTTTCTGCAGTGTTAATAAACCATAAATAAATAAATAAAAACCTTTTACAGAGTTAAAGTTACAACGGCTCAAGCTGTGTGTCTCTGAGGAGGGACCCCAGAGAAATCCTTTGGCAACCTTGACTTTGACTTCACACTCTACATTCCCAACCCCTCACCTGGCAGTCCAGATCAGTAGTAATACTAGGTTTGGAGTTCTTTCTGCTCTGGATTGGTTTCTTTCATTGTCTCTAGGTGAGAAGTTTTCTCCTGTCTTCAGGGTTATAGAATCCACTGATGGTTGCAGAGTCTGTCAGTGTTATCTCTCTTTCTTCCTTATCTTTTAGTTGAAGCCAGTTCTATGGCCTCCCTTACTTGTAACAGGGAATATGTTCAACAACCTGCAGCCTTATACTTCAGACAATTGTGCTTGTGCTAGTAAGATTCTTCTATGCACACTAAATTGCATTTTGAGAAAAAAAAAAAAAATTGCAATTGAGAAGCTGTAATAAATTCACCCTGGAGCCTTCTCTTTCTCAGGCTGAACATTCCCAGCTATCTCAGCCTTTCTTCTCAGGAGAGATCCTCTGATTACCTTGTGGCCCTCCTCTAGAAGTTTTCTGACATATTTATATAGTAAATACAAATAAAAAAAAATATATATATATAATATAAAATATACATGTTTGTTATATAAATTATTAATTATTTTCAAGTCATTGTTTTAATACTTGATGTCTTGGCTTATCCTGCACTGCAAGTTGTTGTTGTTATTATTATTAGGTGGGTATTAATCAGACAGATCTCTTGGTTCTGAGTTACTTTAAAAATGTGGTTTATGTCTTCTATACTCATACATATATTTGCATATGATAACCAAAGCAGAAAAGCAATTTAAAAAAATAAAATCCAGACACAACTTAAAAAAACTTTATTGTATAATTGCACACATATTTCCAGCTTTTTGCCTTAAAAAGAGAGATTTGTTATTCTGTGGCAATAATTATACTCAAAATACACTTTGGAAATTTCATAATTTAATTCCATTAGAAAGACCCTTGTTTGCTATGCGATGATGCAGCTGAGGCATTTCTTACTCAAGTCTGAAACTTTGCTTTTGCCATCCTTCTATATCTACCTCCTTATGTTAGTGGATCAACAGGGATTTCAGCTATCAGGATTTTGTTTATTCAAGAACAGAGAAAATGAAAGATGTTTGTAGTGCTTTTCAAAGGCATAGTGGCAGTGATAATCTAATAGCAAAGACAGTGAATGAGCACTTAGTTTTGGTTGGCTGGATAACGTTCAGCTGTCAAGCCACAGATATTTTATTTTTAGTCAGAATATAAAAGTAACTTTGTGTTGCACTTTCCTTCTCAAAATCAGTTATCTAGATGCCCTCTGGGCAGTCTCTAAGGCAGGAAGTCTGGATGTGCATTTGCAAACGGTTTCTCAGTTCTCAGCTGATGAACTGGGGAGAACTAACCTGATGATGTAAAATCACCACTAGGCTACTGTATGATACAGAGAGAACTGGACTGTGTAGTTTCTGCTTCAGTGAAGTTCGTTGGTGCCTAGTGTGCCAGAATGCAGTTACATTCAAAAAGACGCTAGAATCAAAGACGAGAAAAAGACAAAATTGTAAACCAGAGATGCAGGTTACTTGAGTGTGATTTATGCATCTTGTCACCAGCTAATAAATATTTAATTGCTATCAATTGACATCAAGGATCAGGGTTTATATATTTCTTCTTTACAGAGAGCAAACACAGTTCTATAAAGGTCAACACCAATCCTCAGTACCACAGAAATTCTTAGAATAACTTATGGTCCTCTGCATGTGAAAGAATTTTGACCTGTCATTAAAAAAAAAAAAAAAAGACCAAGTTCTCCCTCTGATTGTGCATAAATAAGAACATCCATTGATGTTTTTCAGTAAAAGCTGAATCTAAATTATCCCAGAAATTTGTTACATCTCTAATTCATGGTAACTATCATTTGTATAAACATCAATGGTGTTAACTTTTAGAAGTGTACACTATCTACCGTATTGAAAATTTGGTAGATGAAGTAAACAGCAATTTTCTTGAAAGTGTTAAAACATAAAAAGTTAAAATTTTGATCTAAATAACATGAACTGTCATGTTTGGAAACATATCTATACATGTAAGTGCATTTACTGTTTAGTAAATTGCATATTCAACTTAAAATATATTTTAGAAGATATAAGCAATTTAATTTTACATTAAAAAGACTGGGATGAAGTAATTGTGTCTCATCTGACACAAGTTAATGTACTAAAATAATTGGTTTTAGAAGTAACTCTATCATTCAGAGCCAAATAGTGCACCTGATGAACAATATTATTTTTTTATGTTTGTGATACAGGTGTGTTTTTATTTCAGACAAGAAATCATCATTCACTTAGGGCTTAAAGACAGTACTACATTCCTTTTATATTATTTTAATATAGGATTATATCTAATTGCTTTGATAAATAATTATAAGCTTAATTTATACGTAAGTTTAATTTAAATTTAAATATGTTTTTGGAAAAAAATAATTCTTTTCTTTTACTAATTCATTGCTTATATCGCTTTCTCTACAGATCTTTAAAAAAGAGAACACTAAAGAAAAAAATGCTGTAACCTGTACATGAAGCATATGAGAATCTGTCAGCTCCATTTCATCATGTAGCTAGAGTATAACTACTTAATGGGGTTAATATACAGACATCTTCAAGAGTCAATGTCTATCTTTTACAGTGGTTTATGGATTGCAGTTAAAGGGTTTTTAGTTTGTTTGTTTGTTTTTATGACAAGAAATGCAGGTCTACAAAAACTTTCATAACAGTCTGCATTCATTGGCAATATTAAAGCTAATATTATTTCTGTTATGTGCTTATTAAGTTCAAAACTTTGAGCGGCACCTTGACTTTTATAAGCCTCTGGATGCCAGCTGGATCAGGTTATAAACCTAACACAGTAGTTTATACCAACATCATTTTTCTGTATCCAAGAAGCAAGCCCCAAACAGTCGAACAGAAGGAAGCATTTTCTCCTCCCTTGAACAAAGAAGAAAATTAATTTTGCCTGCATTTCAGTCTTCAGTGTGATAAAGTCAGTGGAATGTTAAGAAGCTTAGTAAATAAGTCATTTGGTGATTCTTACAGAGAAAAAGACCTATAAAGATATATGGCTACATGATAACTTTAGTCATTTAAACACTGTAATCTGACAGCTAAATCTATTCACTGCAATAAGGAGTAAATCAAAGAATTACACAAAGCAGTGCATTAAATTACATAAGGATATTCGTAGTCACACACAGGCCACTACTGATCTGTCACTGATGATCTCTGCATAAATGCACCTAATCATTGAAGGACAAACAATTTAAAGATTTATTTATTCATTAAGCAATTTATTAACAATTATGGCCCATTTGAATACATTCTCTCCATATAATCAGTGTCAACATTTGCATTTGTCATTGTAAAACAAAATGATGACAACAAAAAGTGACCTTTTACAGTTCTTTCTTTACAGTGTAATTTATTACAATGGCAAGTATGAAGCTCTAGATAATATCTGCAGTTTGCTAAATAAATCTTAAATTAGTTAGCTGTAGCTAAAACAAAATCTTCTAAGGAATTTAAATTACTTTGAAGTTACCATGGTTCCCTAGTATTCCCTCCATCATAATGCAAATTAAATAAATGAGACTTAAATGTCATAACAGCATCAGAACGTTTGAAGTTCATACATGCCCTTTGTGATCATTTGATTCAGCAAGGTCTCAGTGGTCCCTAAGAGACTGATTATATTGAGAAAAAGCATATAAATTTAAAAAAATGCTTACTAGATAACAGAATATTCACATCTCCTTGCCACATCTCACATGCTGTTTTCTGTTAATTTCTTCTGACTGAAATTACTTTCTTGTAAGATATTAAGAACTATAGGCTACTGTGATAGCACAAAAATTCCCCAAACTAAAGCAGAGCAGCTGACTATGTATTGAATAGTAATATGTATTAAATAATACATTTTTTCCAATAAACATTTATTTATTTGCTTGCAGAAATAAAATTAAACTAAGGTTTATTTATTAGGTTTTATTTATTGATTAATTTGCTCACTTACTTACCATGGCCATTCTCACATAAAGAGCCTTGAAGAATTTTTAGGAGGTTTATGTGAATACTACTCACTATTCAGTAAAGGTCTTGGAAAACACTATCTCTAATTAAGAGCGAACACGTAATAAAATTTGTTACTTAGGCCTTAATTGCCCATGTGTATGTGTACCAAGTCTCTTTACTTTAGAATGTGATTTTATAGATGTAGAGCAAGAAAGACAGTCTTAAAAAAATGGAGGAAATCCATCTCAGTCAGAATATATTGTTTCTGTGATTTTGTGGACACATACACTCATAACATACATTATTCTTCATTGGGTTAAAAACTGGCTGGATAGCCAGGCCCAAAGAGTCATGGTTAAGGAAGTTAAATCCAGTTGGAGGCTGGTCAGTAGTGGGGCCCCCCAGGGCTCAGTACTGGGGCCAGTCCTCTTTAATATCTTTATTGATGATCTGGTTGAGGGATCGAGTGCACCCTCAGTAAGTTCGCAGATGACACCATGTTAGGTGTGTGTGTCGATCTGCTCGAGGGTAGGAAGGCTCTGTAGGAGGATCTGGATAGGCTGGACCAATGGGCTGAGGTCAACTGTATGACGTTCAACAAGTCCAAGTGCCGGGTCCTGCACCTGGGGAACATCAAGCCCAAGCAGTGCTACAAGTTGAAAGATGAGTGGTTGGAAAGCTGTCAGGCGGAGAAGGACCTGGGGGTATTGGCTAAATATGAGCCAGCAGTGTGCTCAGGTGGCCAAGAAGGCCAACAGCATCCTGGCTTGTATAAGTAACAGTGTGGCCAGCAGGACTAGGGAAGTGATTGTCCCCCTGTACTTGGCTCTGGTGAGGCCCCACCTCGAGTACTGTGTTCAGTTTTGGGCCGCTTGCTGTAAGAAGGACATCGAGGTGCTCAAGTGAGTCCAGAGAAGGACATCAAAGCTGGAGAGGGGTCTGGAGAACAAGTCTTACATGGAGCAGCTGAGGGAGCTGGGATTGTTCAGCCTGGAGAAGAGGCTCAGGGGTGACCTTACCGCACTCCATAGGTACATTAAAGGAGGCTGTAGCGAGGTGGGGGTTGGTCTATTCTCCCACATGCCTGGTGACAGGACAAGGGAGAATGGGCTAAAGTTGTGCCAGGGGATATTAGGTTGAATATTAGGAAGAACTTTACCAAAAGGGTTTTTAGGCATTGGAATGGGAAGTGATTGAGTCATCATCCCTAGAGGTCTTTAAAAGATGTTTAGATGTAGAGCTTAGTGATATGGTTTAGTGGTTTAGTGGAGGACTTTAGTGTTAGTGTTAGTGTTAGAGCTGTCATAAAGCAATTTCACTGAAATATGTTAATAATGGGAATATAGATTAATTTTACAATAGTCTGTCCAAAAGACTACCTCTGGAGGTTTTTTGTGTCCTCACATTCATTTTTTCCCAGCATCTGATCTGTCCTCTTGCCTGGCTAGCTGCGTTGTATTGCATCATCTTCTTTGGGAAGGAATACAAAATCATGGTCTTCAGAAATGCTTCTTTCTCTGATGTCTCTCCATTTATTTTCAAGTCTCATTCCTAGAAAGATCAGGAAGTAGAGGAAGCAGGCTGTCAGAAAAAGAAAAATAGAAAACAAAGAAACAAACCAAGAAAAGGGACTTAGGGACTTTTTTTTTTTTTTTTTTTTTTTTTTTTAATATAAAAGCAATTAACAACTTGTTTGTTTGTTTGTTTGTTTGTTTTTCCCAGCCTGCTCCCCTAATGCTGTTCACTTAGAGAATTGTGATAACCTATTACAGCTTGCTCAGGTCTTTTGCTGTAAGGCTCTATCTCTCTTGACAACATCTATTTGATTTAGTTCGTATTAAATATATCTCTATGTATATAAACAGGTATAAATAGGAGAGTGGAAAACAAAAAAGGATTAAATGAAAACCAATATTATGTATTCTTTCTTTAAATAATTATTTCTTCTGTCTAATCAGGAGTATTTCATTGTAAAGTATCCATTTATAGTTTGAAAAGTCCCCAAAATATATGGACTACACATTCTATATTCTGAATAATTTATGTTTAATTTACTGAAAAAATAACAAGTTTTACTATTTCCAGTGCTCAGAGTCTATAAATCCATATTTTATTCCACCTCATTTGTCTTGATGAACAGAGAAAACTGGAAGATAAATTCTTGTTCAATGGCTAAATTTTCTTTGAAAGAGTTGGTAGTTATCCTGCTAAGACATCAAATAGTAGTAATTCTACAGTATGAATTCTGGGTATTTTGAGAATGTCATTTATTGATCTGATATCATCTTTTACCTCAAACAAAATGTGACATTATTGGTTTTGATGAATATGATGAAAATGATTTGGCGATATATGTTGCTGACTATATTGCTTAAAAAATTTAAATTTGTTGGTTGTGAACAGTTATTTACCTGAGAATTTTAGTATGTAAAACAAAATTGCCTGCTTCTGAAAGGAATTATTCTAATTTGTGAAACATTCTTTTTTTTATTATTAATTAATTTATTTATTTATTTACTTTTCCCTTTATCTCCTCATTGCTTTCTGATAGCTATTATTTTTCTGTCTTTTGAAGCTTATTTAACTTGAAAAGCATATGCTCGAAAAATGATACACACAAAATACAATGTTCAGGAATGTTTTTTTCCTCCAAGGCAGGGGTACTTTTTCAAACTCATCCCTACTGTGACTACTGAAATGAACGGAACAACATCAAACGTGTTTTTAGGTGTATTTAATGAACAAAGAGAAAGACAGATGTTTTTATCCTTGCTGGTTTTTGCTTTTGTTTATAAGTAAATGCAGCTGGTCTAAGTGTCTCTTTTCCAGCCTTAGAAGCTGTACAGCAGTTCTGATACAATGTTCTGGTCAAGTTCAACACAAACCCAATTACAGCTAACCCTCAACCTTTTTGAAAATCCATAGGATTAGTGAGAGTCTTAATAAGCTGCCTAACTTGCTGCTACTTATCAATAGTAACTGATGGGGAGAAGAAGGGAATAGAGGTCTTTTAGAAAATTTTCAGAAATTGGAATTCTCTTATATCAAATTAGGAAATGGAACCAGGAACATCTAAAAATATTTTATATAACTAATTGGCTATTGGATGTAATTACTTTATATTTATTCATATCCAAAGTACTGTGACCAATTTTGATTTGCCCAGTATGAGAGATTAACAAACTGGAACATGTCAGGTGGAAGGAAAATAAGATGGTCAGTGAGACAGAACACTTGAAATATAGAGAGACTGAGTAAACTTGTTGTGTGTGTGTGTGTGTTTTTTTTTTTTCTATGTCTCTGAAGAACACAAAGCTTAGGGGAGGTGGAGTTTAATTTCAGCCTTGTGCTACAATTAACCAGAAAGTTGTGGAGTAGAAGAGCTAGAATCTTCTTATACAGCAAAAGGAGAAGAGATGTTCACAAAGTGACGTGTGGGAAACTGCATATAAGGTGCAATTAGCACTGAGACATATTTTCCACAGGTGTAGTGAAAGTTCTGCTCCTATAGATTTTCAGAATTTGACTGGACAATGTTTTGTGAAACCTGATCTAACTTTGAGATAAGCCCTGCTCTGATCAGGAGATTGTAGAAGGGATGAAATGAAGCCTTTATGCTTTTTCTCAGTTAACTGTATGCTTCTTTAAGTCCATGAAAACAGAATATTTTATTGAAAATAGAAGTTTAATCAATGTGAAAAATATGAATGTTTTTCTTACAGTGATATCAGCATTTAAAAAGCATTTAAATGTTAGTGACAATATCAGATTTCATTAAACAGACAAAAAGGAAATACCATCCCCAGTTCTGAGCTATATCAAGTACTTGTTCAGGAAAAAAATGGTAATAATTAAAAATAAAAAATAAAAACCAAACAAAACAAAAAACAGAAAGAAATACTTTAAAATACTTTTATATTTCCAACCATTTGTTGGCTATCCTAAGAAGATGATAAATGTACGTTCTAAGAAGATAAATACGGGGTGGTACAGAATCACAGGATGGATAGTGTTGGAACACTTTTTCCTTGGGAAGTTATCTGCTCCAACTGTCCTTCTCAAGGAGGGCTGCATAAATCATCAGCTAGATGTTCAGACAGATTTTGACAATCTCTGAGGGAGACTCCATGGCCTTTCTGGGCAACACGTGCCAGTGCTCCATCACCTGCACTGTAAAGAAGTGTTTCCTGATGTTCAGTGGGAATCTCCTGTGTACCAGTTTGTGCTCCTTGTCTCTTGTCCTGTCCTGCACCACTGGAAAAAGCCTGTCACTCTCCTTTTGCACTCTCCCTTCAGGTATTTGTATATGTAGATCCATTCTGAGCACCCTTTTTTCTAGGCTGAACAATCTCAATTCTTTCAGCCTCTCTTGACAGGAGAGCTGTTTGAGCCCCTTTACTGTCATGGCCCTCTTTTGGATTCTTTACAGTAGCTGCATTTCTGGCTTGTACTGGGGGGCCCAGAGCTGGACATGGTATTCCAGGTGCAGCCTCAACAATGCTGAGAAGTGTGGAAGAAGAATTCCGTTAGCCTTCTTAGCAGCAAGGGCACATTGCTGACTCAGATTTCATACAGATTTATATGATACAGATTTTCTATGGTCAGGGACAGGTAATGTATACTGTAAAAAATATATTTATACAAAACATGCAGCACATGGACTAATATGAAACAGGTTATCCAACATTTAGTACTACGCATACATATTACTATGGGTCTGAAAAATAGTTTTGAATGTTCATGTCTGATTCATGTGATTTCAATATAAAGTCCATGGAATTTGTTATTAAATAGATGGAATAAACATTTTATTTATTTATTTATTTATTTATTTAATGTTCTTAAAGAGGCTTACTTGGACACAAAATCTTTCTCTGTGTGTACTACAGAAAATTAATGCATGTGACCTTTAAAACTGTACCAGCAGCATTAATTCTTGGAGATGAGATATAAGGAAAGCAAGTTAAGCATTTTAATCAATGATGTGGAGTCATGATCATCTTTATAGCCCAGGCTCTAAAATTTTATTAACTTTTGTTCAAAATATCTCAAATAATGAGACAGCTATGACTTCCACTAGAAGACTGGTCTACTTTAATAAAAATATTTGACAGGATATTTTCTTTTCAAGTCCTTGTCTTTTTGCTTGCCTGAGAAAGCTGCAGATTTGGAACTTCTCAAAACTTAGATGATATTTTGACAATATGCTTCAAAAAACAAATACTCTTTATACCACCTTCTCTCCCACCTGCATTGTTGACTACTCTAAATTATTGCCTAAAAGTCGTTCTATTCTTGGCATTTTGGTTTGGACTACTGTGCCCAGGCTTCTTTGCAAAATATTAAGAAACAAATGAAAAAGTGGAAGAAATCCAGAAAAGAACAAAACAGAATGCTAAGAGTTATAGTGAGCATTACCTTGTATATGAAGCTGAAAGAACTAGGTGTTTCTAGATTACAAATGTCCTGAAGAAATGTTGTTCCACTATACAAAGTAAGAGGATAAACTAGGAAAAGATAAATCAGACACATTTGTCATCAAGAAGGCCTGCCCTGGTGATCTGAAGGAGACTTTCTATTTTATTATTTTAAGTAGCAAAACATTGAAATAGACCATCTAGTAATGTTGAGGCATTTAAGAAAACATTAGGCACTAATTTGTAAAAGATAGTCTAGGTGTAGCTGACCAATCTTTAGAGTCAATATGACTTCTGAGGTCCAGTCTCATTCATGTATTTCTACATGGCTGTAATTTTACAGATTATAATCTGAAAATCATTTAAGATTCAAATGTAACTCCGTGAAAGAAGATACTTCTTTGTATGTATGACAAGTGTAAAAAGCGAAATAGAAAATAAGAGAATGGTAACCATAATACTGATTCAAAATACGAAGTCGTATTTATACAACAATTATTTTCATTGTTTTATTTAGCTGAAAGGAGTACTAGTACTGAATATACTCATAAGTAATCAAACGATAGGGTACTAAATGTGTGCATTACAAGATTACCTTGTTAGTCTTAAATGTCCTATATTTCTACACATTTTCTGACATCAGAGAAACTTTTTTTTTTTTTAATCTTCAAAACTACATCTTTTGGTTTTGATTATTCTTTGATGGGAATTATTTTACATATTTATTTTTCTACCCTGCTGAGGATAAATTGTGGAAGAATAATGACAGTTGTGCACTGTAGGTGTATAGAAATTGGTGAGGAAAATCAGTCATTTTTTAGGGTAGTAAAAATATAAATATAGAAAAAAATAATATATATATAATAATATATATAATAATATATAATATATAATAATATATATAATAATATATAGAAAAAAATAATATATAAAAATATATTTTGCTCTACATGCAAAAAGTTTAATAAAAAGGAAGAAATCAGAAAAAAAAAAAAATTGACCTATTATGATATATTGAACAATTAAGGAGAAGTCTTGCTATTTTATTTATTTATTTTAACTTGTTTTTTTTGGTTGGGAGGATATATGTTGGGAGGACCAGAAATGATAAGAGCTATAATTAAGCATTTAGCAAAACTGAAGGAGTTTTGAGACTTCCAGACAATATATCAATCCATTTGTCAAGTAGTGGTAGTTCCCTCTTAAAATAAATTGCACAAAAATAACAAATACTAAGCCCACAAACATATTTACAGATATTTTATTAAATAAAAAGCTACAAGAAGACAAAAAAACAACTATGCAAACCTGATTGCTACTGTCAGATATTGGTAATGATGGTATTATTTGAGTTAATAATGTAACTATATATGTATGAAATCAAATCACCTTTAGCCATACCTTCAAATAGAATCAGCCCATATCTGTTTCTTTATCTCTCTTTGTATGAAACAGTTACAAAATTAAAATATAATTCCTCCCTTAAAAACAGATTTCTGTAATAGAAGCCATTTCTTTCATGGCTTATCTGTCACCTTTAGAGTTCCTTTGAACACTAACCTTCTTCAGTATCTATTCACTGATTTCGTTTTACATCTACTTATTTGTTGGACTGGCTTGTGAAGTGCTTTGAAATAATTTTAGGCAATGTGATACATAAAAGAAGCTGAAGAAGCATTATACTCCTCAATGGATGCAGATCTGGTGCAGAAAATTGGCAAATCTCTCAAATTCCTATTGGCACATGGTTTACAGTAATAAGGTTTATTATTGTAAATATCAATCCCAGGCACAGGAATTCTTCCTTTCTAGATTTTTTCTAATTCAAAAGCTGTTTACCAAAGGGAAACATATCATTCTTTATCCCCTTTACTTTTTCCACATATTTGTTTTCAATGTTTCTCCCATACTTCATTCTTTAAAAATGTTTGCTGGAAGAGTTTATTGTCTTTACTGCACACAAGATACAAATGTAAAGGTTATGCAGTTCAGCTCTAGTGAATCTGATGCACATTAGGGGAAAACAGTAGTAAAAACAACATTAATGCATGACTTGCAACTGTGCTGACAATTTCTAAATTTATACTTAAAATGAAAATAAATTTATTTTCCAAGACTGTTGTCGGATGAATAAGGTAGTTAAAGAGGACTAAAATCAGGAGTGCTGTTATTTTGGAAAGTAGTTGGCCAAGTTCAGAATAGGTTTCTTCATATCCCTAAAAAGTTTGCAGCCAAACCCTTGTTTTGTTTTGTGCTTCAGTTTCTAAAACCTTTCCTGATATCTGAATAAATTACAGATTTTTACTTTTTAAACAGATTGAATCAGTATACTCAAAGGTGATGTTTAAAAGCTAGTACAGAAGGCCTAGAGATTTAATTCTGTATGACACACCTGAAACACCTTTAAGTTATTTATTTTTTATTCCTACCAGTAATATACATGTATGTTATACATAATTTTTAAGACAGAGTTAAAACAGACATGTGCTGTGTGTTGGCTGAGAAAAAATGTCACTTCCAAACAATCTTCTTCTTGTGTCTCATTCTTCAGGAGGGAAATGATTTGCTGTTTCAGTTGCTCTCTTCTCTGAGAAGACACATCTTCTTATTGTCCAAGGCAGGGAGATAGACACAGGGCAGTGTACTTTCCCAAGGCTTATATACATGCTTGAGTAGAAGGCAACAGAGGAAAGAGAGAGCGATTGCTTTTCTAGAAATTTTTCTTCATCTAGTGGTAAGGCTTGTCAGCCTTAGGCATAACAGGGTTTATACAGGCTCCTGGTGTGAATTTGCATTCTCAGATAACAATGTAAGATACAGCAAAGTCTCTTTTTGAGAAAAAAACTGCTGGATTCTGACTGAGACCTCAAAAGAGTCCTTTAGTTACAACATATCTCTGTTAGACTCACTGCTGTGGGTCTAATTCACTATTATTTCATTTCCCAAGACCATCATTGCTATTTTATTTGCTTATTTTGATAGAGTTCTTTTTCTGTCTGTGTTTTCTCACCTAAAGCAGTATTTCTTCTTACTACATGCCTTTAGAACCTGCACAGTTATAAATCCAGTGTCATGAATGAGAGATCATGCCTACAGGATAGAAATAAAGGAAAAGATTAGCATAATACAAATAAATGAAAGCATATTTCTCATTTAAAACATTAAAAATAAATATCCCTTCAAATATTTATATAAAAGAAGCTTTTATGCTATATATGATTTATGCATAGTTCTACTTTCAAGTACATAATTAGTATTTGCTTTCAAATATTATTTTTCTGCAGTTGTCGTGATACAACATTTTCAAACAATCATTCTCTAAAATTTTGATATTTCAGAAAAACTTACAGGAAATCTTTTTGTTTGTTTGTTTTTCTCCCAGTGGAATGTTCTTTCATTTCATTTTCTTGCTCTGGAGAAATATAAGAATGCTTTATTTATTTATTTAAATTTATTTTTAAAAACTACAGACCTGTAGCCATTTTAATTAACATAAGTAGACATTAGGCAGTATACATTATGGAACTGAGAGAAAAGACAGCTGTTATAATAGGGAGAAATGCACAGAACGTGGAAGTAAACAGATACTTAAAAAAGGCAAGATGGAATTTAAATAAGACCACTCTGAACTTCTAGTGGCATTGATCAAAGCTGTGATATAGTTCAGCTGTGACAGAAACCTGGGTAAGCGCAAAGACTTGCAAGACAAGTGATTTTCTTTAGTGCTAAGGACAACAGAACCTGATCTAATGAAGAATATACATGCATCTAATCTGTTAATTCCTTTAAAATCAACTCACAGTTTCTCTCCCTTCCCTCCCATCACAAGCATGTATTTATTTAAATCTCTGATAAGCATCACTTACTAGGATGCTTACTAGGATGCATAGTCTACACTGCTGGCATGGAGCTGCTGAACTCTGCCATCACTGCCTGCTATGCAAAATGGAAGTTGAGCCATTTGCTGAATGCCTAGCTTTTCTGGAGAAACTTGGGTCCTTTTAGAATCAGATTTGATTAAGTCACAGTTATGTCTTCCACATCCCTCTTTTTTTTTTTTCTTTTTTTTTTAATTAATTAATTAATTCATTTGCCATCCAGACCACAAGCTGTTGTTGCCTAGAAAATTAAGAAAATAAATTAGTAAATTAGTGACAGTTTTACCCTTTAGAGTAAGTCTTGTGTGGTTAATGTAAGTGAATAATCCAGATACATGTTAAATCCTAAATTTCTTTTATGCTTTTCATTAGACTTTATCATTAGTAGTATTTTTTTTTTTATCTGTTTACTTCCTTTTACTTCCAGAAGCCTATGGAACGTGAACATATGTCAACCTAAAAACTAGATCTTACTCATGATAGATGGTATTATAACTAAGAAAAGTACTTCTGTGTGCAAGGTGTATAGATTGTAAAACACTCAGTGAATATTTGGACTAAAAGTTTTTATTTAAGCCTAACTTATTACTGTTATTAACTTTGTGACTTTCCTTAAGAGAATGTGTTTGTACATAACTTATAGATATGGTGTAAAAATGTGGCACCTTCCATTGGTTTACATTAGTGAACAATATATGGTTTATTTTTGGTTATCTCTTTCCAGCTGGATATCTGCTGTTTAGCATGAAGTGAAATAGGAATCTTTAGAATGATTCAAAAAATAAAAAATATTGAAAAAAAAAATAAAATGCACAATTTCTGTATAAGATGAAAAAACAAAGACAAGATAAACAATGAAAACAACAAAATATTAACTTATTATAGTACAGAAGATGGAGATGAAAGTGAGAAAGAAAAATCGACTTTTGTTAAAGTTGTGGAAAAATGACAGGACTTGAGAACTGAAACAATAGGTCTGTATGTGCTATATGCAGAAATCTTTTCAAGAAAAATATTTTAAAAGGACTTTATTTATAGCTCAAGTTTTACAGAACTTTATGGTCTGCATGCTTACATGATCACTTGGGTATAGCTGAGCCAAATTTAGGTCAGGAAATTTCACATTCACTGAAATATATGCTTTGAGATTTCCAAGAAGAGCCAATTTTAATGAGAGTTCCAACTTCTTAGCAGAAGAATTAATTGAAAATGTAAGGTTCTGTAATATTATGTGGGGAGGGACAAAAAAGTCTTTGCTTATAGACCCTTAAACTCAGTGCTGAAACAAAGAAAAAGTTGCATAAAAATATGGAGTAATAATACAGAAAACACTACTATTATTTTTTTCATAAGTAAACACGCTCTTTTATATAGTATTATGATATCTGTGAAGTCATGCTCAAATTCTTTGCAAGACTGTTTTTCTTCCTTATGGCTTGCAAGACAGGAAGAATTTGAATTTGTTTTCTTAGGAGATACTCTACATTTAGCACATTTAACATCCCAATCTTCATTAGAAACTTTTTTTTTTTTTTTTTTTGGTACATTTAAAAACACAATCACACATATAGTGATAGAAACAACGCACACCTTTAACAGAGCAAAACATTATTTTCCTTGCTTTGCCTTCCCTTCACTAATTTCTATGCTATGCTTTTACATTTTCACCAGGTCATAGACTGAACTCTAATAACTGAATGTTGTGCTTTGTCTCTGTTATCATTTCTTTCTAGCAATCCCAAGTTATAAAGTAATAACTTAATTAAAAGTATGAGGTGCTTCAAATAGTTATGTCCTATAAGTTTCTTTGAATGTCTCTGTATTGTTTTAGACTGTAAATTCTGAAGAACAGGTATAATGTATTTTTAAGACATCTAATATGCAAATATATGTACCTTTTACTAAACAAAAGCAATATGACAGGCACTACAGATATGGAGCTATAGTTAATATAGATGCATGCACACCCAGTGCAAACTGTGGAGAATAGTCAGACATGTTAGTGTCACTGATAAGCACTGGCTTTGGCAAAGGAGGAGTTGAGCAGCTTATCTTTTATACAAACCTTATGGATGGAGGTCTGCAAGCTTGGTATGAGAGGATGCCAAAGGAGGGAATCTTTTGATGGCAGGATGATCCTGTTTTGGCAGCGGAACAGAATCCTGAAGGCCATGGTGCCTGGAGTGAAAGCTTTTTATTGACTATTTTAAAAATGAATATTCAAGTTAAAACCCTTGGATATGATAATGAGTTCATTGAAGTACATGTAAAACATATATGACTGTATATGAGTATATACTCTCCACCCAAATCATGCTAAGTGTTAACCCAGGGAGGGGAGATAAGAATAGGATGTAAAGGAAAAAAGTTAGTGGAAGGAAAAAGAAGACTGAGGGGAGAAAGTAGAGGTTGGAGGTATAGAAGAGGAAGTCAATGGGCTGTGCTTCTCCACCAAGACAGGGATGTCTTAGTAAGTTCTGCACCTTCACCTTTTGCTGAGGAATACCTGAGATAACATTTTGCTGGCTCTATTGTTATAAATTAGCACTATTGCAGGAAGTGTCAATGGCAATTCTGAACCAATGGCAATTCCAAATATGTTGCCTTGTTAAATACATTAAACTTTGTGAAACTGTCTCAGGGAAAATCCTGAAAATGTTTGACCACCCTCTAATGCAATAATACCTTCTGCCAAACTGTTTTAGACAGTAACTTCTCTTCTCTCTGGTTTTGCAAATGTAAAGAACCTGAGCTCTCAAAACTACTTGTAAGAATAGTTTCAGTGAAAATACAAGGAGTAGATATTAAAGAATCTTTTTTTTTTTTAAACTCAAATAGATGTGTGAAACAGACATAGAAATCTTGATTTTGTTTGCAGTTAGTGTTCAAGTAGATGTTTGGACTCAGACTTTTCATTTTGTTAATACTTATATTTTGCCTTTTAGATAATGTTATCACAACTGCCTTGAAAAAATATTCTGTTCCTAATGGAAAGTCATTCACCTCAATCCATGAAGTGGCATTAATGACAAAATATGTATTGAAATGAAAGGTAATATGAGGCACAGAGTATGGTTCATATGGAGAAAGAGAATCATCTGAAATGTTTCACTTAAATGGTTTAGCTACAGACCCTGGCCCCCACTCACCCTTGGAAAATAAATCACAAAGAAGAAAATGGAGAACTGCTTGTAGGGGTTGGAAGGGACCTCAAGAGATCATCGAGTCCAACCCCCCTGCCAAAGCAAGTTCCTTAGGGAAGGAACATATACATATATACACAAATATAGATCTTCCAGAGGAACTACAGGAACTCCATGCTGTGTGTGGCTTAGCTATCAGTTGTTGTGTCTTCTATGGTTGATTGACTTTACAGTAATTAATGGAGATAGTCACTTTCAATAAAATGGAAATTTTGGAAGTCTTGAGGAGTGTTATGTTGGGTGCCCACAAAATGAAGGTGAATATGTTACGGATAATTCACCCAGATAGACAGCAATATTTTATTATTATTATTATTATTGTATTTTAAATTAAATATTTTTTTATTTGTGTGAGAGAAATAGTGCTAACATCAGTAGGGTATTAAAAATGTTTAAGATGCTTAAAATATAGAGAGGGCAATTTAATCTAAATAAAGACAACTTTTTCAAAAGTATTTTTAAGTCAATTTGTGAAGCAACATGTTTGTTTTAAAATTATGAAGTAGTCCTTCTTATTTAAAATAATCCAGGTGTCTCTTTATTTTTATTTATTTATTTCTTAAGTTGAATGTCTTAATCTTCAACAAATGTCTTAATCTTCAGGTCTGGGGATTTTTATTTGGACAAGGGACTAATTTTTATTACTGAGCTATGTTCTAAATCTAGATTGAGATCCTGCTCCTAAATGTCTTGCTCTTTTTTTTTTTTTTTTAAAGAATTATTATTGTTTGAATGTGTCCAGCTTTGTAGCTGCTATTTGAAAAATATATATCTTCTGTCTTTGAACATATTTTCCCTTTTTTGGTTATTTCCAAGGTTTCATTTGACTGTTCTGTCTCATTATTGGATAAATCACAAAAATTATATGTTACTGGATTTTATAGATTTCTATGTAATATGTAGGCTACAGCTTGCTGAAATGTTTGGTTTTAATGAAGCTGAGAGATATTTCAACCCGCAACAGGCATTAGTTCTTTTTAATCAGGTCCAGAGTGAGAAGTGTTACAGGATGTTTGACATGCATCACTGTATATTTTTGTAATTTAAGTATGAAAGTCAACAGATTATATCACTAAGGCTCTTTGCACTGGAACTTAAATCATAAGTCAATAGTAATTGTTTTTACATTGCCTTGCTAGTGACCTCACAGCCTGCTTTAGGAGACAGCTCTTTTTAAGGAGACATAAACTTTGTTTGTTTATTTGTTGTTTTTTGTTTGTGTATTTGTTTGTTTATTGGTTGTTTTTTGGTGGTAAATAGAAATTCAGGTGCCTAGCAGTTCAGCCTTTTCTTGACAAAAACTCTTCTTTCTGATATCCTAAAGCACTCTGTTAAAACAGAAAGTGAATGAAAGAAAGAGTGAAAGAAAGCATAAGCTAATATTTCTTTCAGTCAATGTTATTTGAGAGTATTCTGTCTCATGCAAAGTGCCTAGACCAGGACTATTCATTTTTATTGTGCTAATTTATTCCAGAGACCACTGCCAATGGATGGGTACCATGTTATGTGTGCTTTAGTAATAGGACTATTACAGACACCATGCTTAAACTGAGTTCAAGGGACTCATTCATCTGACTGATTGCAAGGGCAATCCAGAACAAATGTGCTCTTCTGACAACAAAATACTAAACAAACTGCTGTATACCTTTTGTAAAAACTTACACTCTCTCCCTTTAGTGAAATAATGC
Source organism: Anas platyrhynchos (assembly GCF_047663525.1). Classification (NCBI taxonomy): domain Eukaryota; kingdom Metazoa; phylum Chordata; class Aves; order Anseriformes; family Anatidae; genus Anas; species Anas platyrhynchos. The sequence continues at coordinate 22,043,334 of NC_092590.1, forward strand.
ACTGGACAAAATCACTCTGCTGCAGTGAACTTGGGTTAAAAAGGATAACAAAGAAAAGAGAGAGGGGAAAAAAAAAGCAGCCTGGATTTTTTTTTTCTAATTTTATTTGGAAGTGAGACACAAATTAAAAGTAGATGTGCAATGTTGCCTTGTACTATAGAACAGAAGGGTCTTTACCTCTGAATAGGCTAATCTGGGGTTAGCAAGTCATATAAATGCATGTTGCAGAGTCTGCTGGAACCCACTGCAATTATAAAATTTAATAAATATTTGACAGTAGTATTAGTATAAGTCCCCAAAGACTATTAGATTAAACTGGGGCTGCTTAGTGTGGCTTAAAATGCTTTCAACAGCTTTTTCTTGCTAGTAAGAACTCAGACAGTGTTTTATGCAAGTAATAAAGTAAATCTTTCCAGTGGTCTAGCTCAGATGTCAGAAAGACCTCTTTTTGATAAAGGTATCATCATCAGCCCACAGAAGCCCAACTGAGTTGTGGTTGGTGACTTCATGCATGAAGTTCCAGCAGTGGGCTTAAAGCAGTATTGACTGGTTATGAAATGTCCACCAGGTAAAAATAGCCAGCTCGTTATGAATATTATCCAGAGAATTGTGGTCTATGTCCAGGTGGAGGCCAATGATAAGTGGTGTCCCTCAGGGTTCTGTCTTGGGATCAGTGTCTTAGGACCATATCTTTATCAATTACATTGACAATGGGATCAAGTGCACCTTTAGCAAGATTGCAGGTGGCATAAAGCTGAGTAGTGCAGCAGATACAAATGAAGGATGGGATACCTTCCAAAGGGACAAGCTTGAGAAATAGGCCCATGTGAACTTAATAGGCCCATGTTGAACTTTGTACAACAAGCCCAAGTGCAAGGTGCTGCACCTGAATTGGGGCAATCTCAGACATGAGTACAGACTGGGAGAAGAACTCACTGAGACTGGCCCTGTTCTGTTTCTAGGAGAACCTTGCAGGTTCTGATAGATGAAAAGCTCAACATAAGCCAGCAGTGTGTGCCTGCAACCCAGAAAGGGAACTGTATCAGCAAAGGTGAGCTTCATCAACAGAGGCCATGGCCAGCAGGCCAAGGGAGTTGATTGTTCCCTCTGCCCTAATGAAGCACCACTTGGAGTGTTGTATGCAGGTCTGTGGATCTGTTGGAGTGGGTGTAGAGGAGGGCCATGAAGTTGATCAGAAGCCTGCAGCACCTCTCCTTTGAAGAAAGGCTGAGAGAGCTGGGGACATTCAGACTAAAGAAGAGAAGGTTTCAAGGCCTTATTGTGGCCTTACAGTACATAAAGGGGGCTTATAAAAAAGATAGAGACTTTTTACAGAGATGGTGACAGGACAAGAGGGAATTGTTTTAAACTAAAAGAGGGGAAATTTACATTAGAGAGTAGGAAGAAATTCTTCACTCAGAGGGTGGTGAGGTACTGGCACAGGTTGCCCAGAGAAGCTGTGGATGCTCCATTCCTGGAGGTGTTCAAGATCAAGTTGGATGAGGCCCTGGGCAACTTGATCTAAGGGTGGTATCTCTGCCTATGAGAAAATAATAGATTTTGCTTTCTAAATTTCAGAAAAGATGTGTTATTTCATTTCCCATAGAAAGTGAGATTTGATCCTGGCTTCACTAGTCTGATAAATGAAGTCTGAATTTCAGAAATTTGTAGATAAGGTTGTTTTTGAGTTAAGCATTTTTAATCATGACCACTACTGAAGATAAGTGGGTACTCTCACTAAGACAAATTAATTTGCATTTGAAGTCTGCCTTTAAATTTGTGATTTGGATATGCACTCATGTTTGAATATTCATTCCAATTCTATTCAAACTTTTAAAATATCTTTTCTAAAACCATGATGTAAACATTAAACTTTTGCATAGAATTTCCTTTATAGCATATTTCCTAAAAAAAAAGGCACAGGAGCAGTCCCATTTAGACTAAATATGTTCTGTCAGCTTTTTATGGCATAGTTGCTGCCTTTTCTCACAAAAGTGTTTGAAGACAAAATTATCCTTCTATTATATTTATCCATTTTTTGCCTGTATTTTATTTTATTTATTTATTATTTTATTTTATTTTAGGCTGCAATAGTGCTGAGATGTTAGTAGTCTTGGAAAACACAAAAAGATGAATGAAACCAAACTTCTCTACTTTGGCTTTCTCTCTTGTACTAATTTCAGTATCTGTTGTATATTTTTCTATTCACTAATTTTTGCTGAAGCTTTAACTCTGTAAATGTTATCATTCAAGCCTAATTGTAGATAATAACATACAATATCCTTCACTCTCAGAGGGCAAAATATGATCTCTAGTTTAACCTATGATGTGAGTTTCATTAGTGATACAAATACACTTGAATACATTCATTCTTTCGGTGACTTACCTCTCAAGTGTTGATAAGAGCATTAGGAAAAGGTTCAAAAACTTGATTTATTCCAGTTACTTGATTTATCACACATACGGAGACACAATATGGTTAGAATATTACATGTTTTTGTGGTGTTGTTTCTGTGTTTTTGTTGTTGTTGTTGTTTTGGCTGTTTGTTTTCAGGCAACATGCAGGCATTACAGGTGTGTTGTTATAAGTATTTTTCTGTTTGTGTTTGTGAAAGGCAAAGCTTAGTTTGGTCTGAAGTGGTATTTTCAAATTTGCAAAGGAACCTCACAAAATGAAATTTTATAACTTAAAATTAATAGTATAATAAAATGAAATGTTTATTAACCTTATCATCTCCTCATTAGCATCACTGCTATTAATATTGCAAGAGATTGGAACACTACAAAAATGTCTCATTTGCATTTTCCATATCTAACAAAAGCAGATTACTTTGTTTAAATTTTAGCTGATATCATTGTAGTTGTGTTATATATTAGAAATTCATTATATTTTTTCTTCAGTAATAACCTCATTATATTTGATTTTTTTTGTGCCTCTCTCTTTTCTTGTTGAAAAATAATAAAATAATTATGCAACGGTGAGACATTTTATCCACATTTTTATTTCCATCTAATCCTTCAGATGAAACACATTGACTAGTCTGACAACAAATAAAAGCACTTTGACTATGAGCATTATCTGTCTGTGAATAAAATTTGTCTGTCTGTGATAGATTGGGTTATCTATAAAGAGAAGAAAAAAAGTAATATCCCATGTATTTCCAAAGAACAGGTTAAACAGTGTGTTGAGTATATGGATAGGAATAGCTGTGAGTAATATAGTGGGAAAACAATCTTTGCAAAACACTATGAATAAGTATAAAAGAAAATACAGGAAAGGAGAATCTGAGAGCAGGATTTACTATATGGATTGAACTACAGAACCAGAATAGCTGTATGCTGCTATGCTGCTCTTCATTCTTGGAAAGACATCCTTGGACATTTTATAGTGTTTTGTTCTTAGTTCTGATTTACATATATATATATATATATATATTGTTATTATTATTTTTTTCAAATGGCCTTAGACCATCATAATTTTTCTATTATCATGTCTAGTCTTTTTTTTTTTTGTTGTTTCTTACTCTGTGTTGTAATTGCAATAGAATTACAAATAAAAAGAATTCTCTTATTTTCAATTTATTTTTGTGCCTCCTTCCCAAGCTATGGAAGGACAACACCCTTAGAACACCATCGATTTGAGTGGTACAAGAGTTTACCCCTTTCAAGCAGTTATCAATCTCTGTTCCTCTGCAGCTGTCTTGTAAGATTTATGAATGTTGTATGGTAGTTATAAGATATTTGTACCACTGTATTTACTGTGTATCTACTTAGAGGTGTTACAGTAACTCATAAATGAAGCCTTCTAGTCATTTAATCATATCCTCCAATTTCTTGGCAAGTTTCTTGTATTGAGTTGCCCACAACTGTGCCTCATATTGCAAATGTGTAATCGAGTGCTACAAGGGACTCTTCTCCCTTTTTGTGATGTAAACCTGCTGTGAATTTCACTGTCATTATTTTATAGGGCAGGTCGAAACATCTTGTGTTTGTATTGTGTGACCTTCCAAGATCGAGTTTCTTTTTCTTACCAGAATTATCTCTAAGTTTTATACAGTTCTGCCTCTTTCAAATATTGCCATTTGTTTACATGTGGATTCTGTATGTTTTCTTACAAATATACTAGGTTTTCAGGTCAGATTTTATTGTTTCCTTCTCTTCTTTCTTCATTCTTTGCAGACAACACAAAGTTGGAGGGAAGTGTTGATCTGCTGGAGGGTAGGAGGGTCCTGCAGAGGGACCTCAACAGATTGGATCAATGGGCAGAGGACAATAGGTTGAGGTTCAACATGGTTAAGTGCCAGGTCCTGTCACAACTTTTGTCACGACTACTCCATGCAGCACTACAGGCTTGGGGCAGAGTGGCTGGAAAGCTGTGCGGAGGAAAATGATCTGGGAGTGTTGGTTGATGCTTGCCTGAACATGAGCTGGCAGTGTGTCCAGGTGGCCAAGAAGGCCAATGGCATTCTGGTTTGTATAAGGAATAGTGTAACTAGCAGGACTCAGAGTTGTCAGGCATTGGAAGGAGTTGGCAAGGGAGGTGGTGGAGTCACCATCCCTGGTGGTGTTTAAGGAAAGGTTGGATGTGGTCTTTAGGGATATGGTTTAGTGGGAGATATTGGTGGTAGGGGGATGGTTAGACCAGATGGTCTTGGAGGTCTTTTCCAGCCTTCATGACTCTACTGTTATATGATTCCTGTGATTCTTTGTGCATGTCTCTGATGTATGCAACCTTTTCAGAGTGAAGTATTTATTAAGATTTCAATTATTTCAGCTGTTTATAACAGTTCAGGTTTTTGTTGTTCTCGTTGTTGTTTTCAGTTAAACCCACAGTAATCTGAAAAACCTCAGCTGAGAATAATGGTGATTTTACTGGGTTGTATCTAAAAGCAAACTCTATACTATACTACTACTAGCCTACAGTTGCAATTTATATAGATTTCTTGACATAAAACAAAATTTTTATATTTATATAGATTTCTTGACATAAAATAAAAAGGCATTGGTTCTTCAATTGACTTCAGTGACACTTCATATACAAGCCAACTGGAATTACTTTAGTACCTCATTTTTATGTTAGGATGCATCATTTATTAAAATCTAAGGATCTCTTGCTGCCTCTTGAGAAATGTTTGTGAAAAGCAATTTCTAGTTGGAACATTCTATCAAGACAAGTATTGGATTGTCCATTGTATGACATTTTCACATCAAGACAAAAAGCTATTTTGGAAGAGTTGATTTAGTTAGTGGGCTCTACACAGGAAAAAAAAAAAATCTATAGCTAGAGAAATTCAGAAGATAAAGCTATACGACCCTAAAGATTGGATTTGCCCTCGCATTTCCTGGTGTGTTTGAACACAGTAAAATATAAAATTCCTCTCTTATAGCTGAAGTAAGACTGAGACCAAACTTTTAGTATATTTTTGCTGCTTTAGACAATGTATTCACTAGTCTTTATGGAAAAATGCAGGTAATAATCATTTTTATGATTAACATTTCAACAAGTCTTCAGCACCTGAAAAGCTTAAATGTTTATAAAATATAAATTATAGTTGAATCTATTCCTTTTGGAATAAAATCAATATTTTATTAGATTCAAAACCTCCTCTCAGCTGCTAACAGAAGGTTACAGGCATGTGACAAAACTACTCAACTCTTGATGCCACCAAATACATGGGCAATTACAAATTACAATTCTTAGAATTTTTTAGCTGAGAAAATTGACAGTGTTGCCTTACTGTTAGCTGAGAACTTAGTGCAAGTTCTCAGCTTCTCCTGCCTATGTCCATCCTTGTTAATTCTCTGTTTCACTGCAGCTGGGTTTGGATCAGACAGATGTGCACAGAAATGGGATAAGAAAGATTCAACTTAGACACATTTCATTAGGGAGATATGGGCACATCAGAGATATGTCCTTATTTGTTTAGGACAAACAGTGTTTTTTTTAACAACTACATACACAGATATATTCTTAATTTAATATTACATCTCTTATATGTATTAGTGCTTACATAGAATATATAAATATTATATATGTATATATATAAATTTGTATAATAATACACAGGTATAGCTGTCACATATGGGGATTTCTTCATGTAGGGTTTAAAAAAGTCTTTCGATTCTTGTGCTGAAACATTCATTCACAGATCCTTACCAGTGAATGTTCAGATACTGCTTAGGTTAAGTTTGAATCAAAACACACCTAGGCTTGAGGATTAGTGCCTGTTTTACATCAAATGTTAGAATTACTCCTCTTCATTGTTATGACAAAATCCCTCAAAAAAAAAAAAAATGTATACCTCAATACCTTCTGGATTAAAGAACATCACCAGCATCTTAGACCTCTGGCCTGGACAGTGGGTGGGACAAAGCTCATCTATTCTGAACTTAGCAGGAAATAGGTCAGGACACGAGAACTCCCTGAAGGGCTATTTATCAAAAAAGAAAATAGTTCGTTCATATGTGAAAGATACTGATAAAAATGAATGAAATGCTGCATTTAGTTTATTTCATTTAAAATTAGTCAGAAGATGTTTCTCTTCTCCTCCCAAACAGTTTTCTGTAGATTTATTGACAACTTCTTGGTCAGAGACTCCTTTTTCTGCATAACTTTACACTCTGAATTGCTACCATTGGAAAGAATCACTTCACAGACATTTATGCCAGCTGTAGTAAACTATATCTCTTTTAAAGTCTTCCAGGTGTTTCAGATGTTCAATCTGTCTTCCTGTAACTTATTTTCTTCTTTGGTCATGTTGATCAGCTAAGCCTGAGGTCAGATTAATGTCAGCAATACTACAAGCAAAGCGATGGATGCTGGAAGTCTTGAACATTCATATATATAACTCTATGCCACTTCACCACTATATACGCTCTTCACCACTTGGCATATTTAGCTTTTTGTTGTATAAACAATCCATCAGGTAAATGAACATAATAAATACCTTATTTCTGTAGGTTTTAATGTAAATGTATGTAACACAAAACATATCTTTTTATTTTTCATTTTTAATTATTTTTTTTTGGTTTCTATTTCATATATACTTTTTGAAATAATTATCAGCATATTTGTATGAAATCTGAGTCTTTAAAAGACTCAGATTTAAGCTGTTGCTAAAGAATTTTCATGATGGACTCTATTACAGAGTATTTTAAGCTCAAACATGGTTTCCAAATTCAACTCTGAGTTTATGTTATAATGTGCTCAAGCCATTATTTATGCCCATCTCATTCTGTGATCCTCAGAAAGAGTCTGGTAGAGAGAGCCTGATAACATACAAAATGTTTTGCTAGTATTTATAAAATACATTAAAATACCTATAGAGTATTTGTTAAAATAGTAGACAGAAGTGTTTCTTTTTTTGTTTGTTTTGTTTTGTTATGTTTTGTTTTCCTGTACTGAAACAATTCACTTGAAAGGATGTGTATTTGCAGATTTGCACTCTAACAAAGAAAAAGTCTTACTTTGCATCAATTTATGCAATAAAAAGCTAAATAAACAAAGTGCTGAAGAGTAGTTATAGAGTTAAAGGTGTTTTTTCCCTTTTCCCTTTTCTCTTTTCCCTTTTCCCTTTGTGTAAATCAGGTATTTGTTGGAGGAGAAAGAAAAATTCCATTTTACTTATTAATGCAGAAATTATAAAATAACCTACAGATAGGGCCAATGAATAGGATTAGCTGTTACAGGAAGTTCTGCAGAGAAGTTTTTTCACAGCTAATGAAGCAGTAAGCATTTGAGTAACACCTGTTCTTTTACTGGCACATCTTTACATTGAAATACTTATTCCAGAATTATTTCTCAGGACATTCATACATAATAAAATGAAATTTGTTTCAGATCCATTCATTTACAGCATTCATTGAGAGGAATCACAATACTGATAAATATTCTGAGGGTTTCATTTTGCCTTCTTTCATTTTGGAGACAACGATCTTTCCCTTTGAAGACATGGCAAGTAGGGATCAAAATTACACCAAATGGACTTGTGTACTGACAAGGGAGGAATTTGAGGTGAAATTATTTCAACAGCTTTTTTTTTTTCTTTTTCCTTTTTTTTTGTTTTCCTTTTCTTCTTCTATTTTTTTTTCTCTTCTTTTAAAGAAAATTTTGAATGAAAGATGGGGAAAACTCCTCCCTCCCCCAGTTGGGAAAATGACTGCAGGGTGTCTCTGACTGAAGCCTGCTGCTTCTAGGGTTACAGGAGATAGACGTTATCTTTTGCATGCAGACATCAAAGGCTCTTCAAATGCAGGTAGCAGGTAAAGAAGGAGAAAGGCAAAAAATAACCAGCTGTCTCAACACATGTTTTCTGAGAAAGAGGAAAAAGCTAGGTACCAAAAGGGAAGAATGCAAATACAAGAAATTAAAACAAAACAAAACAACAACAACAACAAAAACACAGACAAACATGAACAAATGAAGTATACAAAACAAGTCTGAGTATCTGCAGTTCTTGTTTGCTTATATTGTAGTTGCACAGTGCAAAAATACACTTCTGAGCTCTAACTCTGCTGTTGTGTCTGGTTTCAAGTAACCACTTGCTTCAACTTCCCAGTAATAGTGTTTTTCATTCTAAGCTATTTGTCATGGTAGTATGCTGGACTGCTCAGCTTCTTCCCTTTTTGAATGATTTAATACAGTACTTGTCTCTGGACCTCAACTTCAAGAAAAAAAAAAAAAAAAAAGTTTTCCTCACTTGATTTATATACTGAGTACTGTAAACATAAACATCTCTATTAGCTTTATAGTCAGAACAATGTTGAATGTGTTCTTTAAGAAATTCTAAGTACAAAACCTGCCTAATTAATGAGAGATATACAGAATTTCTTTGTACAAAGACACTTGGGGAAACCAATCTGCAGGTGTACTGGGATCTTTGATGTATCACAAGTCATTATGATGAATGGGAGAAGAATTCAAAGACCTCATTGACTACAGACCTGCAGAGAAAGACTTGGGAGTTCTAGGAGATGAAAAGATTGACATGAACCAGTAGTGAATGCTTGTAGCCTAGAAGGTGAACAGCATCCTGGGCTGCATCAAAAGAGGGGTGGCCAGCAGGCCAAGGGGAGGTGATTGTCCCCTCTACTCGGCTATTGTGAAACTTCTCTTGAATACTGTGTCCAGGTTGGGGATCCCCAGCACAAGGACATGGATCTGTTAGAATGAGCCTAGAAGAGGGCCATGAAAATGATCAGAGGGCTGGAGCACCTCTCCTGAGAAGAAAGTCTGAGAGCTGGGGATGTTTAGACTAAAGAAGAAAAGGCTCCAGGGTGACTTTATCGCAGCTTCTCAATACTTAAAGGAGGCTTATAAAAAGATAGAGAGTGACTTTTTACACAAACAGATAGCGACAGGACAAAAGGAAATTGTTTTAAACTAAAAGAGGGGAGATTTAGATTAGAGGGTAGGAAGAAAGTCTTCACTCAGAGGGTGGTGAGGCACTGGCACAGGTTGCCCAGAGAAGCTGCGGATGCTCCATCCCTGAAGGTATTTAAGACCAGGCTGGATGAGGCCCTGGGCAGCTTGATCTAGGTGTGGCATCTCTGCCCATGGCAAGGGGGTTGGAACTAGGTGTTTTTTAAGATCTCTTCCAAACTGAGACATTCTGATTCTACAATTATTAATTTATCAGTACTAGAGTTCATTTTTTTAAATACACAACATTATTCAACATTTCATTCTTTACACTTTTACGTATTTCTTTTTTTTTTTTTTTAATTTTACTTTTAAATTTAGGGGGTTGTATTAATATTTAAAGACTTTTAAAGGTATCTTAAATTAGATGGAAAAGGGAAAGGAAGCAAAACGTATACAAGGAAAAAAAATGTTGGATTTTCCTGTATGCATATAAAGATAAAAATAAAATTTAAAGAAATTATCAACTTCCTAATGTGAAGTGAAAATAAATTAACAAAGTACGGTTACTTGTTAGACTTCCTTCTGTATGCAATTAATTTATTTTGCTTGATGTTAGTCTTGAAGATAATATGAGTCTTGACGATAATTCTGCTGATCTTGAGACTACTTGGTTAGAATTTGATTTTGCTGACTAAACAGCCAATTTTATGAATGAAAATAGCCCATTTTACAGACTAATATTCTGTTTTATAGCACAAAGATTTCCATCCATAACTGATCGTGATCTCTCCATCACTTGCTGGTGATCTTTAACAAGCTGGAAACTCTGTGGTTGTTTGTTGTTATTTCATGGTTTTCTGCAATCTATACCAATAGTGCAGAGCGAGATGTCAATCTAGATGTCAATGTTACATAACGTGGACTCACCTTTAATAACAAAAATGAACAATAGACTACATAAAGGTTGGGGAGTGTACTTATATAAACAAACACCTATATATTATAATCGTTGTAGAGGTCACTGAAATAATTGGCTTTAACAGAGTGACAGTGAAATCTTACTCCTTTAAAATTAATGAGTTTCACCTCAATTAACTTTAATAGGATGGGGGGTTCATTCTTTCTACTTTAAAGATGTTGCTGCTTTGAAAAACAAGTAAGCTGCCTCCTTTACCTGCCTACTGAAGTATACAGGTTAAATGAGAAGCATTTATGTTTTATACAATCTTTTACATGTTTCTGTACAGATCAAAAGAATAGAAGACAAATTATTCCCCTTGCTTTCTTGCTGTTAAGTGTCAGAAGTCCTGTTTTGTTGCTCACAGACTTAAAAAGAAATGGCTTTTTGGCTTTAGCTATGAATAAAGGACATTGCAGACACCAGCTAGGAGGTTCTAATGGCAGGCAAAAATTGTGTTTAGATGAGCAAAATGTATACAGAATATGCAGTATCCAGTGTATAACCCATCAGCATAGGTGTAAGATTTGTCAGAGATGCTGATTTTTCTGTTTGTTCTGTTAACTCCTGCCTCACCAGCACTCCTGAAAATGTTCCTGGATGTAGATTAGCATTTAGTGATGGGTTAGTGGCCTGCAGTGACATTTTTCACATGCTTTTTTTTTTTTTTTTCGTGGAAAAAAAAGCTGGACTTTAACCTTCATGTAGCAATGGACACATAAGATGGTTGTATGGGGGTTTGTTAAAAGAAGAAGGCTTCATTCAGTCTGCTTTTTTTTTTTTTTTTTTTTTTCTATTCCACATATGTTCTTAAAAGAAAAGAAAATGAGTATAGCCTTACCCAAACATCCAAGAACATGAAAATAAGACACTTAACTGTAAGGATTCTGAATTTAATCCCATCCTGAAAAAAACAAACAAACAAACAAAACATGATGGAATTGTAGCTGTCACCACCACATTTTAATTGGGCTTTAAAACCAGGAACACTTCATATTTTTTATAATACTTGTGTACTATTAATATTGTACAAGTGATAAAAAATCATATTTCCTCTCACTTCAGCTCTGGACCCAATTTTCTCTTGCCAGTTTGGAATTACTAGCATTTCCTGTTTACATATTTTGTATTTTAGGCTGTGTAGTATAATTCATTATTTTGTGTGGTATGAAGAAACACTATAGACTTCAGCTTCTGGAAGATGAAATTAGCAACAGTCTTAAACGCTTGTGACTTCAACCTACATCTTTAATGGTAACATCTTTAATATTCCATTCAATTTTGTATTGTACAAAAAATAAATAAATATAACGTAGTCACTAGATTTGATAAAGTAGTCTTTTGGTCTTTGTTGCTTTATATGTTTTGCTATTTTATCTGAAACTCTTGCATAGAGGTTATAGGTTATGGCAATATTATGTAAACAATATATTTTTCCCATAATTTTTTGTTTTGTTTTGTTTTGATTTAAATTTATTGGAAGGAACAAAACTTTAAAGAAATTTCTTCTGCATGTCTTCTGCTGAACTCCTTATGGAGTATTGTATTTTAGCTTCTCTAAGTTTACATACATATCTGAATATTTCAACACACATTATTACAAAAAGTAATTTGGTAGATACAAATACTTTTTTTGTTATTTGTTTTCCATTAGCAAAATGGCCTAATTGCCTCATTGTGCTGCCCTTGATTTCCTTAACCTTGATTTTTCACACAGATAAGTAGCCTATTTCTTCTGACAAGAAATATTTATGGAACAGATGTTCAGATGTAACAACTGATGCTAAAGGAAGAACCTATTTCTAAATCCCTGTAATGCACTCACCACATAATTATAGCACACAGTGCCAGGATACTCATTGTTACACATATATATACATATACACAATCTAAATATTATAATTCTCATAACATATATTAAAAAATAATAATAATAAAATATATTCCTATTGCAAAATGGTTTGGACTGACAAAGATTTGGCACTCCTGAATAAGAAAGAAGTTTTTCTCTGTGTTCTTTGCACATTCAGGAGGGAGAGCAGCAACCTATAGTGTCCAAGCACCAATAAACCCTTGTTTCCAAATCTGTTCTGCCACCACAGAACAGTTGCAGGCTCTGATTAAGGGGTGCCTTGCAATTTCCTGACTGCCCACTAGCAGAAGAAATGCATTTCATCCTCTGAAATGTATGTACATTTCTTGGAAAGCTCCATCAGGATCTCTCTTGTCACAGAGAAAAATCCACATCAAAGAAGAAAACAACTCCTGAGTCAGACTTTTGCATTTAGACATGTAAGGATCCCCCATAATGTGGGATCACTGAGAATGGGCCTAGGAATACTTCCTAGAACTATACAGTTAGGAGTAGGGAGAAATAAGACTTCAGAATTTAATTTTGTAGGCATATGTTATTTCTGCTTTTATTCTAAGTTAAGCAACTCCACAAAGCACACAAAATAAAGAGACAAGATTTTCACACCTACTTTAAGACAGAGTGCATTACAAATTCCTTTTCCTGCCTAGAAACCAAAATTATGTATTGATATACTCAGCTCTGTTTTTGAAGGAGTAGGGTTCTGATGAACAAAACCATCAGTAACAACACACTGTGTGAGCAGGATGACAACGTGTCATTTTTGAATTCTTCTCAATAAACAACTACACACACTCACCTCTGTTATATACATGAAAGCCAATTCCTATGTCTAAGGAATAGAGTAAACCTTCTGTGGAAGAAGAAGCAGATTCATCACATAATAATTTTGAAAAAGTTAAATTGCTTTTTGATTTTCCAGATGAGAGCACAAAAAGGAATCTCACAAACTACTACTTTTGCAGAAGTACTTTTCCATAACTCGGAAATCATCAAGTGGATTTTTTTTTTTTTTTTTTTTAATTTGTATTAATTTCACATTGAAACCCTCTACATCCAATTTTACCCTAGTGCACATTTTTACAGCTGAACATACAGCTGGATCCACTGAAAATAAGCACTTTTATTATGGAAATGTTGGCAGAGTTTTAGCTATGTTCGGCACACAAAACATACTGTAATAAGCCTTAAAACTTGAGATGGAGACCAGAAGTCTGAGGAGCAACAGTAGCAAACCCTGAACATACGAAACTCTATCCTCCCTAAGAAAAGTCATACACTGCTGTTGCTGGCATAACTCTGATTTCAATGTCAAAATGACCTGAATTTTTAACCTGTTTGTTTAAAAATAAGATGAAAACAAGAAAGGTACTTGTGTACACAAAAAAAATCCTCAGAGTAAGAATACAAGATATGGAAGAGCATCACATTCAACTCTAGTATGTATAAAACTAAGTGATCAGAAAAAGAAAAATTGTATTAAAGTGGATAAATATTAATATTTGGAAACCAATGTTTTGTTAATTGGCAATCAGGATCAGATTCCTCGATCTGAAAACTGAATGCTGGAATGCACTCTAATTTAGCCATTTGTACAATTTTAGACTAACAGGTAAGACACAAGCAGAGTTATAGCAGTCCATTCAGGATGAAACAATGGACTGATACTGCAGCAAATGATCTGAGAAAATGAGTTCTCTTTGGCAAGGTTCATAAGGCAGTAGTAAAACAGTCTGATCACCTCATTAATGTGGATTTAAAATGAGTATTCAGGATTATGAATATGAAAAGTGTTGATTGTCAGATAAATGGAGTCAGATGGAAAATGACGTCCTTTCTAAATTTTCCTGTATTTAATGGCAAGTGACTGCACATGTTTAGTCTATTTGAATACAGTCCTTTCATTTTCTAGCCATTTTTCTTTCTTTATTTATTTGTTTTCTTCCTATTTTTCATTCACCTTCCCCTGTGTTTCTAGGTTCAATATTGTTATTCATTATGTCCCATTCTCCTTGTCATCTCCAGGTGCACAGACACTTGCTTATCTGTGGCTTTGTAAAACATTAGTGACAGTGTGGACATGGACTACAACTAGGAGGATAATCCTCATTCTTTCCCACAGCTGTTACCAAAGGGGATGTATTTTCTTGTAATCTTAATTATGATTTTTACAACTAGTTATTGCACAGAGCCATAAAGTACATACTTCCAAACTCAGGCATTTGAATACAGAGAGAATAAGGATATGAAATGCAAAATATTTTTTGTGGAATACTTTCACATATACTATGTGAGGTGTTCAGTCTCAAGAATCAATCACCTATCCTAAATGTCTACACAAACACCTGCTAAACTTAATTTATTTATCTTTAACTTTATTCACCCCAAGTTTCATCTTGTTCTCTTACAGTTTATGGGAAATATATTTGATTTTCATGTAGAAAAATTCAGGTCTTTGGGATTCTTCTTCTCATAGAATCACAGAATGGCTAAGGTTCGAAGGTACCTCTAGAGGTCATGTTGTTTAAAAACCCCTTAAGCAGGGAAACATACAGGTTGGTGCCCAGGACCATGTGCAGGTGGCTGTTGAAGATCTCCAAGGAGGGAGACTACACATCTGCACTGGGCAACCTGTGCCAGTGCTGCATTGTAAAGTAATGCTGCCTAATGTTCAGAGGGAGCCTCCTATGCACCAGTTTTGTACCCCTTCTCTCTTGTCCTGTCCCTGGGCACCACTGAAAAAAGCCTGGAATTGTTCTTTTTGAACTCTCCCTTCAAATATTTGTATACATAGATGAGATCTCTCCTGAGCAGAAGATGAGATCTTCTCTAGGCTGAGCAGTCCCAGCTCTCTCAGCCTCTCTTCACAGAAGGTGTGCTTCAGTCCCTTCAGCATCATGTCCCTCTTTTGGACTTTTTACAGTAGCTGCACTTCTGTCTTGTACTAGGTGGCCCAGAGATAGACACAGCACTCCAAGTGCAGCCTCACTAATGCTGAGCAGAGTGGAAGGGTCACTCTTATTGACTGTCTGGTGATGATTTGCCTAATGCAGCCAGGAATATTGTTAACCTTCTTAGCAGCAAGGGCACATTGATGACTAATGTTCAACTTGATGTCCACCAGCACTCCTAGGTCCTTTTGTGCAAAGTTGCTTTCCAGAAGCATGTAATGTCCCCCAACATGTACTGGTGTTTGGGGTGGGTCCTCTGTTACAGGTCTTTGCACTTCTCCTTGTTGATCTTCCTTCCTTCCTTCCTTCCTTGAATATGTAGACCCCATCAAAACCAGCTTTCATCCACAAAATGACATTTAAAAAACAATAGTACATAGAAATTTTAACTGATTTTTGTTAAGGGTATAATCAATGTCCAATTTTGTTAAGGGTATAATCAATCTCTTTAATTAAAACTGGAGAAAAAAAGAGTGGCCCAGAATATCAAAAAGATTTAACAGTTCTTCATTAGCACTGGTCTTTCTTGTGGCCAAATTACCTAGGATTTCTTTGTTCAAAATAAATATCAAAATCATTTTTAAATACAACAGTATTAACATTAATATTCTGGACAGTTGTGCAGACTCAGCTTTTCTAAGTGAACCAAAGTCTCCTAGGGTCTTCCAAGATTCTTAGGAAGACTGAAGTCTATTGAAGTTTCAGTATTTGAAAATAAATAAATAAATAAATAAAATCAAACAAAACAAAACCAACCTTCATTATTTTGAAAGCATTAGCTCTTTTTATTATTAAGGAAGACCATTCATAAATATGGTGGTTGGTTAGACATTTTTTAGATCAATGTAAGGATACTTTTGACTAAACACTTTAAAAAAAACCTTCAGAAGCATCCATCTTTACATGCATCAATACAATATGAAGCAATTATACTATACTTACTGGTGATGATCTGATAAGAGCCACCCTTGCAGTTATGGCAATTAAACTCTTATCTTGTAGGTTATATAGCAGGCAACTATACAATGATTAACTGAAAGTAATGAAATAAAATGGTGTTCTCTCTCTTTGATGTCCTCCAATAAAATGGAATGTATTTCTTCAGAAAAGAAACTGAATAAATGCATGACCTGCACTATTCAGAAGTTTTTAGCTTAACAATTTGATTCTCCTCCATTTCATTCCATTTCACTTCTCTCTGAAACAAATCACCTATGAATATTTGACTTCACCCATTGTGACTCTACTCTGGTTTTCTTTCTGTCAGCTCTTGAAAGTTTGTCTTGTCCTAATACTGGCATAAATTTTAAAGTTCTACATGTTTTCCTGAAACAATTTAAGAACACTAATCTCAGAAAATTCTTAACAGAAAATGAACCATTATTTCCTAGAATTATTTCATGGAATCATTTAGATTAAAAAACACCCTTAAGTCCAACCATTTTTTTAACACTGATTCATTTGTGAATGTTGTGTTGATGAGTTACTTTTTTTTTTTCCATCAAAGTTATTTTAATTCTTAGGAATTGATAACAAGTCACTAGAAGGTAGCTGAACACAAACATTCACCAACAGCCATAGAGGCTATCAGTGATAGCAACCTGACAACAACCACAACACTGTGAAGTTTGCATGTGAAAAATTGATTCAGTACCACTGAAATATTTTGTGTGCTCTGTACATGCTCATCCCAATGGGTACACCAATACTAATTTGAAAAAGCAGTTGATTATCACTGAAGTGGATAATAGGAAGACAAAAAAACTTAACATTTCTCTAGTTTTTTCTTTTTCCTGGTTACCTCATCAGACCTATAATTTGGCTCTGCAACTAGATATTGGTAATATCTTCACTAAGACTCACTAACTACCATGTCAGGCTTATTATCACAATTTAGAATTCACAAATTATCTAATGTATTTCAGATATCAGTTGCTGATCAAATCTTAATTTTAAAGGAAGTTAGATTTTCTTAATATTATAAAATGTGGCTAATTATATGCACAGTTTTATCTCTTTTTCTCCAGTTTCAGGGTATAGCACATGGTAGGTAAAGCAAAGACCTGGAACAGATACCATTTGGAATGCTTTTAGCACATGAGCCTTTTATGTTAAATTATACATTCTTTTTTTGATCTTTACTTCCCAGAATCTCCCAGCAACTATAAAATGATTTTTAAAAATAAATCATTACAAAACACTGATATAAAACTGAAGCTGCTAATTCTGTAGGAATTACTAACAAGGAGATTAACAGTACAGATCAGATGTTGTAGCTGAATCCCAGTGAGCTGTATAAGTGCAGTAATGCACTTAAACATATTTGAAATCACCATGAATGGTCAGTCTAGTAAACCATAGCATAAGTTCTCACTAAGGAATGGCTTGTCTCAACAAAACAAAACAAAACAAAATATTTTTTGAAATAGTATTTGTTAGCTATATGTTTGAGATAGTTTCTAGTTATACAGATTTGCAAATAATAAGATCTTTCTTATATCTTTATAATATCAAGATACATGGACAAGCTGAAAGGTCATGTTTAATATATTATGAAAAGAGAAAAAAATAAGCAGTGGAGTTTTTATACTAACAGCAAGGAAACAAGGAAAAGGTTATGAAGTTGAATGTTACACATCTTTATACATATATATATATATATATTATGAGCCAGTAAAATCAATAGTATTTGGCAAATACGTATGTGTTTGGTTTAAATATATATTTAAGTATTTGGGTGAGAAATCTCATTTGTGCCTTTTATGTCTGCCAGAAGTTATGTAAATCCCAGCTCAGGCAGGTGATGAAGATGAGGGAGCCAGATTTTCCAAGTCAAAGTAGCATGCTTAATTTAGCCTGGCATGGTTTTAAAATTGACACTACATTAACACAAAAAGAATGCTAATACAATATGTCAAGAGTCACAATCTCATGATGGTTATTTCTAGTTTACAAGCACACAGATAATAAAGAATGGGGAGGTTACTTTCCAATAACTAGATTTCCTTGAGATATCTTGTACATATGAGTATTTATTTTCTAAGTGATCATACAAAAAGTCTCTTGAAGTCAAGGACTCTTTCTTTCTGCTTTTGCATTATCTAGAGAGATTACATATTTTTTCAGCATCTCCACTTGTTTCATTCTCAGGCATAAAATGCATGCTTGCAGTAAGACTTTCAGCCAGATGCATATTTGCACAACATGAAGAGGCTTAAAGAGAAAAAAAAAAAAAGGAAAGACAATGTGGAAGTGAATGTATCCATCTCTTAAGAACCTCAAGTAGTAATAAATACACCTTTCTTCTTTGAGTACTTGTTCCATGAACATTCATATGGATGGTTATTCCTGTATGCTTCCCTTCCCTTCCCTTCCCTTCCCTTCCCTTCCCTTCCCTTCCCTTCCCTTCCCTTCCCTTCCCTTCCCTTCCCTTCCCTTCCCTTCCCTTCCCTTCCCTTCCCTTCCCTTCCCTTCCCTTCCCTTCCCTTCCCTTCTTCCCATCTATTTGAGAGATTCTTTGAGAAGATTATATGAGAGAATCTATTTGAGAGAATCTTTGAGAGAATCTATATGAGAGAATCTTTGAGAGATTATTTGAGCGTAGAGGAGCGTAGAGGAGCGGAGCGTAGAGGAGAGGAGCGTAGAGGAGAGGAGCGTAGAGGAGCGTAGAGGAGCGTAGAGGAGAGGAGCGTAGAGGAGAGGAGCGTAGAGGAGCGTAGAGGAGCGTAGAGGAGCGTAGAGGAGAGGAGCGTAGAGGAGAGGAGAGGAGCGTAGAGGAGAGGAGCGTAGAGGAGAGGAGCGTAGAGGAGAGGAGCGTAGAGGAGCGTAGAGGAGCGTAGAGGAGAGGAGCGTAGAGGAGCGTAGAGGAGAGGAGAGGAGCGGAGAGGAGAGGAGAGGAGCGTAGAGGAGAGGAGCGTAGAGGAGAGGAGCGTAGAGGAGAGGAGCGTAGAGGAGCGTAGAGGAGCGTAGAGGAGAGGAGCGTAGAGGAGAGGAGCGTAGAGGAGAGGAGCGTAGAGGAGAGGAGAGGAGCGTAGAGGAGAGGAGCGTAGAGGAGCGTAGAGGAGAGGAGCGTAGAGGAGAGGAGCGTAGAGGAGCGTAGAGGAGCGTAGAGGAGAGGAGCGTAGAGGAGAGGAGCGTAGAGGAGAGGAGCGTAGAGGAGAGGAGCGTAGAGGAGAGGAGCGGAGAGGAGAGGAGAGGAGAGGAGAGGAGAGGAAAGGAGAGGAGAGGAGAGGAGAGGAGAGGAGAGGAGAGGAGAGGAGAGGAGAGGAGAGAACTAGAAAGAGTTTAGCTACTATTCAGGAATGAAAGTCATTTCTTCATTCGTATTAAGCTAGATTTCATCATTCTTTCAATAGGCTAGAGTTAGTTCAATGAGAGGAAAAGAACTACAGCAAATTGCCTATATCCCAGATTACTGATCAAATCTGATTATCTCAGATAAATTACTTTGAAATCCTTTTTGGGTTTTATTTCATTTTAACAAGTTTTCATTTGATTTGGACTGGTTATTTTTTATAAACAGAAAAAATATAAAGGTCATCTTACATTAAAAAATATTTTGCTTAAGACTAGAGTCTAAAGTGGTAAGTGTACTTAATTTGTCAGCATCCCTGGCTTTTTCTTTGTGAGTCCTACAGGATAATCAGCAACATCACCTTTCTTCCTTTTTACCGCTATTATTTGAAAATGAATACATATATCAGGCAATGTCGTGTGTATTCCTAAGTCCAGCTCCACAAGGTCTGGATACTCTATACTCAAAGGCATTGAAGGCATCTACCATCAGATACTAGGGACTGGCCGCTGAATAAAATCTTGAGTGACTAACACAGACATAGTCATCAGCAGCAGAAAATCTACTGGACTAAAGAAAAACCTGCTGTCCTGCCGTGCAAATATTTGGAACTTGAAATTACAAACTTTTCTTGAATAAAGTCCTCACTGAATTAAGAATCTAAATATTTTTCCAAACATTCTTTACTTTGCTGTATTGACATCACTGCATATACTTTGATGTTTTACCTATATTCATAGGAGGCAAATATGGAATTCTCCATTGCAAAATAGTAATCTGCCTCAGGTTTAACTAAATAATTTAGTGCTTCCTTTTGCCAAGTACAAGCATTGCATATTGAGATTTGTCAAATATATATTAAATATTTAGTGCATTATTAAGCACATAGAAATTATACTAATTTCTTTGAATAACTTGACTTTCCCAAAGGGAAATGAATAGCAACAATAGTTTGATTCCATAAGCAACTGTACATGGAATGAGAGTTATAATTCCATTAAAAAGGAATGGGAACTAAAGAATTCTTTTCCATGGCATGATAAGGCCAAGTTTTTCAAGTTTTAGGAAAAATCTTATGGCTTCTTGTGGTTGTTTCTTTCAAATGTAGTGAAAATTTAAAAATGACTATTACAGTTTCTTATGTGCCAATCAAAATTCTATGTTTAATTCAAAGTGATATAAAAAGTAACAAAAATAATTGAAATGACCCTATGAAAGAGTAAAAAGAAGAGCACCACAACTTTTGGAAATATTTTTGGATGAACTTATTTTTCAGAACTGCTTCAATCAATTTCTATGCTTCTGTCACAGAGTCTTTGGAAGAAAAAAAAAAGTTAGAAGTTCAAATGATTTTTCCTGTAAAATAGAGTCCCCTAGGAAACAATATTAGCAAGATGCATATTTGTTTTTACTTCTTGTTCTGGGCAATCAAATGTCATTTTTCATTTTTATATAAAAATATTAATAATGGTAGTAAGATTTGCCTGGTGAAGACTATGTGAAATTTCCTTACTTTGAGCCATTGTGTACACGCACAGCTAGTTTAAGAATAGTTGATACTATTGAAGGATATGTTCACTGTATCCTGTTGTGCAAAAATTTTGTTCATCTGATGCTGTTAGGATGTCAGGTTTCATTTGTTGAGGATTTGCGCACTTTCCATCTATCTCTCAGTACCATATGAAAAGACTTCAGGGTTATTACAAAGCTTTAGTGATATTAATTATTCAGTCATAAAGGATTAACCTATTTGGAACAGTAAGATGGATCAGAGTACAACTACTCTATCTAGATTTTGATGTACTGAGCATTCATCTACCATTAGTTTATGTCTTTGATATTTACATTTTTTATTGTTTTGTGTTTTTTTTCCTATAAAAAAATCACATTCATTTTATGAACTTTTTGAAATGTGGAATTAATAATAGTTGAAATAGTGCCACCAAAATATAGTAATGGTTTGATTACTGCTGAAATACCATTTATTTTTAGTTCCTTTCTTCTAGAACTATTAAAGACTTATGTGCATAAACTTTGCATAAATGAAAGTTAAGCTGCCAACTATGATTGTCATAATGTAGCTATAAATATCAGATGCATTCTTGGTTTATTTATTTATTTATTTATTTATTAAATAAACAGCACGTACTGTTTTCAAAGCAGAGCCCTTAACATTTAGGTGTGAAGAATTCAAACAAGTAGCTGAGCAAAGAAAAATTTGAAAATATGTTTGACAATAAAAGCTTGTAACACTTTGGCTTCCCTTGCTTCCTAGTTATATTTTACTAAGGAAATTATTAAGGTTATTTGTCATGAAGTTGTTATTTTAACACCACAGTTACCAATGTTGTATAGAAGATCTGTAAACTTCTTTTCAACTGTCTAGTTTTTCAGCCATAATAAATATAATTTCAAATAAGGTCATATAAGGTTTTAAAGACATCATTTTTACTAAAATATTTAGTTATAAGTGCATTGTCTGGACTTTTTTGAATATTTAGGAATTGTGACTAAAATTATAGTAATAAAATTTCAAGTACACTTAGAAAGTTTTACCTCTCTTTTCTGAAACAAACAAAAAGAACAAAGGACCTGAAAACAAATTAATCAGTCAGAGTAGTGATTGTCTAGAGGAGGTAGACATATGACCATGCCATAAAAGGCATGGTCAGATTTGCCTGCTGAAAAGGAACATGGGAGTGTTGGTAGATAGCTGGCTGAATATGAGCCAGCAGCACGCTTAGGTGAACAAGAAGGCCAACAGCATCCTGGCTTGTATGTGAAATGATGTGACCAGAAGGACCAAGGAAGTGACTGTTTCTATGTATTCAGCTCTGGTGAGGCTGCACCTCAAATACAATGTTCAGTTTTGGGCCTCTCACTACAAGAATCATAGATTCATAGAATCAAGATCATCTGGTCCAACCATCCCCTTACCACAAATATCACCCACTAGACCATGTCACTAAGCACCATGTCCAACCTTTCCTTAAACGCCACCACCTCCCTGGGCAACCTGTTCCGATGCCTGACTACTATTTTCGAGAAGAAATGTCTCCTAATTTCCAACATGAACTACCCCGGTGCAATTAGATGCCATTCCCTTCTTTTTCTACCACTAATTATCTATGAGAAGAGGACTGGCACCTAGCTCCCCACAACTTCCTTTCAGGTAGCTGTAGAGAACAATAAGGTCTCTCCTGAGCCTCCTCTTCTTCAGACTAAACAACCTCAGTTCCCTCAACTTCTCCTCATAGGACTTATGTTCCAGGCCCTTCACCAGCTTCGCAGCCCTTCTCTGTACATCAAGAGAAGCCCCTCCAGGGCCTTAATGTCTTTCTTGAAGTGTTGGGCTCAAAACTGAACACACTACTTGCCAGAGCAGAATAGAAGGGGATGATCACCTCCCTGGCCCTGCTGGCTACAATATTCTTGATACAAGCCATTGGCCTCGTGGGCCAAGAATGACATTGAGGTGCTGGAACATGTCCAAAGAAGGGCAACAAATTTGGTGAAGGTTCTGAAGAACAAGTCTTATGAGAAGCAGCTGAGGGAGCTGGGTTGTTTAGCCTGGAGAAAAGGAAGTTCAGGGGAGACCTTATCACACTCTACAGTTACCTTAACGGAAGCTATAGAGAGGTGGGGATTGATCTCTTCTCCCCAGCACTAAGTGATAAGACAAGAGAAAATAGTGCCAGGGGAGGATAGGTTGGATATTAGGAAAAATATCTTCACTGACAGGGTTGTGAAGTATTGGAACAGGCTGCACAGGAAAGTAGCTGAGTCACCATCCCTAGAGGTCTTAAAAAAATATGTAGTTATTGAACTACGTTTTCACATACTACTATAAGAGACAGGGTGAACTTGGCAGTGATAGATTAAAGGTTTGGCTAGATGAACTTCGAGGTCTTTTCCAACCTAAATGAAGGAATGTCCAATCAACAAAAAGTGAACCCATTACCAAAAAAAAAAAAAAAAAAAAAAAAGTTCAGGTCACCCATTCTGTTAAACACAAGGAGACCCAGTGACAGATGAACACAACATAAATACATGTGCACACACTCACAAAAAGACATGCATATACATATATATGATTTCTGGTGGAAGCTCTCCAGAAATATTGCAGAACTTGCACCAACTGTAAAACAATAAAATCTATAGATGTGACTGCATTTTAAGTCCTTGAGAATGTCTTTCTTCACTCATGAACTAGACCAAAAATCCAGGTCAAAACACTGTGAAAATAGAAAATTCAAATGTAATTCTGTATTTGAAGTTTCCTGTCCATGTGGCAAGCGCTTATTGAAATCTATCTTCACATCAGTTCATATCTTCAAGTCCAGTTGAAAGAAATTCTGCTCACAAAAATAGTTCCATTTAAGTAATTTAGATGAATAAAGCTGCAAGATCAGACTCCCAAATGAACTTTTGGACTGCTAAGCTTGTCGGGAAAAATATAATATTTCTTTGAACACAATATTAACTGTTTTCCCTTTTCTCAACAATATAATGAAGTTCTTGTGTCTGGTGTAATGTACTCAGTCTTTTAAGCACTCTTTGTGAGTGAAGGGCAGTTGCAGTAACAGTACAGAGCAGAAAGCTTTACGTGATGTTTCCAGATAGCAGAACATGATTCCTGTGCTCCTAATGAGAATGATATGATAAAGAGAGAATCAGCAATATGTAAACACACTTGTCTTCTTCATGTGATTCTCACTAGCATTTCCAGCAGAAGCAAACATCTGTATGGTGAATATTTATTTATCTTTCTTTTCTATATGAAATATTTATCTGCCCTTGGCCTTGGCTTCATCTTAGGGCAGGATTTTGTTAAGCCAAAATAAAAAAAGATAAGATAATATTCATCTCTGCTTGGCAACAGCAGCAAAGCTAGCAAAAAGTAAAAATAATTTAATAAAAGCATTCATCTTTGTCCACCTCGCGGTAGCAAGAACAAAGCATATTTATGTTTTTCCTGTGTATGATAATAAGTCCCAGATAAAAAATGTATTTCCTTGTCTCTGAATGTAGGAATGACAAGGACAAAATTACACAGACTCCAGTGTTGTTTGCAGAATGCATCAATGAAGGAATTGTTTTCATTAACTTGAAAAGAATAAAGAGCAAGACTATTTTTGAGGTTTTGCTTAGAAGATCACAAAGACTCTAGTTTTTTTATTAACCATATTGTTCTGCTAATGTCAAATACTAGTCTCAGGCCTCAATATTATATAAATGAGTTCTGCATGCAGCCATGCTTCAAATTTCAAGAAACACCTGATCAAATGACAAGGGATCTCCAAAAGGTTTGTTCAGATTTTATTGGATTTCTCCAAGAAATCTTTTGCAAGGTTTCTCCACTGCTACATACTGTCACCTTTCAAAGGGGTTTCCAATTGTGCCTATGACTCTAAGTACTATGACTAAGTATCCTCTGTATTGTCCAGGTATATCATGCCCTTATTTTGCCATTTTAATTACAGTGCAGTATCTAAGTTATTTCAATTGCATGTGTATGAAAGCACAAAGTTATGTGGATTACCTCAGATAATCTCATCCTTGTAAGTGCAAGACAATTCCAGGAACTTTTTTTTTTCTAAAATAGATTTTTTCTTATACTACTTTTTCATACTTGTGATCATTTATTTATTAGTCATATGAAAATCATAGTATGCAAGTTCTAATATTTTGTTTAGTAGTATAATTGTATGATCTCAAGGTGAAATCATCATTTATTACTACATGGTGGAACTGGGAAACCTGTAGTATTTCTTTTTACTCAAATAACCTTGAGGGTAAATGAGTCACTGACTAAGAGGATTTTGTGTTTGTAAAGTGAGAATAAATGTATATGATTTCTTGTAACTCTTCTAAAACATATGACCTAAAACTCAAAAGAACTTTGAATAGTATTTCTCACTATCAAGATATTGTTCACAATCTGATTCCTCACTCCTCCATGAAATGTTCACCAGCACCGTTCATCATCTCTGAACGAAAAATAAATGAATTCTTAAAGAACAGAACTCTTTACCCATCTACTTCCTTAAAGTCATATCTATGCAAACTGTTCATCAGGAAAGGTAATTTCTGGAGATTTGTTTCCTCCAGGGCTACTGCAAAAGGATAAAAATACAGTGAGAACATTTCTGACAGGAGGACTGTAGATGTCTCTGTGCTTATACTTGATATATATATGTATTAGTATTTATTTAATATATTTAATAGAAGTATTTTATATTATTTTCATTTTTTCCATAAAAATTAATGGAGGTTTTCATGACAGTTCCATGAGACAGTCTCTTGAAAGGATAAAAATTGACTAAGGGAAAATGAAAACCAGGGAAACAGAAGATTCCTGTATAAATTAAAGGTCATAATATGATCTGAGTCTACTGGAATCTACACCTACAGAGCCCAAAGTTTGAGTCAGTCTGTTTAAGCTCCTTTTCAGAAGCTTCACAGATATAGTAGTATTGTTCTGTGTTGAGGCTGCCTGCAGGTAAACACCATTATTGAAAGAGGAACTGTCAATTGTGTGAATGACCCAAATTCTATCCATGCCATCTGCAAGTCTTTCTCAAACCACATAACATCACCTACAATTGATAAGGTATGTTTAACCTCTGGATAAGACTTGAAATGGGAAAAGACAAGAAAATTATGACCTTGGGAAGTCAGAAACATTTTGAAAATTAACTACTTCAGGACATTACTTTCATTGGAAACACTTTTCCTTCTACCATCAAGTGATTGGGAAGAAACTATTTGCCTGACAGATGTCATGTTACATAATGATGGGCTGGAAAGAGAACTTTTAAAAGACATTTTCGTATCCAGTCTCCTGGTGATGCTCAGAGGATGTATTCTTCAAAGTCAATCTGCAGAACCTTATTTACCATCCCAACAATGTTTACTCAGTAAGTTAATGGCAACTGAGGAAAACAGTGTAACTGATAAAAGCTGATGATATTTTTATACACAGAAAAGAAAAGTCTCTGACAAGAGGCATGAAACCTACAGCCTATGCACATTAGAGATATTTTGTGCTTTGCATAGTAATTCTGGTTCCTTGCAGCTGTACAAAGCACCTGTATAGAGCACGCACAGTAAATTTAGTGTTTTCAGGAAGTAACAGGCTGACTGCACATGTGCTATGCAGTTGATATGGCAGCAGCTCAGCTACTTGAGAGTAATTCTAACAATACTGCCAAATTTCAGAAAATTATCTACTGTTGTGCAGACTCCGGTAATTTTCCAAGACAAATTTCACAGACACAAAGGCCACAGAAATTTTGATCCATGAAAGCTTTAATTCAAAAGAAGAGAGTACATAGTAGCTGTCATAATTGGGTCAAACATTAGTATGGTAAGTTTTTGTGTTTGTTTTTTTTTTTTTTGACTGTTTTTTTTTTTGTTTGTTTGTTTGTTTTTGCTTTTGTTTATTCCCCAAACTTTAAACCAGCATGGATTCCATTAAATCTAAATAAAGTCTATCATATTTATGATTTTTTTTTTCTTTTCACAAGGTTGGGTGTATTAAGGCTTTATTTAAATGTCAAAAGTGTGATATGTAACATAGCCTGAGGAAATAAGTCCTGTAAGTATAAACTGGAGGGGGAGTACAAATATTTTGGCTAGAAGTATATTGAACCATAAATTATACCCAGAACTTAAAAGTGAAATGAGAATCAGTTTCTTTTCTGTTCCGTTTTACTACTTCCCAGAAGTATATGAATAGTGGTGTGCAATCTTAAATATAATAATTAATAATATATAATAATAATAATAATAGTAGTAGTAGTAATAGGGGAAATGCTGATTCTGATTATTAATTATTAATGTTCTACATTAGAAATATTTTAAGCCTGTAAAAACTTGACTTCCTTTTTTACTTTGTGTTGGAACAACCACTTAAATCTGAGAACTGTTAATATTTCTTTCTGAATGAAATTCAACACTATCAAGACAAACAAACATATTTTATCCAAAAAATTAAATTAATACTTATTCTAGTATTGGAATATTCTGCCTTTATAATAAGTGTCAATAATCTAGGCTAATAGCTGGCTGTACTTTTATGTTGTATTTTTCTTTTTTTGTCTATTTTTGGTAATCAAAGTTTCTAAGAGTAATATTTATAAAGAAAGGAAAAAGTCTATTGCAACTATATGTTTCTGAATCTACAACTGAGATTTTTCTTTTGTCTTGTTTTCATTAAGTTTTGTAAATATACACATATATATATCATAAGTCTCTGGAGTTTTTATGTTGGTTTTTTTTTTTTTTGAGCCTTGAGTCATTGAATTGAAAACATAAATGCTGACAAAATAAAATTAACAGTGACAAAACAAAGAATTTACTAATGTATTAATAACAAAGTTGCATATGTTCTAAAGCAAAGTCACTTACAGTAGAAAACCTGGTAAGACAAGAAGCGTAACTCAAATGTCGGTACATAAAGCCACAATAGTGAATGAGAGCTTATGACCAACATTCTGAGCTTAACTATATGAATGACGGTTTTATATTGAAGGTGCTTGGAAATCCAAGGAAAGGTTTGTCTCTTTCTATGTAATTCCAGATAGAATACTCTGTCATTCTGCACATCTTTGTGATGATTCAATGCTTTGAAGTTCCAGTGTTTCTAAAGGAGTTTCCTTTATTTCCTTTTCTTTTTTTTTTCCTTTTACTCTTTTACTATCTTCAATTGCAAGCTGTACCCAGATGGTACAAAGGTAAATTGGCTGATTGACAGAAGAACAGACTAAAACAACAGACAAATCATTATCTAAAAAACAAAAACAAAAGCAAACACACACACACCACACAAAGAACAAGTGCATTAACAAGAATGAAAACATAATGGTTCTCTGAATACTGAACCTGAAGTTTCTTTGCTCAGCTTGCTGCAGCTGAGTGAGTCACTAGCCTAATAGAAAGTGAAAGAAAAATAAATTCAGGCAAGGTAATTAGAAACACTTTTTTTTTTCAGTAGCCAAATAATAAACATGAGAAGTCCCCACAGGGCGAAGCTATGAATGCAGAAAGCATGAGGGTCATTCAAGTAATGATTGTATATATCTTGGGAAAATAGTATACAAGTAAAGGATGAACCTCAGTGGGCTGAATGGCTTTTTTCATTCTCAATATTCATGTATCACAGCTGTCATGCTTCAAGGTACATTACAAAGTGATTACACACTGATGGCTGTGAGATCGCTTCATCTGAAACCCAACTCCATGTGTACCTGGTAGAAGAGCTTCTGTTATTTGACACCCACTGAGCCTAGTTTAAATTTAGCCATTTCAAGATCTCTATTACCAAGCTCATTATTTACTTACACTAAAATAGAAACAGCACAAATGACTCTTGTGCAAGTTCAGACCAAGTATCTTTAGGACAAAACTATAACATTTAGCCAACAGTCTGATGGGGCAATAAAATAATATTTAATTATTACTATTGTTATATTGTTAGCATTGTTATATTATCACATTAAAATGACAAAACTATTCAGTGAAATGAAGAGATTTCAAAAATTCTTAGAGCTTTTCTAGTTGTCTTATTTCCATACAAAAGATGATTTCTGTTCTCCATTTTTAATGGTCTTGGTTCATTTCAATATCAAATTGAAATAGTAATTTTGGTTCATTTGTTTGTGGTAAGAAACAGCTGATTTGGGGAGTACAGTTTAGAATCATAGAATCATTAAGGTTAGAAAAGACCTCCATGATCATCTGGTCCAGCCATCTCCCTACTATCAATGTCAACCACTAAACCATGTCCCTAAGCACCATGTCGAACCTTTCCTTAAACACCCCCAGGGATGGTGACTCCACCACCTCTCTGGGCAACCCATTCCAATGCCTGACTACTCTTTCTGAAAAGAAATGCCTTCTAATTTCCAACACAAACTTTCCCTGGTGCAACTTGAGGCCATTCTCTCTTGTCCTACCATTAGTTATCTGTGAGAAGAGGCATGACTCCCAGCTCCCCACAACTTCCTTTCAGGTAGCTGTAGAGAACAATAAGGTCTCCCTTGAGCCTCCCCTTCTTCAGACTAAACAACCTCAGTTCCCTCAGCTGCTCCTCATAGGACTTGTATTCCAGACCCTTCACCAGCTTTGTAGCCCTTCTCTGTACATGCTCCAGGGCCTTGATGTCCTTCTTGTTGTGTGGGGCCCAAAACCGATCACAGCACTTGAGGTGTAGTCTCAACAGAGCAGAGTACTGGGAGAAGATCCACCTGGTCCTGCTGGCTACAGTATTCCTGATACAAGCCAGAATGCCATTGGCCTTCTTGGCCACCTTGTCACACTGCCAGCTAATGTTCAGGCAAGCATCGACCAGCTCTGCCAGATCCTTTTCCTCTGCACAGCTTTCCAGCCACTTTGCCCCAAGCCTGTAGCATGGCATGGGGTTGTTGTGACCAATGTGCAGGACCTGGCACTTAGCCATGTTGAACCTCATCCCATTGGCCTCTGCCAGTCGACCCATCCTGTCCAGGTCCTTCTGCAGGGCCTTCCTACCCTCTGGCAGATCAATACTTCCCCCCAAATTGGTGTCTTCTGCAAACTTACTGAGGGTGCACTCAATTCCCTCATCCAAATCATCAATAAAGATATTAAAGAGGATGGGCCCCAGCACTGACCCCTGTGGAACACCACTCATGACTGGTTGCCAGATGGATTTAACTCCATTCACCACCACCCTCTGGGCCCTGCCATCCAGCCAGTTTTTAACCTAGCAAACAGTGTACCTGTCCAAACCATAGGCTGACAGCTTCTCCAGGAGAAATCTGTGGGAAAGGTAAATCTATGTGAAATTTTGTTTTACCATAAGTATATGTATACTACTTAAAGCAATGGTATATCTTATTTCCATACACTAGTGATTTGCAAAATCTAAAGTGTTTGATCTTTTATATATAAATGTTATTGCGGGACCATTTGTGTTATGAGAAATAACTTAAATAAAGCTTCCAGTTTCTGCTTCATTTGCTGTGTTACACAAGGTAAAATTTCTGACCCTGTTTAAGATAAGAAATTCACATCAGCTTTTCACATCTTTGAGATAGCTACTCTATAATAACTGCACCATAGTCACTCTTAAAACTACTCCGGAGGTAAATATTGTGACCATTTGGCAATGTGACACATATTAATGTAGTAACTGAATACCAAAATAAAGGGTTTGTAAACATTTAATCAAAAATAGAATTCTTATGCTGATCAGTCATCTGTGTCCATTTTTCATTTGCTTTGAGAATGCTCATAGGTTTGCGTGTGCTCATATGTTTAGCAAATGGTTCTTTTTCATAGGTTGTTGTGGTTTAGCCCCATCAGGCAGCTAAATGTCACACAGCCTCTTGCTGTGTACATGCATATTCATATGCCAACAGGCTGTGCTGAAAATGCAGTATTTGCTTGTCTTTATTAAGAGGTTTCCTTTTAAGAAAACACAGGTTTATTGACTGGCAACATAAAAACTGCTGAGAGTCTAGGTAACTAATCAGAAGAAGCAATTATATGACTTTCAAACAATCTTGAATGGTGAGTGAGAACTATTCCATATAGTTTATACATGGGTACAGCTCACATGCTAATTGAATATTGGAGTAACAATGTGAATTTTAAGTCACTATGGTATTCAGTATCTTCATGCGTGGCAAAGATAGAATCAAGATGGTTGCTGGGGAAAGCTTCTTTGTCTTTTTGCCTGTATTAGGCCTTCTAGTATGGTCCAATATGATTTCATTTATTTTTTTTTTTCCTTTTTGACTATAGAATATATGGGCAATAAAACCAAGTGGGCTATAATAAACGATTTCATACTCATCTTTGATCCAAGTCTGCTTTTAACTATTATGACATTACTAACAGAGCTAGTTGGAATACCTGAATTACATTATTTTTTAGAAACTTTTCACTGGGAAGTTGCTCAGGCACAAGATAATTTCTCTCAGAAAGAGGTGGTATCTGAAACTTATTCCACAGTATAATATTTGTAGAAATTAGTCTATGTGTAAGACAATAGACTTGCTCTGAAACAAAGAAACAAACAAAAATAAAAATAATAAAAAAAAACACTAACAAAGCAAGTAAATGAACGAAAAACAAACAAACAAACAAACAAAAAAAAAAAAAAAACACCTGTTCTTTAAGGACCAGACTTTTATAAGATATTAAGACACACTGAAGTTTTTGTGTCTTTACAATTTGAGAAGTTTTTTTTAATTATTATTTTTATTTTAAATATAGAATACTTAATTGTCTTTTTGATGTCCTGGATGTTTGTGACATATCTTAGAAAGCATTTATAAGGGCAGCTTGGAAATATTGATATTGCAGTGTCTTCATATATATTTTATAAAACTTTGAAGCATAATTGGCTACCATAAGTTTTCCTTGTAAACGATATGTCAGGCTGTTTGCATGTGATTTAATCTGTCCAATCTGACTAAACTAGACATTTTTTTATTTATTTTTTTTTTGGCATTTTTAAATCCCTGCTTTAATTTAGCTGTGCAGACTGGGACTTCTTAGTACTGTGTAATGGTTTATTTGGTATGATCCATGTAATAGATGTTTTCTGTATAACACTCCTATTTTAGTATGGTTCTGTTTCAGGTTTTAGGAGGTTATTTTTTGCCTTGGTTGAATGGCTAAAATGCTTCCTCAGCTAATGATATATATGGTCTGCTATTTGCTTTTCAAATTGGATTCAGATTTTTGGCTTGGTTAAATTGTCTAGACTCTAGAGTAAACAGTTTGCTCATACAAGTGAAAATTGGCTAACTTGATGTGTCTTGTTATGATTATATGAAAAGGCAAAATATTTAGTTAATCTGCAGAAGTATATATATATATACACATACATACTTAGTAATATACAGTACACTATTGTGTGTACGTTTTGGATAAATGTTTAGATCATATCCTCGCCCTTCTCAAAAATCATTTATCCTGTAAACTATGTTTTGTTTACAGTAACATTACACATGATTAAAAGGAAGTATGTGAGTGTATAATTGTACTTGCTGGGAAGGAAAGAGTTAATATTGTTTGATCTTGATCTTGATTAGAGATCTTTGCTATATCTGCAGTATGTGCTAGACCTAGATGACTCTTTCATGACCTTGTAGTATCATTTATTGCATATGTTTGTCTCACAGGCCACTACCCACTCTCTTTATATTCACTGTAGTAATTCATGATGTACAACCTTCAGTAGTTACAAAAATATAAAACTTCTTTCCTCTCAGTTCTACACAGGCTTTCTTTCAGTCCCTAGTCCAGACATGCTATCTTGAATAACCTGCAAATAACCCTCTTCACCTTTACCTACATTTAATCTACACTGTTAAAACTTCACCTTAGGCTAAACTTTGTCCTTGTTACTTTATATGTAATTTAGAATATTCTGGATATAATTTGCCTAAAATAATAATAATAAGAAAAAAAAAATGCTGCAGTTCCATGAATGAGATGTTTGTCGCCTTACTTCCAGAATAATTTTTCACATCCAAATGACATGCATAGCCTGAGCAAACTCTGAAAAAGATCCCCACCAAGCATCGATGTTTAAACAAACCAGCTCAAGCAGATGATTGTTTTGATACTTAGCCAACTTTCATTGTTCCAGTGTTGAGAAAGAATGTATATTACCCCACCTTGGATCTGTGATGAAAGATGTTAGTGACATAACTTCAGGTGAGATCATATAGCCCTAGTTAAGACAACAGGGCTTTTTCATCCATGTAGAAGCTCAAAGCTAAGGCAGTTGTTTGGAAGGCACGTTTCACAAAGTCAGGCAAAAACAGATGAAAAAAAAAATGCAGTTTACAGAACATCTACTGAATATTATTTATACAGTCCTTGAGGTTTACCTGAAGTTTTTGTCCAGCTGTGTAAAATACCATTCCAGCAACTACCATTGCTACTTAAGTTATAAACACATTAGTGGGCTTGTTAATAATAGTTGTAACCAGGCATATCTATGGCACAGGAAAATAATAACCATTTTAAGGTTGTCATCAACTGGATTTTTAATAATGTAGTTGGATTACAGGTAATTGTCAGGTGTTTTGAGAAAGTAAATGTACTTTTTAAAGTCCGGTTTTCTCTCTGTGCTGCAATTTAAACTCCACTTAGTGTGTAGGCACAAAAGCTTCATTGTTCTGTAGAAAACTGGCTTGCCATTCTCTCTTTTCCATGTTGAATAAAAGTAATTGACTATATTTACTGTAGCTTCTGGCCACAAATGTTGGCATAAAAATCTCCTACTTTTGTACTACAAGAACAGAACACACTTCAGCTACTACGACCCACCAAAGACAAAAAATTTAGTTGCTGTGAAATGAACATCAAAGTTCTGCACAATAGCTGTGAGGGCTGGTTTGTTCTTTGGAACATAGTTTCTCTTCAAAGTGGGTAGTAGACTTATATATATTGTCACTTATCAGTATTTTCCTGCTATAGATTTCTCAAGAACATTTTCACTTTATGAGAAATGGGTAGTATCATCTAAGAACAGTTATTAGATTGATTAAAAAAAGGTTAAAAATTGTCATTGAGGCCTCCTGAACTGCAGCCATGTCATTTCTGTGGTAATTATTGTTATATTTCAGGGTTTGTTTAAAATTTTGCAAGTGATTCTTAAAGTTTGCCATTTTCCCAGATCAAATTGCTTTACTCATCTTCCTACAGGGTTCAGGCTTTGTAATTTGATTTATATGGTAACTTTGAAACAAGAAGAGACATTAACAGACCGTTCTGTTTTAATGAATGGCTTGTCAGGTACTGACTACTTCAGTGGCAGGAAACTCTTCCTCCAGGCACTGATCACAAGGGCAAGGCTTCACTCCTGTCTCCTGCCTTGCTTCATTTAATATTCAATAGCAGGCAGAAATAGCATTCATCTGAAGGGCTCATTTGATTAACAACTCTGATATTTCTACACTTCTCTTAAACTTCTTTAATCTACACTGTTAAAACAGTAGTAATTTTTATTCAAACAAATAAGCATTGGATGACAGTCCTGGCAGGGGAAGAAGTTCTTGAATTGCAAGGAACTGAATTCTGAAATGGAGAAGCTGGATTTAAGATTTAATAAACTGACAATTTCTTGGGAATTAAGCCCCAAGAAATTGTCATTTTATTAAATCTTATTAATAAAGATATATATCTGAATTTTTATTTATTTATTTTTTTCCAGATAGTCCCAATTTGGAAGAGAACTTTTGCAATCTGTCCTATAGGTTCCTCATCAGATCGAAGAGCAAAGAAAAAGGTGGATCTGTTCTTCACTGCAGAACAGATATTTGACACAGATTCAATCGTATAAAACTCTTCTTACCAGATTCCACATGTATATTCTATGTATATCTGGGTGATAATGATCAGCTTTTAGTTGTGCATCAGTTGATTTTGTTCTTGGTATTGTTTATTACAACATATGCTATAATAGCCAACCAAATCACTAAAAATATGTAGAACAATTATGGGAAAAAACTTCTGAAATTTCTGAGATGATTTTCTCAATCTCTTGTATTTATTGCTGTTTGAAACTTTCATAAAGGTAGGATTGAAAGACAGAACCAAAAGTAATTCTTTACAACAAAAAAAATGATGTTTTTTTTTGTTTGTTTTCTTAACTGAATGCCAGTCTGTGTCCTTCAGAGTCTTATATTTCTCTTCATACTGTTTTGTTTTGGCATTTCACAAGCAGGTATGCTTTCAGCATTGTGTAAATACTGTCTCCTATTCAAAGTTCAACTAAGTAATTCTGATCTGCTTATTAATATTTATGGCCCACATATATTTGTAGATTTAGCTTTAATAATATCTTGTGTTCCTTTAATGTAGAGCAAAAAGAAAATTATATGTTTCTGTTAATCATAGATTTAAGAACCCTGTGATTGGAAATGCCCCTTAAAAGAGTTGTTTTCAATTAGTGTGATCTTCTGTCTACTGGAAGATTTTTATAGCTGCACACATCTTGCGTTTTCACCCACCTTTTACTTTAGAGACTAGAAGTCCAAATGTTTTAATTAACAATTAAAACTTAACCTACCAGCTCTTTTACCCTGAGCCTTTCTACCAGTATTAACTATACATTCATATCACTCATTCATCAACTATTCATTGGTTTTAGCATCTATAATTCAACATAGTATAGAAAAGGTTTACGGAAAATAAAAAACAGCCTATGTATCTATAGAATTCTGTTAACTGATCTAATTAAAAGGTCTATCAAATTGAGTATAAAATCAAAGATTTTTTTTCTCTCTCTCTCTCTGTGCATATAGTTCTAAATAAGTAAAACCAGAAGGCCACAATAATGAATTTATTGAAGGTGGCAGTAATAAGTGATCTGGGAGCAAAGTTAAATACGCTTTGGGAGTGATTGTGCTGAAGGAGAATAAGAATGGCTGGAAAAAAGGGAATCTGAGGACTATTTTACAGCCAAACAATATGGATCTAACAGATGAATGATGGCCATCAGGTTGATAGTTCTGTACATTTTTAAATATATATATTGTATTCTTCTCAAATAATCAGACAAAACAGTGCTTGGTCCTGTAAAGGAGCTTTTGAGAAAAACTGCCATGAAAGCTAACTGTTTATAGTTTAAATACTAATAAGACAGGCACAGGCTGAGATAACTGCTCAGTTTTTTTGTTATTCTGCTATGAATTTCAATATCCCTCTGAGTGTGGTTGATTGGGGTTGGCTGGGGACTGAAGTTTACACATACTACCAAAATAATACAGACCTGAGTCAGTGAACATTTACACTCCATTTCCGTCCAAGAGCACCTTGATAACATAACTGAGATTGAAGAACAGAGTAATGCAAACTGTACCTCTTCTGGATTCCTGATTATTTATCCAGAAATTCAAGAGAAGCTTTTCTGAAGAAGAATATCCAGGCATCCCATGCCAGAAGAAAGCTGGTCTAGAGCCATATGCTTTCTCTCTTTGCTTCTCTGGACAGAAATAAATAAATGCGGTGTCTGAAGGATGTATGAGATGAAGAAAGAACATTGATTTTTCTGTTTTGATATTTCATCCTTATGATCTGGCAGACAAAACAGTGCTCCAGAAATATGGGATTTTTGCAGATGAGCAGGGTTTGGAGTTAAAAAATGACAATTTACTGATTACAGTAATTGAACTCTTTGCCACACAGTAAGACCTGATTATTTCGTGTGGGACTTACTTCTCTGAATGGGTCAGTTTATCTCATGTAGGTAGCAGCCATCTCAGATTCTGCAGTGACTTTCTGCGAAGATGGACAGCAGCAAGTGACTGAAGAAACTCTCAGAATTCAGAGACTGCATATCTTTTGAATACAGTCATTTTGGAAGGTGCATTACTACTTTGGGTTATCTAGATGCCATAATATAATTCAGTTTTGTAGCTGAAAAAAATACGCATTCAAAACAGATAATCATGAAACAAATCAGTCGATTAACCTTGTGGTTCATTCCATGCAATAGGAATCTTCACTACACACCCTGATCTCTTCTGATTAAATTCAAAGTGAAGATGTGTGCACCAGTATACATTTCAAAGAAAAACTGGCAGGTAGAATGTCTTAAGATCTAGTTTTTCTTACAAAGCTACTGGTGACAGTTCAGCTTCTAGTTTTTTGTTTTTTATTTGTTTTCCCTTGCTTTTGTACACTAGAGTTCTCAGCTCTTAGTGCATTGGAGAAGTAGCCTTCTGGGGTACACATTTGTTCTTATTTATGTCAATATTGTTAAAGGCACTTCCACACTTGAGTATAGCCCACAAATTGACCATAACCAGACATTTCATAAATCAGAGTACTTTCTTTTCAGTCATTACAGTAGCATTGACTTTCACCATCTGTTACAACATGGTCTGAAACATCATTCAGAGTACGTTACAATCTGCAATTATACAATCCTGTGTGCAAAGTATTCCCTATGGGAGATTTGCCTAGGCCTTTCATACATAGGCACATAAAATTCATATATACATGTACAAAAACATTGATATGTATGATAAATTGAGTCTTAAGGCTAGACTGAGTTGGCTGAATGGTTAAAAAACACACAAGCAAACAAAAAACAGGACATATACATTCAGAGAAGTCTACTCTCGAATATTACATGCATGCAAACTAGTTGTTATTTGAACAAATCTGATCCAGCAGTGTTAATGGAACGTATTATAAATAAATTATGTGAGGTACTGACATGATGCATCCCAGTGGCTGCTGGTGCCAGTATTTACAGAGGGTTTGTATGAATATTGAACGTTTTCCATGTCTGCTCACACATGTGTAGAATCACTTCAAGTGATCTGTCAGGTAATGAGCTATGCTTCTAAAGACAACCGCAATGTGTCCTGTAAAAGCAAATTCATAAGGTTTTATTCAGGTAAATGCTCACTTTTCTTTCAGTGGATGTCTTTATTTAAGGCTGAAGGATTTGCCTATAAAATTGGCAGATATATTCCAAAAATATGACTGAGACAGCGTGTATCATTTTGGTGATACACAATGAATAAAAAAGACAGGAAAAGAAAAGCATGAATAAATTTAGTCTTCTGAGTCCCTAATTCTGAAGATTTATTTGCAATTCCTGCTAGGTTGATGTATTGCTATTATATTATTTTGTTAATAATGTGTAGTTTACAATGCTGTTACTGGTATCTCCCTTTTTGCATTCAACAAAAGGCTTCCTCAGAGATTCACTAGCATTGAGCATTTTATGTTAGTCACTTGGGAAGTATTTCATGCACTTATAACACTTTATCAGCATGAAAGGAAGCAAAGAGAATCAAAACAAAAGATTTCACACAGAGCAACACAAAACAAGACTTACACTGAAGAATATTCATGAAAGTCTTGTAGTAGAGCTGAGGGGTATTTGATGATATCAGATATTGTGGTAGCATACACATTTCTCATTCTTTAAAATTGTATAAG
Source organism: Anas platyrhynchos (assembly GCF_047663525.1). Taxonomy (NCBI): domain Eukaryota; kingdom Metazoa; phylum Chordata; class Aves; order Anseriformes; family Anatidae; genus Anas; species Anas platyrhynchos. The sequence continues at coordinate 22,081,740 of NC_092590.1, forward strand.
CCCTCAGGTACAATTTTTCAGAGCCATGCAGTCTCATTCGGTAATCCTGAAGTATTAAGCATTTGTTTATAAAAACTAGAATTCCCTGGGTTTCATTGATCGTACTTATGATGCCTTGTAGACAGAGATAGCCATTTAGATTGCAATACTTGGAACTCTGTACAAGACAGCTGCATATTTTCTGTGACACACAGCTGTAGGAAACAAAATATCATTGATGAAAACAAGTTAGAAGAACAAAGAGTTTATTGTAGCCCACATGATGGCTTCAGCTTTGATTCACCAGCATCTGAGACACAGGAGAACAATTTTATGAGCTGAGCAGAGCCAAAGTGCAATGGTACAAATTGGTGTGGGAGTCTTTTATGTGTCTTATTTCATTGATATCTAAAGTAACTAAGAAATGAAACAAAAGAGGAGAGGCTTATAATAAAATGCACATGTCAATATTCACTTACTAAATCCTACTTGTAGTCTTGTAGTCTCAAAGCTAATTTTATCCAATCGCCTTTTAGTGATAGTGTCTTGCTCTGACTTCCAAATATAATGACTTTTTAATATAACTTGCACTGTTCTGCATCCAAAGCTGGATTTAATCATCCAATTTATTCATCAGAACCAACATATTTTGTAATTAAGCCTCACACCTGCAAAATATCTATACTGAAGTATTAATAAGTCTAGCTTAAGCTTAGAAGAAAAGTAACTTTAGAGAAAGTGCAAGCCTAAACCGCAATTATATAGTGTAAACCATTGTTTGAATCCATTATATCACTGTCTTCCAGTATTTAGGTATCCTGTCACAAGATGTGAGGAAAAAACAAAACAAAACAAACAGTATTTTTGTTTTGTTTTGTTGTGTTTTGTTGTGGTTTTGGTGTTTATAGTAACAAAATGGAAGGAAACAATGCAGTTTAGAGATCATAATGGACCTCATGCTACCTCGGCACATAGTAGCTCATGATAAATAACTTGAAATATAAGATTCTGATAAAACAATGTCTGATGAGTCCAAAAATTCATGTCTAATTTTTACTTTAGCCAGCAGTGTCATCATAATATTTTTTATTTAAATTCTACTAAATATGTTTATTAAAATGTGTATATAACTCATACACTTCTCAAACTTACAGATTGAATCATGAGGTTGATATGGAATGTGAAAGGTTTTAACGCCATAATTCAGTTTATGTGACAGACATTTGTCCAATTGCTCTGGAATTTCTACAGTGCTGCAGCTTTCCCAGGCAATTTATTCTTACTGGTTCACTGTGCTTAAAATCATTTTGTTTTGTTTTGTTTTGTTTTGTTTTTCCAAAATATTTAAGTTGAATCTCACTTGGTTGTGTACAGGCCTGTAACTTGTCAGGTTGAGTTTAGGCACAGAAAACATCTATTCCTTTTACTTTTCAAAGAATTTTATGTACATAGTGGCAGGCAGCTAAGCATCACACAGCCATTCACTCACTCACCAACAGTGAGATGGTGGAGAGAATAGGAAATAAGGTAAAGCTTGGGGGTTGAGATAAATACAGTTTAATACTGCTCACCACCCACAGACCAATGCCCAGCCACTCCCCATCCAGTGGCAGCCCCTCCAGCCAACTCTCTCCAGTTTTATTGCTCAGCATGACACCATATGGTATGGAATTTCCCTTTGGCCACTTTGGGTCAGCAATCCTGATTGTGGCCCCTCTGAGCTTCTTGTGCACCCACAGCTTTCTTGCTGGCAGTGCGGCTTGAAGAGCTGGAAAGTCCTTGATTTAAGCACTGCTCATCAACAACAAATGCTCCCAGGCAAATGCTCTTTGAAGCTTCATTCTCTTTACATTTGTCTTTTTTTTTTTTTTTTTTTCTGACTCACAGTGAAGGATGTGGGTGTGTACATAGAGCTGACTGTTTTCTCTAAAGTCTCACTATAGTCATCCTAGGGGTTTTCAATACAACGTCTCTAAATCTCCCCCTCCTCAAAGGAAAAGGGGGAGAAAATATGATGAAAAGGGCTCAAGTGTTCTCATAAGGACAGGGAGATCACTTACCCATTATCTTCACGGGCAAAACAAACTTGGTGTAGGGACATTAATATAATTTATGGACTATTACTGGCAGACTAGAACAGTGAGAAACTAAAAGCAAACTAAAAACACATTCACCCCCTTCTTCCCCCCCCCCCCCTCCCCCCCCCCGAGCAGTGCAGGGGAATGAGGAATGGGGGCTGCGGTCAGTCCCTGATGCTTTGTCTCTGCCACTCCTTCATGGTTACTCTCTGCCCCTGCTCCATGCGGGGTTCCTCCCATAGGATGCCATCCCTCCTGAACTGATCCTACAGGGGCTTCTCACAGGCAGCAGCTCTTCAAGAACTGCTCCAACATGGGTGCATACCACGGGGTCCATCCATCAGGAACACACTGCTCCAACACAGGTTCACCATGGGTGGCAGCTCTCCCAGACCCCTGCTACTGCATGGGCTCCTTTCCACGGGCTGCAGCTCTGGCCCAGGGCCTGCTCCTGTTGGGGTTTCTCTATGAGCTTCAGCCTCCTCCAGGCCACATCCACCTGTTCCACCGAGGGTTCCTCCACAGGCTGCAGCATGGAGATCTGCTCCATGTGGGACCCATGGGCTGAAGGGGAACAGCCTACTCCACCCGGAGCCTCTCCACAGGCTGCAGGGGAACTTCTGCTCTGTGCCTGGAGCACCTCCTGCCCTGCTGCTGCACTGACCTTGGGACCTGCAGGGCTGTTTCTCACGCCACGCTTTCTCGGCAGCTCTTGCACAGCAGTTGTTTCCCTTTCTTAAGTCTGTTCTCCCAAAGGCACAAACAACATTGCTTACTGGCTTGTCTGGCCAGTGGCAGATCACTTTGGAGTCAGACGGAACTGGCTGGGCAGCTAACGTATCCTAACACGGGGCAGCTTCTGGACTCTTCTCACAGAGGCCACCCCTCTGCCATGTAAATCCAATACAACCATTTGCACATAGATTAAGAAATGTATTGTTGACATCAATAAACTGCAGTTTGAATATTTTTATTAGCAAGATGGTTATGCTTTCTTAAAAAAAAAAAAAAAAGAAAAAAAAGAAAAAAATGGCTTCTGTGTAAATATATAGTTAAAAATGGTGGGCAAGGGATTTTAGCTTGGAGGAAAGGGTTTGCAGAAAGGCTTAATCTCAGAGCCCTTCCTAACTGACAGTACTATGTCACAATCCCACCATACAGTACAAACTGTTGTGAATAAGAACTGCTGATTCTTATTCATGAGAAAACTATTCATTGCTGAAAACTTTTTTTTCTCTTTTTTTTTTTTTTTCTTCTACACGTTGATTAACCAAACAATTTGTATAACCAATGTGGGAAATGCTTGTAAATAGAGTCAGCATTTAAATACAAAACCAATTGCACATAGACATTATCAGATTTGAAGAAAATTAATGTACAAGTTTGTGTGTACTACTGAATATTTCTCCTTAACATCCGCTTCCTGATTGATGTTCATATGCTCTTTTTAACTTACACTTAAAACTTCATTTTGCTATTGAAATATAGCTTTGGAGAAGAGGACATGCATGGACAAGCCCTACAAGAACCTAAGGAAGACCAGGTTCTTGCAATTTCTAAGCCTGCCATTAATGAGTCAAGTATTAATCCTAAGAAGCGTATCACTTGAGAATCAAAACAGAAAGCACTTAACATTTATTCCTTTTGAAAAGTACAGTGCAAGATGTAATTTTAGATGGAAATAAGCTTTATTTAAAACTTGAAACCTGCTTTGTGGTTAACTATATTCAGTTGGTTTTAAATGCAGTCATGGTAAACACCTCTTAGAATAAATTGATAATGTGGCTTATATCATAATTTGATATATAAGTAGGTTATGCGAAAAAAAAAAAAAGTTTGTATTGATCTGCTCTGTGGCTGAGAAACAAAAATGGATATCCATTGATGATGAGATATAACAACTCTGTAGCATTGATCCACTCTTAATCTTTGTCCCTTTCATCAGGAATATAGAATTAGAAAACTGATTTAGAGAATTTCATACAGAGATAGGCATTGGACAAATTGTATACCAGGAGAGAAGTGGTTTCTGAAGGAGAGAAAAGGAAGTCAAAAAGGATAATGAGAGTCAGGATTCAAACAGGGACTCATACTCTGTGGTACAAGTTTTCTGTTTTGGGTGAATCTTATAAAGACAGAAAGGAGGAAAGGACAATGATAAAAAGGAGGGAAGGATATGTGGACGGAAGGAAAAGATTGAATTGATCATAGGTAGAGTGACTACTATGGAGGAATTAAGTTGAAGAAAAACAAGCTATAAAGAAAAAAATCTCTCTGCAAAAAGAACATAAGAGCACAAATTCAAGAAGTCAGGTCTCCTGACATATTGTTTCTCAGAGCAGTTGCCCCACAGCTCCCTGCATGTCTTCCATCCTCTCCCATTGGACTTTCTGTCAGAGTTAGAAGGAAGCCCAACTACCCAGGTGGCTTCACCCTAGAAATGTATCCTTCCAGAGTATAAATTAATGGGAAGGTAATTGAATAGAAGTTGGTATCCCTGAAAAACATCCATCCCATGCTAAAGCTAAAAAGACATAAGGACATTCAAATTTCCTCTACACAAATGTGTATATGTTCACCTTGTTCAAGTAGTTTCTTGGAAATAGGAACTCTCTTCAGTTAAATGTGAAATTAAAAAGAAATGTGCACCAGTAGGTTGTGAAATTATTTTTCTTTTTTTGTCTAAGATTCCTTTACCTCATACAAGTCATGCTCATTTGGTCTTAAAACCTGCATTTTTAAAGCAAAACAAAAACAAACAAAATGTGATCACCTTTGTAACATCATAAAAATGTTCACTTAGTTTCAACATAAAATATCTAAGTATTTTTTCAACAGTTTTTCCTAACAGTGGGTTCTCTAGGAGTCAGAACAAAGAGTGTTAGATTTACAGCTAGTATGAACACTTGCAAATGCTTATTGACTACATATGGAACTTCCAAATTCACAACTAATAGCTGCAGAAATAAAAATTCACAATATCTTTGTACAAGTTTCACTGACATCAGTCTACCTATGTTATATTACTGAATTCTTTCTTCATGTCCTTGAAACACCACAGTTTTAAATTAATTAAAATTCACAGCTAAGAACTTCCCTTGTCATTAATGCATTTGTCATTGAAGATTTGTTTTTCAAAAGAAAAAAAAAATAATAATAACACAAGACCCCCTGCCAACCTACAATATCAAAAACCTTCTGTTGCACAAGAGGAATTCCACATTTAGGTATCCTATTTTTAAGGATTTCACCTTAACTGGAGAGATCACTGTACTAGACAACAAGGATAAATGTAATACAATAAATAAAACCTATAAGGCTACATTTATGCTTGCTAATTCCATATTTTGATTTAAAATATTTGATGAGTTTAGCAGACTATGAAATTCATTAATATTCATGAATAGTATAAAGTGATAGCATATTATAGAACAATGATTTGCAAAACGTAATTGCCATTGACCAGTCACCAATATTTACGTCACAAAATAATGGCTCCCTTACAGTATTAAAAATTAAAGGTTTAATGACAAAAATATATTTGATCCCACCAAAATATTATTATATTTTTAATTTAATTTTATATATTTTTAATTATTATTATTACTTCTAAAAACTTTAAATAAATAAATAAATAAGGACTTTAGGGTCTGAAATATGAGAAGTACATACCAGGAATTTTCTAGCAAACTGGTATTGATTGACCTTCATCAAAACAGAGTGACATTTAATATTTTTTTGTATGTCAAAAAATATGTCTGCCTAATCTAATAGGATCTTGTGTGCCAATTTCTACAAGATACCAGCACAATAAAAATGAGGCTTAGGAATGAAAAGGTTGTCAATACAATTTATAACATTATTGCATTCCAGTTTGCCAAACATCATAAAGTTATAGACTAATAAACTAGGAATGATACATAAGATCTCATAAATTCTAGAGAAAAAGAATGTAATATGTGTATATCCATACAGCGTTGTTTTTTTATTTTTTTAATGTTCTGCCTACTTTACCTACCTGTACTACTTGTAATTCAGAGAACATTACAATAGCCATATTAACTTGTTTATTTAATTTCTCGGTACAGTTTGACAGTTCTTGTTGAAATTGTTTGTTATTCTGCAGGATTTCTTGTTGTTTGGTTGTTTGGCTGTGGGAGCAGTAGATTTTGGTTATGAAGCCAAAGAAAATAAACTAGTAAGAAAAAATTGTGTTTAGAATAACTGTTGGCATCATTTTCTGAAAAACTAGGTATCAGAGGTAAAGTACTGGAACTTGTGCATATGGCAAAATATACATTTTCAGTATTCTTTGCTTGATCTGCAAATGCCAGAAAGCCAAATGTGAAGCTGAGACAACAAGGGCTTCACTGCTCACAATATAATATAGTAAACATAAAGGAACAAGGAAATCGGTGCTTCATGATAAAGTGGAGACCAATGATGTTCAAAGTTCAGGGAAGAAGCTTGAGGTGTTTGAGGTTCTGCTCCTAATGAAAACTTGTCCCATTTCAGCCAATGAGGTGACTGAACTGATGTACATTTCACATACAGGTGAGGAAGCTGTCAACCCTGACTAAATATGAAGAAGGTATTTGCAAAGAGGTTTCCTAGACTACTTGAAGGATCTCCAGCCTACTCATGCTTGCTGAGGGGAGCTCAGGAAAAAAAAAAAATAGTCAGAATTATTCTTCTGTCCTTCTGTTCCTTCTACTGTCCTTCCTCATCATTTGCAGGGTAGAAGGCATAAGGACATTCAAGTATTTATGCATGTTCATTTGTATGCCTGTAAGAGTCTGTGTATAGGCAAATCTCATACTTTTAGCAGATGAAAGGCCTAAATTTCATAAGGCCTTTCAGCTGTAAGGAATATTCTACAGTCTGTGTTTTCCTATATTGTACCTGTCATAATTTGATCTGCAGTGGCTCCAGGCAAGGGTTCATATTCATTTGGTAGATGGCATTTCATACACTGCATGATATATACCAATATGCACACAAGTAAGAGGTACGTGCATCTTCAACATTTTTGAACAACAGGTAACTTATTTACATACCAAAATTCAAATTTAGACGTTTCATTTTAGGTTCCTCTTTCAAAGTCACCATGGAAGCTTTCTGAGTGTTTACAAAGATAAGTACTGACCAGTTAAATGTTCACAGGCTTGAAATTTCAGACAAATAATTATTCTAGGAAGTTAAAATATTCATACATATAATTTACAGATTACATAAGTGATAGAAAAGAAATTATGACTTTCATATCAAGTGCCAACACCTCTTCCAAAATATCTTGGTAAAGTAAAAACATTTCAGAAAAAATGCATAAATAAATGTTTGAAAACATCATATAAAATGTGCAAGGCATTGTAGCCTGGTCTTCTTGGGGTGCATTAGACAAAGAAAGAAGTATAAAATGAAGAGAAAAATCTAAAATCTTTTTTTTTTAAAGATTTTTAAAGATTAAAAAAAAAATTTAGATTTTTCTTTTTTTTAAAAAAAAAAAAAAGCTAAAAAGCTATTTGAAAGCTTTGGAGCATTGGGCTTTGGGCAGCTAGAGTTTGTTACTGAGAAAAAATATATATGTACGAGTTCATATTAAAAGTGGCTTCTGTGTCTGACCTACCTTCTTCTTTATCCTTTTTCTGTTTTCCCTCATGGTTTAAAAGTTGTAAGAGACTGGCGTTTTGGATGTTAGCAATCAGCAGCTAAGTTAAGTATAAATAGGTATTGCAGTACACCTTTCTGATCTAGAAAAAGATCAGCAGCTGCAATACACTAAATAGAGAGACTCTGGTGAGCACCCTTTATAAGACTTATTTCACTGGAACCCTACATTCACAGCAGACACTAGATTAATGTAAAAAATCACCAGGCCTTCCTAAAAGAATTTAAAAATGCATGCAGAGATTTTGTTACCCTGTAGAACTTTGTAACACCATCAGAGCAGTTTTCTGTGATTTTTCAACCATACCCACTAAAGATGCTGTTCAGTTGATGAGTACAAAGAATTCTGGAGAAGAACATCTGAATGAAATTTTTGTCTTACCAGTTTTCTAATGAAAAGGAATAAGGAACTTGCAAGGCTGTGACCAAGGTACATGAGGACCAAGAATACAGGCTGTAGAAATGCTTTATTGACTGCCAACCTGAGGTTTCACAGGAGGGGGTCTCTTTATTTAATTATTTATTTTTCCAGCATAATTGTGCTAACTGGGCAAGGGGGTAAGTGTCAATTAAAATCAGAAGATCTAACAGAAATCACTTTTCCATATAGATGATCTTTAGATGTGAACTACTATGAGAATGAGGAAAAAAATGGATTTATATTGATCTATTTTAAAGTAAAAAATAACTGATGTCATACAGAACTGGACTATTGCTTATTCATTAACTCTGGCTGTGGGGCCAATTGTTAGGCTGAGCCAAGTTGGCTGTGTATTGCTTTAGCAATTCTAAACACAATTAAACCTGTTCTGACTAACTGGGGATTTATCCCACATGGGAGAAATCTCTGAGCAATGTAAAGCTGTCACTGCAGCAACCTGGCTAGGGAAATGCTAGTATTGGGGCAGGAAGGACTATACTTGGAGCATACCATGCTCCAGTCATCCCTGCCAATGTAATTGCCTCTAAGGGATTCTACCATCTGCTGCAAGTTAAAGAAAGCCTGAGGCTATTTTAACTTGTACTGGGATTTAACCTATGAGCAGGGGAATGCTAAACTGGCTTTAAGCCAGGTTTACCTTCTTCTTTTCTACATCAAGCAGAGTATTTCTCTAATTATAAAATCTATTTAAAATCCATTTGAAGTTCAATTAGTTAATATGGAATTGATTATGACTTCAGGTGGGAAATAGATCTTGGAACCAAATGAACTTCTGTGTTCTCTGCTTTTCATACAAATGCTCCTAATAAGAAGAAAAACAGACAAATGTCAAATGCATTTTTTCTCAGAACATATTTTTTTCAGAATGTTTACATTAAGTCAATTAGAAATTCTAACTTGTTGAAACATGTCCAAGAGTAATAACAAAAATACCTAAATAAATAAAATGTGAAAATATGCAATTCAGTGGGAATGATGCATGGATAAAGATCTGTCATCACTCCCTCACTATATAATTTTACCTATTCCACGCCTGTGGCATGTGGTAGCAGTGAAGGAGATAGCTAGGTTTAATGTTACAACTGTTTATATCTGTGTCCTTTGGGACCCATTCTGGAATTTTGCTTGCTATTCTTCAGTCAATGCCCTTGTTATTCTCTAATATTCCCAGTTCATCATGACAGTATATACTAATTCTGTTCTATGTAAAAAGTGTCAGTATGGACAAACAGTACATTTTATTGAAAGTCAAAGATATCATCCAAAAATAATATGCAAAATTATAGTTCTTTAATATATTTTGTTTTCTGTTGAATTATAAAGAATAAATCTTTTTTCTTTTCCTCTTTGTAGTGGATGAAGATATCAGTAGCATGGGAAATGATGCTGGAGCTCTTTTCCTATGGCATGTTATTATTTTTTAGTGGTTTTTTTTTTGTTTGTTTTGTTTTTTTTTTTTCCATCATTTGTTGTAGAGAAATTAGTGTGTGACTGTGTTTTCTTTGTTTGTTTGTTTGTTTTCTAGGGATGGTTAGAACAGATATGCAAAGCATTCTGGAGTAACTGTTAACTTCATGATTCGCTGTGATGGCTAGGACTCAATTACTTTGGTGTTCTTTGATGTTACTAGAAAGTGATCATTGGTGCTGAATTTTACTACCTGTTGAGAAATTCATAGATTGACACTGAATCAGGCCTCGATATCACAATGCCTCAATATCACTCTCCTCACACTAGCTATGGTAAAAATTATGTTTTGTTTTGTTTTGTTTTGTTTTTAAATGATTATTAGTACCACTGTGTTTCATAGCCAGTAAGTCTCATTGATGAGAATACAGAATCTACAACAATCATTGAACTTAAAAAAAAAAAAAAAAAAAAAAAAAGCAAGCATTATTTCAATCATTTCAGTTCACTGCAGTTTCAGTGGTTTTTACCCTTGCAGGAAGCAAAACTTTAGAGCTGTTTGCATGACTCGTACTTATCAGCCCTTTGTCAAAATGGTTCTTGTTAGACTTATATGTAACTTATATGTAATTTTCCCACAAAAAGCTGTGGCTATATATGAATACTGACTGAGTAAGCTAACAGTCTAAGAACAGGCTAGTTCAATAGTTCAACAAATGGAACTATTTCAGACCATATAAGAAAATTTAAATAGAAAGGAGACTAACGTAATTATGATGTAACCCATAATTTTCACATTCATATGTTCTCTTCAGTTAGTTTGGTCACAACAGGAATATTTACAGTTAAAATAAATGAGCATAAAACTGCAATTTATTAGGAAGATTTTTATTTTTTTTCTTTCCAAGTACAAGCATTTTTGCACTACCTAATAATTTCAAAACCAATTTAAGAACAGAAACTATCCCTAAATTAGGCAGAAGAGTCAATAGAAAGGTTAGATTGTGCCACAGGGAACATTAAAAACATGAAGAATTAATTAAGACTTTTAGTATTGTTAAAGACTGTTACGAAGAAGGAAGCTCATATATATGGAGGAAGCTCTGAGGTGACTATATATTTTATGAGGCTGAATATCCATGGTTTCAGTATAAAATTTTAGTAAGTGAACAAAATGTGGCAATGAAGGGTATGGGTATATTTATTGACATCCCCTATTTGTACTACTTAGGACATCTGATCAGACAATCTCTAGGCTCATAAAAGCAATATTGGGCATGTGAAATCTGGATTTGTTGCCTATAAAACAGATGTGGTATCACCACACACATGGTATCACTTTGGGATTACCATCCGCTTTTAAGAAAATTGTAACTAGGGGGTTGAAGAAGAAAAGAGTAAGAGAGACTATATGAGCATTTAATGTAAGATTATCTCCCATATGATAGATTACCACTTGACTAATCATCGTAGGTTTGTCCAGTAAACACACATGAATTGCTATGCAGTCTTCTAGGGTTAGTGGCTGAGGGTGTTCTGTCTTCTCCCCACAGAAAAACAAATAAAAATGGTCATTGTAAATTAGTGGTATAGAATACAAAGTGTCATGTGTTTTCAGGTTCAGACAACTTCATTGGCATTGTAGCTTTATTTGTATGGCATATCATAAAAGTGTTGCCAAAATCAGCAAACAGCATAGCATGTGCCCATCAACTGCTAATTCACAGTGCTCCCAGAAGTCCTTGGGATTTTATCCCATGAGTTCATTTTGCATGTTTGTCTATACATAGTTTAGTAATAGTTTGCTACATGTTATACTGCTGGTTTAACTGCCAAATTAATATTTGGAAAAAAGGAATTAATTTCCCATAGGGAGTATTTTATGATTTGCAACATTCAGAGGAATAACATTACATTTCAAATCGTTGGCAATCTGAAGAGGACATAAAAGATCAGTGTGATTTTGCTTATGAATATGGACAACTTAACTGTGTTTTTTTCCTTTGTCCCACAGAATGCCGTATGTATATTGGGTTACTTCCATCTCCTTCAGAGATTCTGACACCTTACAGAGTGCAGAGACATTCAGGCTACCATCCACAGATCTGCTACCTTCACACAGCTGTGTGCAGTCTGGCTTGAATTTGGAAAGCTCTCTTAGGTTTGTCAGACTCTGTAAAGCTGAATTTATAAACAGGTTTTTAGAGAGGTTAATTTATTTAGACACAGGACTACACATACATAGATATACTGCTTTGCACCTGCAGGCAGCTTGACTCTGGCTAATTGCAATAAATGTGCAGGGTATTTCATCTTGGTGCTCAAAAGTGGTGAATCAGGATTTCTTTTCTACTTCCATATATGTGTGTGTGTATATATATGTATATATATACGAGATTTTTTTCTCACTCTCTGTGTACACAATTTTCATCTCCTTCTCAGCACATTCCTGTTACTTTTTAAAAGTAATCAGTCAAAAAAACATACATTTTTCAATGCAACAGTTCTTTCTGTAGCACAAGAAATACTGTATTTACAAGGAACTGGAAACAGCTTAATGGTCGCCAGAGATTTGCTCTTACTGTTGTTATGTTTGGGGGGAGTTTAGATGGAAAGAAAAGTTGTTGTTTTTTCATTCACAAAAAAAAAAAAATAAATAAAAGGAAAAAAAGTCATTATTGTAATGACTTTTTTTTTGTAGTAATGATTACTACAAAAAGTAATCATATGTTTGATATTGAAATATTTCAGTTCAAGCTATGTGTGTCTACACATACGTGATATCCTTGAAAATCTGAGCATCTCTTCTCCAAATGATCCGATGGGACATTTCATTATTTCATTACACAATTAAACAGTCATTCAACTTTGCATAATACCTACAAGGCTGAAAACATGGACATAAGATATAAGACAATAACAGCTAGAATTATCACTTATATGTTTGTTTTTTTTTTGGCTAGCCCATCTGCATACTTAACTTTATATGTCCTCGTTTGTTTTTTTTATTTTTGCCAAGGTCTTTCTGCAACGGTGGTATTTACGAGATCACAAAGTTTGTCCCCTTACGGCACCAACCATCTCACAGCACTTATACACCACTGTGTTTACTTCTGAAACTTATACCCTTAGTTGTCTGAAGTATAGTTTTCCATAGGACATTTATAGATTTTTCCAAAACACAGAACACTTCACTACCCTTTCATACAAAATCAGATCTGCAATTATTATCTCATCTCTATCTAAAAATCCATTATCTGTAAGTGAATAGCTATTTTATTTTGGAAAGAGTCCCTTATCTTTCAGCTGGCAAAAATGTTTTTTTTCAGGTGTCTTTCTGTCACCAAGCAAAGCAAGACCAGTTAGAGACATCGGTAAAATGGGACTATAAAGTTATGATGCTGCTGAATACATGTTTACTGTACTGACAAGTGGTCAGTGTAGCCGTACAAGTGAATGTAAGATTTGTTTGACTAGCTTTTATTTTCTTTATTTCTTTTAACATAAATATTTAATGCTCTTGGATCAGTAGACATGGGGCTCAGTGCTAAGTCTGGCAATGCAATAACTGTGGATAAGAGTTATTACAAGGCTATGGAGACCTCTGTATATAAAATGGTGTCAGGATCAGTTGCAGTAATCAATGGATACTTTTCTTTTTCATTCAGTACTCAGTCAAGCATCTGCTATGCCCCATAACAAATGAATTATTTTTGAAGAGTATTATTATACGTAAAATCTTTTTGGAAATCTATACTGTTGCACACAATTGTCTGTTGACACAGAGTTGGGTTACATTATTATTAGTCTGCTTTCCCATTGCTAGCATTGTGTTTTTGCTCCAAAACCTGTAGGTGTAAACATGCATCTAAAATTTCCCATAAAAAACACTTCCTCCTCAGTCAAGATTTCACATGTTCCTGTATGACGTATTGAATTTCTACCTGAAGAAGTAGCAAAAATATAAAGGCACTTGTCCAGGAGTCACAGAAAGGAAGAAAACTCCCTCCACTTTCCATGGCTCACTTGCCGTTTTCTTTACACAATCTTCCACACGTTTTTCCATCTTCACAAGTTGCAGAGAAAAATGATGCAAGACTTCCCTTGCTCTGAAAGTGTCAATACTAATAGGATTACTACATTTTTTTTGTGCAATATCCACTCTTAATGCATGGTGCATTTATTTATTTTTCCTTCAGAAAACCCCTGTGAAAAAAAGCAACTAACAAGTACTGTAGGACTTAGAATGAATGGGAACTCTGGGCTGAAATTATTCTTCTACAATGTGTGAAATATTTAAGAGAACCTATTATTAATATATATAAATATTAATTATTTTAATGACATTATATGCTATGCTATGGAATCAAAATTCATAATCTGCTCAAAAAAATTCATAATCAGATCAAAATCTGCTCAGTTCAGATTCTAAGAGCCTGGTGAGAAACTGAGAAATAAATAGAGAATGGCTTTTTGGAAAACTGACCTAGCACACAGCCTCTGACAATCATTCTGGATTATGGAACACAGATACATGGATCTGTATACACCATTTCTGGGGCTTAATCTCATTCCCCTTTCACAGAAGAAAGAAGACAATTCCTGCTAATTCCATTAAAAAAAATAATAATAATCACATCATGAAACCTTCTTAAACCTTCTTGTGTTTCTGTTTCTGCTTCTGAAATATTCCAGTAAAGATGCAGCAGTTCAGACTGCACATTATTATACGTAGAGAAAAAAAAAAAGGTTTTTTTTTTTCAAAATATTATCCAGATATTATACAAGAAAAATAGAATCTGTTTTCTTTATTCCTTACATGCCTATAATTCTAGATTCATATATAAAGAAAAAACTCTTAAGGATACACTGCCAGGAGTATGAAAATCATCATGACAACACTGTAGAAAATACGCACAGAAAAGGCCTTTTCCCAGGCTAACCCCTTCCATTTGCAGAATGGGTTTTCATTATATTATCAAAAGAACTATAGCTAGTACAATCACATTTCAATGAATGACAAATGCAATTCTGATGACCATTTTTAATTTATAGCAGGTCTGTGATCACAAGTGTTATAATCACACCATCATCTAAATTTATGAAAAAACTTTTTCAACAGCTTAGTTTTGTGCCACTTTCTCTTCCTTTTTAGATTTGCTGTCATGAGAATGAAAGAAGGAAACATCAGTGTCTCGGTATTTGGTAAACTGTAGATAACAGTGTGCAATTCTGCAATTCTAACCTTATTAATAATCAGGATTTTAATTAACTATGCATGACCCATATCATCAACTCCAGTGTCCTGTCCAGTGAAAAGGAGAAGAGCATCAAATCAGCACTGGAAACAGAAGAAGAACTGTGTGACATGGCTTTTGTGGTACCACATTCTACAAGGCACCAGATGGTATATGGTTATCCTTAGACTCTATAAGACCTCAGTTCGGTGTCTGTGTTTAGGATGTCTGAAATAGTTGAAATAATTCCAGCTGTACGTACTTATTTATGGAAGTACAAAACTAGGAGGTTTATCCAGTTTAGTATGACAAGGAAATATACTGTTTAATCTTTTTGAAGTCGTACCTTTCAGTGAAAGAGGCTTTCTGCTTCAGATTGACCATTTAAATTTTGTTACAGGATCAGTCCTTTGATGATTAAAGATCTCTTTTGACTTTTTTATTATTATTTATGGCCAGTTTATACTTCTACTTGTGCCAGAATTTAGTTTAAATACTTCTCCTGTTTTCTCTCTCTTTTCCCTGATGTAGTAAAAACCTTTGTGGAGCTGGAAGAAAAGAGAAATGGTGTGCATACTTGATCAAAACACAGAATTATGCATGGCCTAATGTCATGTCATTTTCAGTTCTTGCCACAACCAATGTCACTGACCTGAAATATCAGAATATAATGCCTTTGATATTCAGTAAATGATTGTGATTTGTGGTGCACACTCACTTTTTCTGTCCTTGGCCAATTTATATGCTTGGCTTAAAAACCCAACTCTTATCTCCTTTTGTAAGGGAGGCTAAGAATATTTGGAACTACAGACAGTATACTAGAAAGTTTCTCACTAAAGCCATCTGTAAGACTGTTGATACTCCCTCATCCCAACTGAAAAGAGCGAGCTTAGGTGTTTTTATACATTAGGTGTTTTTATTGGTACCTGCAAACTTCAGAGTCTTGTTGCATTGATAGCTTATAATTACTCAGTAGTCCATAAACACCAAATTCTTCCTTGTGTCCCAACCAGTGAACTCAAAACCAATACTGTTTTGGAGATGCCAATAAAGAGTGGTCCTTCTGTCCAGCTTAAACCTAGACTTTGATATAATTATTTCAGTCTTATCTATTTATTTATTCTTTAGTCATCCTCGACTTCCTGTAAAAATTTCTAACTTTCCAGTATTAATGATATTTTCCAACTTTGTGTCAGTGGCAAAATTACTTAAAACACTTTTCCTACTTTTACCAACTTTGCTAATGTGTCTGTTCAATAGTAATCATCCTGCACCAGATCATTAAGGAAATGGTCTGTTAATTTCTCTTTACACTTAGCTCAGCTTTCAATAAAACCAGCTGATTTCTGTCTCTTCTCTTCAAAGTCTCAGTGTAATCTCATTATCTGCAGTCTAATTTCCAAATATCCCAGTATGCAATGGATAAGAGTCCAATAAATAGTCCTAGGAAAAAAAAAAAAAAAGAAAAAAAAAGTAACAGCTAAGATTTTTTGAGAGAAAGAAATGATCAGGATGGTAGTCTGACATGGATCATGACTGGTAAATATATTCATTCCTTTTCTTTTATATCCATAAAATAAATTCAACATTTATTGCAGGCTACCCCTATTCTAGTATTTTAGTCTAGTAGTATTTAAAACAATTACTAGCAGAACCATGATTTTTCTGCCAGTTATTTAAGTGGATAGACAGAAACCACCTAATTCCACTATGTTTTTATTTTCAGTCCCTCTCTTTCCCTCCTCATTTCAATCAAAAGAAATAGTTTGATAAAGTCTGAAGGAACTTTGCTGCTTCAAGAACTTTGCTGCTTTTGGACAGCTATACTAAAAGACAACAGTGTATCTAAATTTGATTTTTTAATCTCTTCTCCCTTTGTCTCTTCCTGGATTCCTGGACATTGACTTTCAATATCCTCTTATACTCATCCTCCTTTTATTGATTTTTTCCCCTGCACTTTCTTCCTTCTGCATGTCGCACCCCCCCTCTCCCCCCCATCTCTCCACTCCCATTCCACTCTTGGAGTAAAGAGTCTGAAATGTTAACAGAGGAGTCATGACACTATCTGGATGTACAAGATCAAACTATGTGTTGAATATGTGTCAGGCACACATCTTGATTGACTTGCCATACCCTGAAATATGGGGTTGTGTCATCTCTGTTTTTGGTTTGGTCAGCTTTATTAGGTATTGCTGCTTTACTTCATTCTCAGATGGTCAAACTTCAGGAACTTAATTCCTCTTGTAAATACTTAGTACTACACTTATAATCCTTAGATCACAAATGACTATTTTAGAAATGGTGCATTGACTCATTTTAAATTACTCAGCAGTATAGACTCAATCAAAACTGACATATACAACAACAGAAATCCAACAGATATTAATCTTCTCTGATTCACTTTAATTACATGCATCCTTCAAGGTGTGGCCAGACATAATGCATCACCATGCTACCTTAATTTAAATCACCTTTCTTACATTAGCTCATATTTATGTTAAATGGTGAATAAATGGCTTACTTATAGATCTGGATCTTTTCCAGTTCATGCCAAAGGACTTAGAGGTGGGCAGGATCTTTACAATTCATTTTTTACCAAAGGAGAGTCTGTGCATTCTTGATAAGCAATTTTTGTTCCCTTTCTTCTGAGGCAGTACAATTTTGTAATTTGCCAAGCTTAAAAGTCATATTTTAATTTCAGTGTAGGGAGCATCTGTTCATGTCCCTGATTCTGTTCACATGATATAGAATCATATGTTACTTAATGGAGAAAGTTGAGGCACTGAAAGCCAAATCTATGCTGCTTTGCTTTAAAACATCATTCCATCATAATACATGTATAGCTGTGTATGTGAAAATTTCTAAGGTTAAGAAAAAGTGTTCTTGTTCTGATAGGAATTAAACTCAATTATCCCATTCCCAGTCTGAGTATTTTTATTATTTGATTCCATATCCATGGAATTCTTTTCCTTTTAAAAATCTTTTTTTAAAAAACTTTTCTAGCACTAAATGGAATTTTCTTTTCTAGGCCTACCAGCTGTTTCACATACCCTTTTTCATCCTAAAGTCTCCGATTTGTCAGACCTAGAATAAAAAATGAAGAATGCTAAAGATATGCAAATACTGAATTGTTTTCTGGTTCTTGTAAGAGACTTCTCATATAAAGCTTTGTAACAAACTATAGCTCCAAAGTTTGAGGCCATTTAACACTGCTGAATGGAATGAGTAGAATAAGACAAATACATGACATGGCTGAAGGGTATGATTTTCCCTAGATATAGGAGAATGAGAGCTTCTACAGGAAGGCGGGGAAAGTATCACCTTTCTCCTTTCTCTGCTGGAATGTAATGTGTAGGTACACATATATATCCATAAATTCTCATATTTTTCTCAATTTAGTTTCTTAAAGGACATAGGGACATATTGTAATCTGCCCTGCATGTGATTTATATAATAATAATAATAATAATAATAATAATAATAATAATAATAATAATAATAAAAGATACTCAGATTAAATTACTTGAAATTACATATCTTACTGTAGTATGATTTGTGCATACATACTCTGATTTGGGGAAAAATAATATATTTGAATGCTCAGATATTCTAAAAGCTGCATTCATTTGCAAAGTTTGGAAGACTTGCCAAGATCTGTTTCTCCATAGCTACTTGTTACATCAGCAGGTATTCCCACTATCCAGATCCATGTAGCTTGTTTATCCAAATGATTTAGGCAGCTGATTTTGTCCAGCCAACATGTTTTCTCCACTTTTCAATAGCTAAAAAAGAGAACTAAGTTATAGTTAAAGGTGATTTTGGATCCTCAAGCTGTTAATTTTCTCTTACACTGTTAATTTTCTCTGAACACCGAAGAAGCCCAGGAGGACTAATACTTTAGTTGACAACACTAATAGTCACATTTGTATATTTACTTGTTCTTTTCAGCTATTTAACCAGCTCAAAACTGTATGCCAATGGATGTACTTTAACTATATTCAGTAGTGGTATATGTACATGTATGCACACTAAAAGCAGGTTACAGGTTCCTGGTGTTGACATAAGTGTTTAGAGTGCAGCAAAGCACTTGGGCGGGATGGGTAAATGGCATGAAGCAAGTGCCAGTAAAAATAATGAGTAATTTATGTGAGATGGAAAAAGACAGTGTGGAAATAGTACACAAAAAAAAATACAACATGCAAGAAAGGTAAAAGGTAAATGAGAAAAATAAAGAACTAAGAACAGAGGTAAAGTGAAAAAAAGAAAAAGGAGGAGAAGGCAATAATGTATGGTTTTCCTTCAGGATTTTCCATTACTAGCCAATTGTCTTTCTATTCCATGTCTTTCTCTACTATTATACCATGTGCTATAAGTCAGCATTATCCAATATGAAGGCTTTTTTTTTTTTTCCCCTTGAAAATGTAAAGCAAAAACCTTTTAATCTGAAGTTATGTTCTAAATCACTGTAAACATCTGCAGCAACTTAGGAATTGAGCAATCATTTACATTTTGCATGCAGATTTGCCTGTCACACTGACAGGTGTTTTTTTTGATTATTTGAATTCTGATACCAAAGAAATCTTGAGAGTTCTGAGAGTTCTTTATTCATTCAAGTAAAATCAATTTTGATGTATACATTTCAGGAACTTAATCAGATTTATTTAGACATAGTTACTAAATACTACATAGGTTTATAGAATTGGACCATTGTTTTGTTGTAAGTTTTGTTGTTGTTGTTTGTTTGTTTTAAGCCAAAAACTGATTGTTTTTCAAGACTGCCTACTTCAGAACAACCAAACAACAACAAAAAACTGACAATAGAGAACTTGAAAACCAGAACTCAAGTCACACTTTTTCCCAAAGTATGAACGTTTTGATGAGGTGGAACCAAATTATGGCGTCCATACTATAAAGCCCTTATTCCTCACAATCCTCATGCCTTCATTCCTCATCATCCACCTGTCTGATGCATGTGTATTAATAATGTAGAGATTAAAAAAAAAAAAAAAAAAAAAAAAGTTAAAGCGAGGCAAACTTTAATGTTCACTGTTAGAACAGAATACACAACTATTCTTCTGCAGACTGGAAATGTGGTTTTGTACACAGGGCTAGATTATTGTAAAATACATACCATGTGTGTGTATTAGAAGAAAAGCAGGCTGATATAGGCAATGAGCTGTATTCTTTCCACACGTTTCACATTAGCTTATGACTATTCTAGCCCTATTGAGTCAATGAAATGAAAATTAAGGAAACATTGACTGCTAGACAAAAAAGCTATAAAGACTGACTTTCTACTTTTAATGAGTTATGCAAAGATGTTGAATAGCAGCACTGAACAGTTGTAAACAAGCAAGAAGCGACAGATGAATTTTCACTGCATCTGTATTCTTCCTTTCAGACTTATTACAAACTTGGAAGAGAAAAAATGCAGAAGAATTTCAAGTTCTGTTCAAGGTCTGTTGGTTTGTACCTTCCCTAAAGTATGCCTTAAGAGTTTACTTTTTTATATTTTTCTTATAGGAAGTGGATTAGAACTTTACTACTAAAATCTTAGTACATGAGTCCATATAGTTGCTACATAAATGTAACAAAAACACATAAGACATATACATGGGATGAAAAATGAATTATTGAATAATCTTGAATAAATTTAAATGTTACGTTTATTCGAATATTTGAGATAATTAACTTACCAAAAGTAAAGAAGTTTGCTTCAGAAAGACAGCAATACTTAGAATAATTGCCAAAACTACTTGCAGCAGAAGCTTGTTTCCAATCATTATATTTCCCTGATGTGGAGTTATTAACACAGTACGATTATTTAGAATCACTTGTTAAAAAAAATAAAATAATAATAATACAAAAATTACACTGCTCTAGACCCAATATGGTGAATAGGGGCTAACTGGTGTCCTATTGAACTTGGCAGTTTCATTCAATCCTACTTCATGTCTACTGATTTATTATCTTTGTAATAATCTTCACAGTGAATTAATCAAGAGATGACTTAAATATTTTAATAGCATATGTCCTGCAAAAGTAGAATGATTTCCCCTTATAATTATAAGATTTAATTTTGTTTTAACTATTCTTCAGCTGCTGTATTGTTGTTGTGTTGTTTGTTTATTTTTTAATTAATTTTCTTTCCTTACTATAACCCCTTCACCTTAAAGTGATCTTTTATCTCTCATGAAAGCAACTGAAAGGACTAGCTGAAAGGACTATTTTTCAGTATAGAAATTCTCAATAATTAGCTTTCTGGTAATTTGTCCTGAAGGGAAAAAACGTATACATTATCAAATCCCCTGATTTTGCAACCAAGTAGCTTTAACAGCCCTGCACATAGCTTGCAGCTATTGTAATTTAATTTGAATATCAGAAGATCCTCAAATTATAAGATATAACAAAGTACAGTTCTGTTCAAACTGAAACTTGTTATATGGTGCTCACTGCCTTATAAACTGATCCTGTAGATTTTTTACAAGTGTTTTACAAGTTTTTCTTCATGGTCTTACTGTTCTCACTAACCATTTATTCTCTGGTATATCTATTGGTTTCTATTTACCCATATAAAACCCACTGGTAATTTATCATCACTTAATCTGCAAAAACGTTACACTGAAGAAGCAATACAGGAATGTTTCTGAGCAGGTCAGTACTAGCTGTGAAAATCTGAGACACTTCCTAAAACCATGTTCAAATTCTGTGAAAAAAAAATCGTTAAGAAACATACCAGCAGCATTTTTGTTTGACACATGAAGAAGAATTATAAAATCTGAAGAGTCCTATATTGTACTGTCACCTGAATATTAAGAATTTCAGGTCAACCAGAATACCTCCCAATATCCAGAATAAGAAATGTTTCCTGGTTAAGGAGCCATAGTCATGATCAAGGGCTCCCTCAGAGCCTTTGAGTTTCAATGAAAGTCACAAAAACTTGTCTGAATGCCAGGACTCTTAAAGGGAAAACAAACAAACAAAACACTATAGACATAGATGAAAAGACAATCTTCCCAGATCCCTTATACTTCATACTCATAAATTAAGATGCAAAGAATAACTGCTGCAAAGTGAGAGCAATGCTCTACTCAGCAGAGACATAACCACCCAGTTACACATAAAAAATTAAGTTTATTAAACAAGGAAAAAAAGCCAGACACAAGATACCTGTATATACAATGTAAATCTGTGGACTAGGTAGGTGCTTTTCTTTTAAGCCTGTTTCTATTCTTTCCAGGGTAAGAAATAGGTAAAATACCAAAGAAGTTAATAGCATTTTGAATAGAACTTTTTTTTTTTTTTAGTTACTCAACTTGAGTACCCATGATTTTTGAATGCTGAGAGCATTTTTTGTCTCAATGGAATAAGTTTTGTGTATCTATTCCATATCAATCTGTCTTTCAATGGAAAGACAGGATATTGGTCCAGAAAGTTAAGCAAGCTCATAATGAGGGCAAACCAATTCAAGGATTTGATTTGGGAATATTGACTTTAACTTCTTAGTTTATGGAAAGGCCAAGTGAATATTTGTCTTTACTGCTTAATCGCTGTTAGCATGATAATCAGTTAAAAAATGGAACTCATCATACAGACCTGAACATCCACCTAGACCTTTGTCTCATTTCCAATAACAGCCATACACAAGAGAAGAGAAAAAACATGCCAATCACTTGTTTTTATTTCTGCCAAATATGCTTCCAGACAAGCTACTTTTATTTTGAACCTGGTCACTGTTAATTTTCAGTTGGTTCTTCCTAAGTTTTAATGGACGAGTATAGGGAACATCTATCCACTCATAAATGCTTCAACTGTTTGTTTTTTTTTTTCCCCACGAGCTTTAGGAATATGCTTAAAACACCTACGCAATACATTTATAAACACCTACATATATACATACACTCATATATTACTCCATGGATGATTTCTTGCCTTTCTGAGCATTTATTACTTTCCGTTTCCTATTTTTAACTAATTTATTCATTATTTGGCCTCTGATTTCTTCCCATGCCTATTTAGTTTCTTTCATATCAGTTGAGAAAGTATTGTATGGATGATCCTTATCCAAATCTTCATTGAGTCACCCAGGCAAGACTTAAAGACAAGACCTTCCTTTAGATAAGTAATTTTAACTCTTCTTAGCCAAATAGTGTTTTTCCATACATCTATTCAAAATATAAGAAGTTGAATCTACTAATTTGTCTGACATTTAAAGATTTGAAGTTCACAGAATCTCCTCTAGGACTTCAGTAATAACATATTTGCAAAATCCAGAACTCCAGTGCTAACACGGTTTAAACATTAAAATCCAGTGCATTAATTAACCTCTTGGAACTTCATTTCACATGATTATGACTTTTTTATTATTTATTTTAACAGTTTGTTCTACAGCCTTCACATACGAACATTGATTTGGAAGTTCAATTAGAATTCATTTACCAGCTTTGCCTTCCGTTTGTTCATTTTATAACCTAAATATCAGTTATCAGGCATCTTAGTAATTTATTTTTTTTTTGATCCAGTACTGATGTGACCCCCCTGCCTCCCCTGCACCTGCTTGTAGTATGCTAACATCTTTCTGTCTTTCTGCATTCATTGAAGTTAGACATTTCATTTTCCCAACCACATTTTTTAGATGTTATTTTTGCCATGGTTTTACATTTCATCCTAAAGAAGAAAAACCACATTGTTTCACTATTTGTCTACTTCTTCCTTTTACTTGCCCTTGATGCAAAACACATCATATATTTATCCTTAACGGAAGTTCATATATGGAACCACATGTGCTCCCATTCTTGTTGTCTTAAGCCCACTTTTAAACTGAGGACTGAAAGTTTTTCTAATTTTAAGGAGTATTTTGATTTTATTATAGCTTTGAATAGTGACATTTCTCTTAATTCTTTTATTTATTTATTTATGGTCAATTCTTAATAAATCTGAGGTTTCATATAATCAACAATTTAAGTCATACATTAAATTTCTACTTCACTATCATATCGTGTTTATGCGACAAGGTTTTTGTAGTCAGGGTGGTCTGCAGGGGTGGCCTTTGCCAGAAGAGCCCAGAAGCTGCCCTGTGTTAGATGAGAGCCAGTACCTGCACTTCCAGATAACTTCTTGCCCCTGGTTAAAGCTGAGCCAATTAGCAACTCTCACTTCACTTCTGTGATATCAGATTTAATAAAGGGAAAAAACACTATGCAAGAGCAGCTAAGAGAGAGAAGTGAGAGAGCAGTGTGTTGGAGTTGGCCATTGTTGTGAAACCACCACAACTACTCTCTTGCCTCATACAGTTACCGGAATCATTTCAAAGAAGGCACTTGTTCTCAGTTTTCTTCCTAGGAATCATAGTTTTCATTCAGTAGCTCTGTTCCTACCATTCCATTATTGATAACTACATGACATACAGCTGCAAACTTCTGCTTAGGCCTTCATAGTAGTCAATTCAGTGATACCACTTCAGAAATACAACCACCGAATTTTGTAATTAAGTAGTTCACTGTTTTTCTAAGGTCACAAGATCAACTCTTTATATACCTAATGCTATAGCTTCCTCTATCACAGCCATGCTCCTAATAATTAGGGGTATCTGCATTCAACAAATATTCTCAGAGATATAGAAGTGTTTTCTATCAATTTATTTCCCCTCAAGTCTCTTAGGAAACACAATCATGTCTAGAGAACTAAAAACCTTTCTGAGAACTTCAAGGTTAACCAAACTATACACACATATATTATATTACTTCCTCATAAGGAAGGTAATGATTGAAATAACAAACTCAATTAGCCTTGTCTTCCTCTCACACTTCCTTTCACCTTTATATCTGCTGTAGCATTACATGGATACTCCTGGTACTGATTTGTATGTATGCTGGATCAAGTTAACCTCCTATTTTGGTGTTATCTATGAAAGCAAGACAAAGAAATATACCTCACTCTACAAAGCCATTAAGAAACTTTCCCAAAAATGAAATATTTTCTTCCTCCATCAGCTTCTCCTTACCTAGTAAAGGAGCTTCTATTCTGCTTCTGGTCTTAAAACTATCTGCATGTATCTCACCCAGATCCTTCTGTGGCTAGACTGATCTACTTGAAAGTCTTTGATTAATTATTACCTGTGAACTAAATAACAGTGAACTTTCTGGCTTCTGTACTTTTGAGAACTTGTAATTTGTTTACACAGTTTGGGGGTATCAGGATAGGCTCTCATATATGATTATTTAAAATTATTTTTTTTTCATTCTGCTTTTTCTTTCCTTGTTTGTTCTAACCAAGGTAAGCACAGAAATTAGATTGTGATAATACTTGCAATCCTAAATTTTGAGTCTGGGTCCTTGATACGAGGATAGCTATATGTAAAAATGAGGTCTGAACTTTCTGGACTATAATAGCTTAAGGTTTTCCTAGTTTGTCGTCTTGAGTTTTGCTTCAACATTAAGTAAGCCAAGTGTTTTTTGTTTGTTTGATTTTCATGAAGTTAGCTATGTTATGAAACTGTGCTTCATAGAGAGAGCTAAGCTCAGACATAGAATGTTCAGAGAATGTTCTTTTGAAGTAACCTTCCATGGATTTAATGGCATTCAAGGAATTATATCTGCATTATTCTAGCAGTTATGGCTACACTAGGAGATAAGATTGTACACATTGTGTATATCCAATATTTTCAAATTTCATTTGTGTCGTTGCATTGATTCCAATTATGCTTGATACCTATCATATGGGGCATATATCCTTTCCCATTTAAGTTCTTTAAAAGTGTTAACAGCAAACAAATTGTGACAACACAAGAAGACAGCTTGAGATAAACAAACAAACAAAAATAACTATTTACTTTTGTAAGATACTTCCAACTTTATTTCTGCTTGTGGAAGTCAGAAGATATGTTAGAATGTATAAGGTAGCATATTTTTGCATACATGAAAAACAAAAAATGTAAATAAAGGAATACTTCTTCACCCTATGATTTATTGATAAGATGAGCAGTATTTCTTTGACTTTGTCCCAGTCCAAAATTATTTCCACTTCACACTAAATAGATTCCTATGGCCTATTTCATGTTAGTTGGTATTTCTTGGAGTTTTAAATGCACCTACAAAAAAATATTATGGTAAAGCTGATTAAGGTTTATTGAGATTTTGCTACTGCTTTGCTTTGTAACTAACAGAAATATTGTAAAAATATGAAATGGTGTAGAATCCTACTTAATATTAAATATATATCTATTTTGATACGTATGAAGAAGAAGTTCACATTCTCTGTATCATTCCTTTGGCAGTCCAGAGAAATCTCACTGTATATGTTTCCATCAAATACAGAAAACAGGCCTACATTTTCCAGTCTCTCATCTATCCTGGGGACTTCTGTCATACAGTAAAAATACAGGACTGTAAATCTCCTTTCATTTTCTTTCATTCCTCAGTAATGCATTGCTATGGATTTGAAAACTGAACATGGTTTATGCTTCTTGTACTGCACAACATTTTGACTAATTATTTTGGTGATACAGTCCAGAAATGAGTCCTGAACAAAAGACTAAAAGCTCAATATATACATATCCTTTAGCAATCTGTGCAGGCACAGAGTAAGGATGATTTATTTTTGTGAATCCAGAATGCCACTGAATACCATTCTAAAGATAAATGAAGAATTGTAAATAATTAAATATGCAAGTGAGTCTCACAGCAGCAACCTGAAACAAGAAAATATAGTGTTATCGTGGCTTAGGAGACACAGAAGAAAATAAATTTCTATGGAATTTATTTTATGTAACGGTAGGGTTTCTTTATAGTTTTAAAAGTAAAAAAGGTAAGTTACAAAAGTTTACATTTGCCTTCTAAAAAGCACAATCTAATCATATATCTATGACACAACAAGGACAGCTACAGTAGCAAGAAAGCTTTCATTTTTCTTTTCATGAAGCCAGCAAACACCTTGGTACTGAGTTGGAGTACATTACTGCTAGTGAAAAAGAAGTTCAAGGGTATGAGTTTCTTTATTCTTCAGGGAAATAGAATGATAAGAGCAAGCAGGGAAAGAAGGCCCAGTGAATTACCAAATATGCCAGTATACAAATGGGAAAAGATGCAGCTCAGAGGAAAAAAATCCCCTGCTGGTCTGTAGATATGGATTGAGATGTTTGAAAACTTTCAACAGAAACACCTGTAAACTTAGGGAATGAGGATTCATTTTTGCACCTAGCCAGCTGCTTTCCATGCAAACAAGGTCTGAGTCATGGTGCTGAAGCTTTAATGAGTTCACAAAAGTTTATTATATTATCTCTGTAGAGTGCTAGAGGTGGGTAAATTTAATGGGTAAATTTTAAATAGGGCTGACTTTAGTCCTGATCTGAACCTTAGTTGAAAATAACTGGTATTTTTGCTATTTGTTGCCTTCCCAGCAGATGAATTTCATCCTTCATCTCTAAGTGTAAATGAAAAAGTTTGGTTTTGTAGGTGCCCTAGACTTTAACAGTGACAAATATTTTCTTAAATGGTTTGTTCTTGTTAGTTCCTGAACGTTTTGAGGAAATAAATACATTTGTTTGAAAATATATAAAAGCACCACTACCAGAAAATAACTGTTTTCACATGTTCCAAGAAGACTGAACATATTAACTGATCTAACTGAAGTGAATGCAAAATAATAGCAAATATGGCCTTTATTCCCTTTTAGAAGCAAAGATACTCTAATTCATTTGGTTTTCAAAGAGATATTTTTGTGCACAGTTGCTGTTTTTCAGGCTGCAGGCTGCAGTACATAATCAGCTGCTATTGTGCATGTGAGGATTGTTTTGGTTCACCTGCATAAATAATCTTGCCTTGTTTTTTACCTGTAGCCTAAAAATGACAAGTATTTATATTGTAGCAATTTTAATATTATTTTTTCATTTCAGTGCAAAGCACAGAGTTGGAGTCTGTTAAAAATCATGATAGTAAATGGCTAAATAGAATTCAAGTCAGGAATACTATAAATTCATACAGGTTTAGGGACAGTCTGTGTTTTATTTCCTTCCTTGTAGGACAGAAGCACACCAGTTTCACCTAGGCTTTCTGGGGTGAAGTCCTGAACTACTACACAAAAGCTTGCATATCTATCAAACTAATATAATGAAATATGTTACTGAAATGAGATTGATTTTTTGTTTCTAAATAGGTTAAGAAAGCCCCACTCTGTCCTTCACCCATTCTGTACAACCTAACAATATTGCAGCAATCTTAAACTGCTGGAGCTTGCTATAGAAAAATGCCAAGTAATCCCTGCATTCCTGTGTTTACATGTAATTGTTTCAGTGGCTTGTCCTCTGAAATAAGATTTCAGTTCTTCTTCCACCACCACATCCATCTTTGGATGTATTTAAATTACCTGATATCAGCAATTGCATTCAAGGGTGCTTATGGATCATTGTCGCTTATAATGACAATTTTATGAAAACATAATGGAAATACAGTAGAGGACTGAAATACCAAAAGCCAAATCTAATTCCTTGTTCTACCACTACCCACACTGCTTTCTACAAAAACTCTATATGAATCAGGAGATTCTAACTGCTGGGTGCAAGGATGGCCATATGATGGTACAAAAAGCCAAAGTCAAACTAGTATATCTTTCAGGAGAGAGAAAAAAAAAAAAAAGAAAAAAAAAAAGGTTTTGATATCTCATTCCCTCATACACTTGGTTTTGGAATTAAGAAAGATTTCACCACAGTTTTTGAAAATAACAGCACTATGGAATGCAAAACTCTTTTCAGCTCTTACATCTGTTGCTTTGGACTAATTGTGTCTTTGAACACCCATGAAAGTAGCCAGATTTGTCTTCATGGATTTGAGTAAAGAGTAATCTGCAGCAGGATTTTTAGAGTTAGATGCAAAAATCACTTTGTAAAATTACACCTACTGAATTTTGTAGGAACTCCTGTGAATCAGATAGTTACCATAAAAGCTGTGTGTTCTCAGTTGACCTCATGTTTTTTGTCCTTTCTGTTTTCAGTTGTGGGTTCATAATAATTTAGACAAATTTTTCAGATCTGTGTTGCTATATTCCTCATTAGCGGTCTTACTTTTCTGACACCAGCCCTCCACCAACCACCAGCCACCAGCCCCTCTATCTTCTGGGCTTTATACAGGTAGTGTAAATATAAATTTAAAATGTTACAGGAAAAAAAATGTTTAAAGGAAAAAAAGTTTAGAAACATTTTCATGCTAGTCCTACACATAATCATGTAGTCTAAAATATGCCCTCTAAACTCATGAC
Organism: Anas platyrhynchos; assembly: GCF_047663525.1. Taxonomy (NCBI): domain Eukaryota; kingdom Metazoa; phylum Chordata; class Aves; order Anseriformes; family Anatidae; genus Anas; species Anas platyrhynchos. Next base: position 22,110,800 of record NC_092590.1, read on the forward strand.
AGTAAATTGTTCTCTGGGTCAGCAGAAATGAATTCAATTAAGGCTAATGAAAATTGCACATCTGTGGCACAAAGCCACATCTTGAGGAGAAGTATGTGGAATAATTTTCTTTCAAGTTTAAGCCTGATGGCTAAGTTCTTTCTATTATGGAAGCAAGCTCATGCGACTTGTGAGAGCCTTGAAGTTTGACACTGAAAATTTTTGAATCAGTAGCCTAGTTAAAATAGGGAACAAATCAAATTAATTAAAGAATTAGGCTACTTTAACATGGCTGTAGTCTGACACACTCTTCATATTCCTTTTGTTTTAAGATAAAAAAATAGAAATCTGAAGATGTTGCACTCGGTCTTCATAGAACAGAAAGACACCCTGAAGTCTAAGTTTCAGGTTTTAACATGTTAAGAAGATACTTTAGATACATCACATACACATGAAATAATGGTTTTTAACATTAAAAAAGAGGCAGAGAATCCTTTAAGATCTATACTTTCATTAAGGAGGCATATTCTTGGTGCAATAGAAGAAGGATTTACTAGTGGAGTGGAGCCAAACATCTGTGTTTCACTGCATAACATTTTTTTTTTCCTTTTTCCAGAATGGAAGAACAGGAACTAATGGAACCAGGTGGGGAACATCAAATTCCTCCAATGAAATATTGTGATGCTTTCCTTTCCTTTTTTTTTTTTTTTTTTTTTTTCCTCTCCCCTTGTCAAAGAAGAAACCCATGACTCTTTTAGTATAGCAATCATGTTTGTGACCATTTTGTTTAATACAAAAGAATTCCTGTCATTCTGTGGGACTTGCTCCTGGTGGGTGTATTTATATTACAAAAAATATGCTTCTCCCCAGCCTACCAGTGGTCAGCACTCAGTCCCTCTTCATTCTTTTTCACATACTTCAGTGTTAATTTTTTTGAAATGGCTGAAGCACTCAGATAGACGGATGAACTTAGGTCCTATGATTGGACCTTAAATTAACTTCTGGACTTCTGAGGAATAAATTTACAACCCTTAAAGATTAACTTTGGCCTAAGATCGACTTGTTAAATTAATGAAAACTAGTACATTTGTTCACAAAGATATAAATGTTCTTCTTACTTTAGGTCTCAACAAATAGATAGCTTGGGACTAATGACACAAAAAATATTCTGTCTGAAAGGGTCTAGAGATAGCATTGTGATTATGGGATTTATTTAATACTGTTTCCTCTCTTTATTCACTCTTACGCCAACTGTAATTTTCTTTGTTTGGTGTCCTATTAGGGACCAGCCCTCTAATTTGGCATAGGCTGTGTGAGGTGAAAGGCATCAGTGAATCTTCCTGTCTACTGCTTTGACAAGATAAAACTAACATTTTTCTTTTGCCAAGGTTGCTCTCACACAGTATTTCCAGCAAAAAATATATATTTATATAATCCTTTATTGAATAACAAAAGTGTACTTTTAGAAGGTTGTTCCTCTATCCTTCTGGCACTGTTTTAGCTGTTTTATCTCATGTCTGTAAGGCATTCATAATTAAGTACAATTCAGCAGAAAAAAAAAAATAGGTCAATCTGCAGGTCACTTATTTTTGTTCTTTCAACAATAACTTCTGGCACCATAATATGACTACCCAGATCAAAAAACTGCAATTACCTGTCTCTTCAAATTGTGAGGTATCAATTCAGCATAATTTGCACAAAAATATTACATATTCCTATATAAGGAAAAATGAGAATAGATAAAGAATGTATATTATTTGTTCTGATGTACATTTTTATCTTTTTTCTTTTGCCTATATATTTTCTGTTCAGTTAATGAGACAAATTTGATGAGATTATATTTTTTTTTCCATAGACATTCTGAGATTATTTTTTAATTGTGGGGAAAATAAGAATAAAACCAACAACATGTATACTTTGACTGCTATAGTAGGATTTTATTTTTATTTTTTTTTATCAGCTGTGGGTCTTGTATTATTAATTTCTTAGAAATTTGGTAACACATGGAATTTAAATCTTGTTCAAATTATGCAGTACTCAGGCTTGTATATTTTTAAATAACATTTAAAAACAGATCTTACATTCCAAATTCCTATAGATAATGTGTATATTTTATCATTTTCCTCTTGTAGAATACTACACAAATTTAACCAAAATGATGCAATACTGCATTAACCATCTAGTAAAGATGTTTTCAGACACCTGGGGAAAAAAAATAGTACATTAAATTTTCTACTATCATTTCAGCTTAAATGAGTACGATATTTAAATCTTCAGGCTTTCTGATCATTCTTAATTTAAAATATTAATGCAAAATTATCAATGTTCATGATAATTGGATGACTGCCATGTGTTATGTACTCAAGATACAAAGAAAAAAAAAAAAAGAGGAAAGAACATGTCACATTTTTTCCACTATGTGGAAACACAATTGAGAATTGAAGACTTGGATCCTGAATGTTCCAATCAATCAGCTCTGCCTCTTGTACTGTCTTGAATAAGACCACAGTTCGCCTTTTTAAGTTATCTTGTGCATTACTACACAAACTTAAGAAACTCTACAGTAATGCTTTATAATATGATGTATAAAATATATAATTTATAATATTAAATCATTGATATAATTAATAAATATTTGACGCCTGTAGTTCAGCTTGTATCTCAAAAGCAACACAAATTCCAAATAAAAGTATTTTAGAATATTTCTTCTTTACTCCTATTATTTTTGGAAATGTTATGTCATAGACTTTGAAATATCATTGTTAGCCTATAGTTACCAGCTTATTGCCTTTTGTTTATTCTTGGACTTTCTAAATTCCACTCTTTCTTTTTAGGTTCTGACATCATTCACTGAAAGAGAACATCTGCACTTTATGCTGTGCCTTCATTGTAAGCAAAAGGTACCCAAAGTCACAACAAATCTTAGACTTATGGTCAGTGACCATTAGGTAAGATTTCTTTGCATTATTTTTAAAATACTGACATTCTTCAGATGTTGCCTTTCCAGCTGAGTTTAAAAAGATCAGCCTGTAAAAACAGTAAGCATGGGAAGAGGAAGAAGACAGAGATAGGCCCTGCTGTCATTAGTGATTACCTAACTTAAGAAGTTAGGTAAAAAAAAAAAGCATTAAAAAGCCTTATTTTTTATTTTTTTCCTGGAAGTTCAACTCAAGAATAAGCATACATATCTGGCATTATGCTGATATATTATGCTGACATGCTCCTTGTGTGCTTCTTTCAACTTTTTTTTTTTTTTTATATAAGATATAGATCTTTTTTTTTCAGTACATCTGTTTCTGCTTTCACACCTCTTCCCTTTTCCCCTTATTCTTGCCTGAGGTAAAGATTTTTTCCCCCCTTTTTCCTCTATGTTATGTCATGCAAATGCCATATTTTCAAATGCATATTTTCAGCACAAAATACTGGAAAAAAAAAAGCTTTTTTACAAACACCTTCATATGTTACTTTGAATTTTTATGATTTGTCACACTTTCTAGTTCATTTTCTGCTGATAGTGTACAAATGTCTTCCAAAAACATTCTTTATATGTTGGGTAACGATAATTTTGGATTCCAGTCTTTCAAACTAAAACTCATACTAAAAATAAGCAGACTGAACAGCTGTGACAAGCAGGTAATTTTTAATAATATCAGACAGTTCCTTTCTGTTGAGAATTACTTCTCTCTCATCTCTAATCAACCTTCTCTGCTGTAACAGCAGCTGCCAATTAGGGATGTTGTCTCTTGGCAGAGTGCTCAACCCACACTTATTTTAAATCTGTAGTGTTTCTTCACGGAAGGTGACTGGTGTTTAATGCCATCAGAGGTTCATGTCATGTTATACAAAGTGGTGAGATACTCTCAGATCACACTGGAGTACTTACAGATTGCAAGGGACCAATCCTCCCACCTAGGCTCCTAACAATACTAAAGAAAGAGGAATACTTATTTCTGCTTTATATAAAAATATAGATATATATAAATATATCTCACAAAACCCATGTCTTTCTGTAGAAATACCCTTACTGATTTCCATGAGACCTTTTTGTCTGATACTACATACTTATCTAAAAGTTAGCTGCCAAGTGTAAGCTAATAGATTAGTTAATTAAGCTCCCCGGTTAATATAAATATAATATGTATATTAATACATATAATATATTATATGTACTATTGTTATATTAAAACCTGTATTGTAATATATTATAATATAATACATATAAACGATATTATATATGGATATATATATCACAGAATCACAGAATTATCTAGGTTGGAAGAGACCTCAAGATCATCGAGTCCAACCTCTGACGTAACACTAACAAGTCCTCCACTAAACCATATCGCTAAGTTCAACATCTAAACGTCTTTTGAAGACCTCCAGGGATGGTGACTCCACCACTTCCCTAGGCAGCCCATTCCAATGCCTCACAACCCTCTCAGTAAAGAAGTTCTTCCTAATATCCAACCTAAAACTCCCCTGGCACAACTTTAGCCTGTTCCCCCTTGTCCTGTCACCAGGCACGTGGGAGAATAGACCAACCCCCACCTCGCTACAGCCTCCTTTGATGTACTTTACCTTTAATGTAAGAGCGACAAGGTCGCCCCTGAGCATCCTTTTCTCTAGGCTGAACAAACCCAGCTCCCTCAGCCGCTCCTCATAGGACTTGTTCTCCAGACCCCTCACCAGCTTCATCGCTCTTCTCTGGACTCTTTCGAGCACCTCCATGTCCTTCTTGTAGCAAGGGGCCCAAAACTGAACACAGTACTCGAGGTGCGGCCTCACCAGAGCCGAGTACAGGGGGACAATCACTTCCCTAGTCCTGCTGGCCACACTGCTTCTTATGCAAGCCAGGATGCCGTTGGCCTTCTTGGCCACCTGAGCACACTGCTGGCTCATATTCAGCCAACTATCCACCATCACTCCCAGGTCCTTCTCTGCCTGGCAGCTCTCCAACAACTCATCTCCCAGCCTGTAGCTCTGCTTGGGGTTACTGCACCCCAGGTGCAGGACCCGGCACTTGGCCTTGTTGAACTTCATACAGTTGACCTCAGCCCATCGGTGCAGCCTACCCAGATCCTCCTGCAGAGCTTTCCTACCCTCGAGCAGATCGACACACGCACCTAACTTAGTGTCATCTGCGAACTTACTGAGGGTGCACTCGATCCCCTCATCCAGATCATCGATAAAGATATTGAAGAGGACCGGCCCCAGCACGGAGCCCTGGGGAACACCACTAGTGACTGGCCTCCAGCTGGATTTGACTCCATTCACCACGACACTTTGGGCCCGGCTATCCAGCCAGTTTTTAACCCAATGAAGTGTACACCAGTCCAAGCCAAGAGCAGCCAGTTTCTTGAGGAGAATGCTGTGGGAGACGGTGTCAAAAGCCTTGCTGAAGTCAAGGTAGACCACATCCACAGCCTTTCCCTCGTTCACCAAGTGTGTCACTTTGTCATAGAAGGAGATCAGGTTTGTCAAGCAGGACCTGCCTTTCATAAACCCATGCTGACTGGGCCTGATCACCCGGTTGCCCTGTAAGTGCTGACACTGAAGATAATCTGCTCCATGAGTTTCCCTGGCACTGAGGTCAAACTGACAGGCCTATAGTTTCCCAGGTCTGCCCTCTGGCCCTTCTTGTAGATGGGCGTCACGTTTGCTAGCCGCCAGTCGACTGGGACCTCCCCCGATAGCCAGGACTGTTGATAAATGATGGTAAGCGGCTTGGCCAGCTCCTCCGCCATTTCTCTCAGTATCCTTGGGTGGATCCCATCTGGCCCCATCGACTTGCATACATCCAAGTGCCATAGCAGGTCGCCAACCATTTCCTCATGCATAGTGAGGGTCACATCCTGCTCCCCATCCCCTTCCACCAGTTCAGGGTACTGAGTATCCAGAGAGCAACTGGCTTTGCCGCTAAAGACTGAGGCAAAGAAGGCATTCAGCACCTCTGCCTTTTCCTCATCTTTCATAACTAAGTTCCCCCCTGCATCCAGTAAAGGCTGGAGATTCTCCTTAGCCCTCCGTTTTGCATTAATGTATTTGTAAAAACATTTTTTGTTGTCTTTGACGGCAGTCGCCAGATTGATCTCCAGATGAGCTTTGGCCTTTCTAATTTTGTCCCTGCACTGCCTTGCAACATCCTTATAGCCCTCTCAAGTGACCCGCCCTCTTTTCCAACGATAAAACCCTCTTTTTCCTCCTAAGCTCAAGCCACAACTCTGTTGAGCCAGGCTGGTCTTCTTCCCCGCCAGCTCATCTTTGGGCACGTGGAGACAGGCCGCTCCTGAGCCATTAAGATTTCTTTCTTGAAGAGCACCCAGCCTTCCAGGACTCCTCTGCCCTTCAGAACCGCCTCCCAAGGGACTCTACCAACCAGTGTCCTGAACAGTTCAAAGTCAGCCCTCCAGAAGTCCAATACAGTGGTTTTACTGGTCCCCTTCCTGGCTCCTCCAAGAATGGAGAACTCTTACCATTTCATTGTCACCCTGCCCAGGAGAGTTTCCAACCACCACATCTCCCACCAGTCCTTCTCTGTTTGTGAAGAGAAGGTCTAGTGGGGCACCTGCCCTGGTAGGCTCACTAACCAGCTGTGTCAGGAAGCTATCTTCCACGCTCTCCAGAAACCTCCTAGACTGCTTTCTCTGAGCTGTGTTGTGCTTCCAGGATATATCTGGGAAGTTGAAGTCCCCCACAAGAACAAGTGCTGACGATTTTGCAACTTTTGTCAGCTGCCTGTAGAACTCCTCATCAGTCTCCTCATCCTGGTTTGGCGGTCTATAACAGACCCCCACCAGGATGCTTCCCTTGTTGGCCTTCCCACTGATCCTAACCCACAGGGACTCAACCTTATCATTCCCAGCCTCAAGTTCTGCAACATCAAAACTCTCTCTGATATAGAGGGCCATACCACCAGAATGCATCTGCCCCGGAGCCAGTTGCCTCAGGATATTATATATATATATATGTATATATATATATGTATATATGTATATATGTATATATATATGTATATATATATATATATATATATATATATATATATATATATATATATATGTATGTATGTATATATAATATGTATATATAATATTTATATATTATATGTTATATGTTATATGTTATATATTATATCTATATTATATATAGATATTATATATATAAACTATATTTCATATATATATGTGTATATGTGTATATATATATAATGTATATATATGAAGGAGAATTCTACACAGAATCATCCTGTGGAGACACATCCTGGTTTAAACTACAAGAATAGAAGGGGTGAATCTAGTCATGTAAATTCATCTTTTTTTCTTCTTCTTTTTTATTTTTTTTTCCCCATTGAATTTTAGCACTAACATTGTAGAGAATATGAAAGCAAAGCTTAGAATATTTAGACCAAATTATATCTAATCTATTCCCTTTGCCTGCAACCTTGTATTATTCTACATGCAAACATGCATACACAAATTTATCAGCATAAATTTCAAGAAATTATTGAAGCTTTGGAGATTTGATTCAGCTTAAATCAAACATTGTTGGAGGTAATAATATTAGGCATTTTTACAGCCTATCTTCTGTTGCTAAGATATTAACATTGCAAAGAAGGAAAATCACCGGTTTCCTTCTTGTGATTCTTCTTCATTCGGCAACTTTTTTCAGTTTTATTTCTAAAAAACAAGCTAAAATTAATATAATCAGACTGGCAGAGACAGAGATTCTTTTTCTTGTAAGAAACTCTTAGCTTCATTTAGTGATACCAGAAAGTGAATGGTTAAATACCAACTGCTGCTACCTGCAAAACAGGACATTAAAATTGTCTGGCAATCAGGCAGAATGTTACTAATCTCCACAAAATATGAGGCTTGAAAAGACCATCAACCAATACTTTAAAAGATTGTACTGTTCTCATGCTATTTTAATTCTAGACTTTTTCTTGGCTTAAGAACTACATTCATGGCTGCAAAAATGTCTGGATAATTAAGAGACTTGGAAAAAATCTCATCTCCTGGGAGCTTAAACAGTATTTAGCTTGTCTTATTTTGTTGATGAGCAAGACCTTTTCATGAAAGAACAAAAGAGAATAACTCGTAATAAGAACAAGATAAAGCTTAAGTATGTAAACACCCCACAAATTAACTGATTTCTGAACTCCAGGTTAGAAAACCATGAGTGTTTTTTTGTTTGTTTGTTTGTTTTTTAAAGTTAGATCTGATTTATTATAATTGATAGATTACAAGGCTTGCCTCACGTTCTTAGGAAGCAGCAGCCTGCCAAACCATATAATAAAATAATAATTATATTAATAATTAAATATATGGAAGCATGCATATACATCCATCCATATATAAAATGAAGTCCCTGCCCCTCAAAACAAACAAACCAACCAAAAACATGCAAAACCTTTAGAGAGGTTATGCTAAAGCTTTATTTTATGTGTGCAGCATTCTCATTCCAGCCTGTACCAGACAATGCAATGTACTGTGAATGAAGTTCTTTTATTGGGTAATATCTATGCTTTGCACCTCTTCTAAAGAAACACAAATTGAATGAACAAAAGAGAAAGAAAACCAATGAGAACTAAATGAATGTGAAGAAATAAAATGTAGAGGAAATGAAGAAGAGGGAAACAACAAGAAAGAAAAGGGTGAAAAAACAAACAAACAAACAAACAAAATTTTTGTTGTTGTTGTTGTTGTTTTGGTTTTTTGTTTTTTTAAGAAAATGATGGATAAGTATTGAAGTAGTTTTTATTCAGCTGTATCTTTTCTGGAAATGCTACAAGGCATAGGTTATCAATATGATATATCTTTTCTTCTCCTAGACTTCAAATAAGTACATTTTCTTTCACAAGACACAATAAACTTTTGAAATTTCACTGTGGCTGTTGCTGCTTTCCTTTTCTATTTCATGCAGACTTGCATTTTATCAGGCAGTTTTCGTCATGGAAAATATTTTCCTCTATCCATTCTTTAATTGTGATAGTAAGCTTCTTGCTTAATACTTTTAAGAAAAATAAACACAGCATAGTGGAATTGTGGAAAATTCAATACTTCATTTTCAGACCAACATTAAAACTGGATCTCCAGAAAATCTTTGACTTCATGCTGTAGCACATCTTCACATTGATTTACTATTCTTATTGTAGTATTTCACTTTATGTCACAGGTTTTCCCAACTATGCCACTTCTTTCATGCTGAATAGAGTGTTTACTTACCTTGTTTGGTATTTTTCCTCTGATCATAAGATAGTCCATAAATAGTCTAAACCATAGAGAAACATCAAGGTGCTTAATAAGTAAAATATTAGAATTTGTTTTATCAAGTTGCACCTCGAGTACTGTGTTCAGTTTTGGGCCCCTTGCTACAAGAAGAACAGGAGCGGCTGAGGGAGCTGGGTTTGTTCAGCCTAGGGAAGAGGAGGCTCAGGGGTGACCTTATTGCTCTTTACAGATACCTTAAAGGAGGCTGTAGCGAGGTGGGGGTTGGTCTGTTCTCCCACGTGCCTGGTGACAGGACGAGGGGGAATGGGCTTAAGTTGCGCCAGGGGAGTTTTAGGTTGGATGTTAGGAAGAACTTCTTTACCAAAAGGTAAAGACATTGGAACAGGCTGCCCAGGGAAGTGGTGGAGTCACCATCCCTGGAGGTCTTCAAAAGACGTTTAGATGTAGAGCTTAGGGATATGGTTTAGTGGGGACTGTTAGCGTTAGGTCAGAGGTTGGACTCGATGATCTTGAGGTCTCTTCCAACCTAGAAATTCTGTGATCTGTGGATCCTCCATGGGCTGCAGCGTGGAGATCTGCTCCATGTAGGACCCATGGGCTGCAGAGGGACAGCCTGCTCCACCAGGGGCCTCTCCACAGGCTACAGGGGAACTTCTGCTCTTTGCCTGGAGCACCTACTCCCCCTCCTTCTCCACTGATCTTTGTGTATACAGGGCTGTTTATCACTCCACACTCTTCCAGTTGCTGTTGTCCAGCAGTATTGTTTCCCTTTCTTAAATCTGCTCTTTACAGAGGCGACAACAACATTGCTTATTGACTTGGCTCTGGCCAGTGGTGGGTCCCTTTGGAGCCAGATGAAGCTCTTATCTAACATGGGGCTGCTTCTGGATTTTTCTCACAGAGGCCCCCAATACCAAAACCTTGCCATGTAAACCCAATATAGCCGCAGGGAGCACCCAAGGTCAGATTCTTGCTCTAAGCTGCTCTCAAGAGCACCCAGATCTCCAGTGACTACTGAGAGAGCATCTGATACTACAGTACTGGCACTAAAGCATCCTCTTTCTTCATCATACCCTTCTTCATCATGTCTACTGCATGGGTCTGGTCGTGGGGCCTGCAGAAGTGTCATGATCGTGTTGCAGTAGAAAAAAATAATGAAGTATGTGTGTAGGTGTGCACACACTCACACACAAGCATGCATATGGTACAAACATAGTGTTTGATCCTAATCAATGTGTCTGTTTTTAGAATTCAAAAAATTGATTTACTGATTTTTACTACAATCCATGACAGAAAAAAATATTTAAAATTTCAAAAATGCCAGTTCATTAGAAATAAATATTTCCTGGTGAGCCCCAGATTTTCTTCTTTTCCCTTTCTTTCCTTAATTGTCACTTCTGCACTGGTCTCACAAAAAATTACCATGATTTGTAGTTAATGTTTGTCTGATTTTCTCTTTGAGCTCTTGTAGGGATGTTATGAAATAGAAGCATAACTAGTGATGGTTCTTGCTGATTCCTCCTTAACAGTGTTGGAACCTAAACCCACTGTTACAAATAAATAAATAAATAAATAAAAATTTCCTAGTAAACCTCAGCAGTGTGTTGTGCTGGACTCCTTATGTGACTGAAATTTCCAAGTTCTCGACTAATCCAGCTCAACAGTCTAACAGAACTCTCATTTAGAGAAGAAAGTGATTTACCAAAAGAAAAAGTGCTCTATTTATTTATTTTAGCATATGCACAAGAGTATCTCTCTCTCCTTAAAGAACAATATCATGCAGTAGGAACTGGACAACACTTGATATATACAGTCCAGGATGAATATTTTTTACATGATGTTCATATTCAGAATAAAGATCATTTTTATGGGAAAAAAAATCAACTATATTTTTAGAAGTAAAGTTTTGATTTACTGTTAGAGATGAAAACAAACAAACAATAATCCATATAACAACTCAGCTTCATTCTAACAGACATTTTTCTTACTGAAATATATTGTATAAAGTCTGTGGCCCCACAGCATCCACACACATGAAGGTAAGTTTTCATTTTTCTGCAAGGAGACTCCATAATCCAGATCTAATGAGCAGGAATGGTCTTTAAAATAGATATATACTGCGCTCATTTCTAGCATATATATATAAAAGACCATATATGTATATATATTACATATATATGCAGTATGACAAACACTGAACTACAGAGTTCAGCAAAGTATGTCTCTGTCCCCACATTCCCTTCTTTTTCCCCTATAGCTATTACTTTTATTTTATTTTATTTATTTATTTATTTTCCCAGAATTTGGCTGCTAAAAATCACAAAATATTTTATAAACCAAGAATGTTCCAGAACCAGACTGAAATTCTTGTAGGATAAAGATGACACAGCACCTCATGCATAACAGCATCTTTGATTCTATCACTTGGAGAGTGGATAGATATGGGAGAAGAGAATCACTGAGAGATACACAGGACATCCCCTCTTTCACAAGCCAAATTGTTAATGCTCTCAGTCATAACTTTCATTTTTCTCTACAGGAAACGGAAAACAGTGTTTCATGAATACTAGATTGCAGCGAAGTGATTTTTCTAAACATTTCCAGCACAAAAAATGATTGATACATTTTTTCCCCCAACTCTGAATTCAATAAATAAACAAACAAAATAACCACCATTCAATAAAGGAAAAATATTCACCAAGATGAGATGTTTGCAGCAATTTATTTCACACTTCAGTCACCAAGCAACTTAGGTTCCACCAAGCAACTTCAGATATTTGGATCAGAACTTGCATTGTTTGGCACCAAAATGCAGTCTGCTAACCAGAAGGTGAGATATCTATCTCCATAAGCTGAATTGATCAAGAAAACTGTGCTGTATGAGGTAGTCTGACATGAGTATACTAAAGTAAAGGGTAGTGGTCTACATCCATCACATAAAAGTCAACCTTTGTGAGACAGGCTCAGTGATTGAAAAAAGACCTTTTTTATGCCTTACAAAGTTTTCATTTAGAGTTTATAGCTTTTATTTCTCCCCTTCTCTGTGTCAACTAATCATCTCTTCCATGGCAGATAAATCACTGAAGAACACTCCCATTCACTAAATCATGAATGGGAAGCTGCCCACAGATACCCTGAATTTCATGACTTATATCCAGTGGAATACCCTGTACTTAATTAGATTGATATCAGTTCCCTTTTATTTTTTTTTATTATTTTATGTTATATTTATTTTTATTTATTATTTTATGTTATTTTTATTTTTATTTTATTTTTATTTTATCACCTTTTAAAAACATATGTACTATCTTTAGTTTCCCCAAGAAGTAAACAACAACAACAAAAAAATTAATCACATACCTGAACTAAGGTCTGCAAAAGCAGATACCATCTTCTCTTTCACCAGAGAAGTTAGAAAGGCAAGGTTTGATGACCCTATGGAATAACTATTAAACTTGAAATATTACAAATATCCTGAAAATAGGACTATATTATTAGAAGTGATCTTTGAATGAATAGATCACTCCAGTCCATTTATCATTAATTATATTGATTGCATGTAGCCTCTGCAAGGCTGAATAAACTGAAAGGGAGATGAGCAGCATCAATGTTGCACAAGTAGTATAAAGTAATTCCACTCCGTTTTGTTTGTTCTGTGGTATCATATTCTCTTCCTCCACAAATACATGGGATAGGCAAGAATAACAGAGGAAAATCTAGAAATTAGGCACATGAGCTCGGGTAAGAGATATGCAAACTTGTCACTGTCATATTTCTTATGTGAAGAACTCCTGTGTCTGGGCATTTTTAATGTCAGGGTTCAAGAACAGGCATCATAAAAATCATGAGGAGAATCAGCATTTGAAATGAAAGATTGGGGATAAAATACAAAGCCACTTCATGCTTTATTTGATTGAAAATTATTTTCACAATTATAATATAGCATAAGTCTTCATATATGCACAGTGCTACCATTGAGCAGAAAGTAAAAAATCACTTGTGATTGTTTGGTATTTTAATACTTGATTCAAGTTAATGTTATGTTGAATTCATATTTGTTTGTTTATTTATTTATTTATTTTTATTTTTTTACTTTGTGAGTTCTTTGAAAGAAGCAAAATATGACCAAAATATGACTGCACTAAGTTTTAAAAGGTAAAAAAATAAGGGTCTCATTCCAGTCAGTGATTATATTTAAATTTATTCATCCTTCAAAAAACATATGCATCCTTTAAAGATGTTGTTATATATGGAGTGGTAATTCGTGTCGAGAAAATGGTTGATATTAATAAAGAAGGGGGAGACATGGAAGTGTGGCCATTTGGGTCGGAAAGCCCCGAGGTTAATGATAACACTAGACTCTTAACGATGAGGCCATCAGGAATGTAAGAGAGTTTAGAGGGAACAAAGAAGGGTGATTCAGGAGACCCCATGCAGTCTCCGGTTGCAGTCTCCATGGCTGGAGAACATTACGGGCATGGAAGTTTCTGGGTGTTTGCTGTTGTTATATGCAAAATTGTTTGACCAATGAAAAGTTGTTTTGAAAAGAACTGCTGTGGGGAGAAGGGCATAAGAGGGGAGACTGCTCTCAAGATAAAAAAAAAAAAAAAAAAAAAAAAAGGCAACACGATGTAATGAAGTTATGTCGTCAATGCGGAGGCAGAAAGAAGGAATGAAGAGGAACATTAAAATAAGCTTTTTACTGTCTTGCTTCACAAGCATATTTCTATTGTTAAAATAGAAGTATGGAAACTTTACATTGAAATATGTATAAGGAAAGTCATGATAATTGATAAATTACATCATGGTGAGAGGCCATTGACCAGGGAATAATTTGTACATGCATATTCTAAGCTATGAAATACCACTTGTAATTTTCACAGGGACAAAAGAAGAAATACTGATCTAACAGAGAAATCTTACTACTTACTTGTACCCATTTCTTTTCAGCAATCCAAAAGAATTATTTAATAAAAAGGTTGTTTTGCCCTTTACAAATATCATTGCTCTATGGCTACAGTTCAGTACCATATCAAGTCCAAGTCGTTTTATTTCCACAGAATAAGAATTTTGGATTTATTTCAGAAGTTACAACTCTTACCCATGAGATATTTTTGAACACAACCAAGAACGAAAAGAAAAAACTGATTAAAAAAAAAAAAAAAAAAGGAATAATTTTGAGTACTTATGAATGCTTGCTTTCAATATTTTGAACTACTGAGCCTGACAATATTATTAGTCAGATTCAACTGGGAAATTTTTATCTGGATGAGATTTACCCTATATTTGAATCTGACCTGAAGCCTTTTTCTAAATTGCAGGCTTTATACAGAACTGACTTTCATCCATTTGTGTTTTTGCAAACCATTATTCATGTTGGCTCAATGAACAGTTTCATAGACATACTCATATCCACAGGTTTCTTATGCAAATTACTGACAGTGTGAACATCCACTGAATAGTCAAAACTCAAGCTGTAAGAACAGCTGCCTAATTCACCTCGTAGTGCTCTATTCCCTGACCAATTCATCAAATCTTTACAATGAGGAATAAATAAATGCATGTGGGGAAAAATTAAAAAAAATATATTACTAAATCCTTCAGGGAATAAAATATAACATTTGTATAAGACGAGTGAATGTGTGTGTGTGTGTGTGTATACATATTTAGGACACTTAAAATCTTTCCAGCTCCTCTGTACATTGTATTGGCCTGTGTTTAGGCCTTAGAGATAAATTCTGAAGTCTATAAATTAGGTTTATTGACAAGCTTGAAAATTTACCTTTCTTGTTTCTGCCGTTCCATTTCCACTCATAATCTGTAGTTATTCGGAAATGGAGTAATGAGGGGAGCAGGGGATGTTTGAGGAATTGCAGCGAGAATTAACTTATCCAACCCTATTTTGCACGTGAATACATATATTCTGCATGGGAAAAAAAGGCAAAGCTGTCTCTAAAACCCTTTACATTAATGTAGGTATATCAAATTCATAGAGAAATAAGAATGCAAATATGAAAACAATTACATTAACATTTTCTGTATCATTTGTCTAGCATGAGACTAAATTTATAACCAAATAATATGCAATCACATCAATCAAAAGCTTCTTTAAACAGAGGAGCTTTGTGTTATGCCCTGAAGGGAAACTAAGATTCACAGTCTCTCAATTTAACACAGCCTGTGCTTACATCTTAAATGTGCAAATCTGGGGATCTTTACCTCAAGCACCTCCACTGAATTAATTGTAAAGGGAGAAGAGAGGACACATTTATGCAACACTATACAGATTAGCATTTAAAAATGCCCTTAACACAGAGCAGGCCTAGGGCAGTTCTGCCATTGTGAAAGCAACCCTGTTCACTCACAATGTTCTTATCCATTCAAAGAACATAAATACCAGTGGAAAGCTCCTAATATGTGTTCTTTTAAATGCTAAAATCAACATCAGCATGTGACTCAGCTACAATATTGTAAAATGATGTGCAGTTATACAGAAACACCGTGTTACCTGGGGAGGACTTTACTTCTCTGTGAAATATTATGAAAAGGAGGCACTAAGTAGGCACAGAAATATGATCATGCCCTTTCTTTCCTACTCTGCTTTTCAATGGCATTTGCTAGAGAAAGGTTGTTTTCTGCTGTCTTGTCTTTAGCAACACCAATTACAATTCAGCTGGTGGTGTTCCGTGAACATTAAAAATGCCAGATCATACTGGTAATGAGACTGCTCAATTCAAGTGCCCTTATCTTTGTTTCGTCTGTGATTTTTACAACCAAGAAACAGTGAAATCTGGCCTTTCAAATACCTTTTCTGTATTCATCCTATGAAACAGTACTGCCCAGATCTAGTGAAGTGTAGCCTGCTACATTGAAGTACGACTCAAATTTTACTTCGATTTTTTTTTTTTTTTTTTTTTTTTTTTTTTTTTAACAGAGCAGTTCGATGTTGATTCACTTTGTTGTGGCCTCAGTAAGTTATGAAATTTTTGTAAATGAATTTTTTCACACAGTTGCATTGCTGTCCCATTTCTTTCATTCCTAAATTGCAAGAAGGGGTCCTAGGGAGAGAGATTTTTGGACTACTGCCGCTTGATTTTTCTCTTAACACATGAGCATTCCATTTTCCTATAAATGCAAAACACTGTCATGCATTAAAATGTTATTTCAAGCCCTGTCCTGGTTACAGCTGGGACAGATTTAATTTTCTTCCCATTAGATGGTATGGTGATGTGTTTTGGATTTTTGATGAGAATAATGCTGATAACACGTTTTAGTTGTTGCTGAACAGTGCTTTCACTTTGCAGCTTCTTGTGCTGCCCTGCCAGCAAGGAAGTTGGGGTGCACAAGGAGCTGGGAGGGAAAACAGACAGAGAAGCTGGCCAAAACAGAACAGAGGGATTCCCCAAACCATGTGAGGTAATGCTGAACTATAAAGCTGGGAGGGTTGGCCAGGGTGGGTGGGGTGAGTGTGCTGCTGCTCATGGTCTGTCTGGGTCTCAGTAGATGGTGAGTAATTACATTGTGTATCACTTGCTTTGTATATTATTCTGTTTATTATTATTAATATTTTTATTTTTATTTTCCCTTCCCTTTCTGTCCTATTAAACTGTCTTTATCTCAAGCCACAACTATTTTTTTTTTTTTTTTTCATTTCTCTCCTACATCCCACTTGGGGGAAAAGGAGAGTGAATGAATGGCTGTAATGTGCTGAGCTGCCTGTCTGGTTAAACCACAACAGCTCCAAACTGCAGATGAGGCTGAGTTTTAGTCTTGAAAGTGTACTGACCTTTTTCTCTGCCGGTATTGCCAGGCTGGCTGTACTAGTTAGATTACAAGCAGTGGTAGCAGAAAAGCATGTCCTACCCTGCAGAGCAATTCAGGCCACAGAAAGCATGAGAAAGACATCAGCTCACTGGAGATAAAGCAACAAGGAGAAAGAGTCAAAGGGAAAGGAACACCATCCAAGTGAGGTTTTTATGTTTTGTTTTGTTTATTTGTTTTTTTAATTTATTGAGATTAGATACCAAAATTGATTTTACTGTAATAACGCAGGTCTCATTGCTATAATCTACTACTCAACTTTACTGTATTACATCAACATTTTCCTCTCCTGTTCCTTTAACCAGATTTTTCCCTCGTTCAGATATTTTTGCTGGCTGGCTCTAACTTTCCACAGTGCCTTAAAGCTCCTGGGCCCTGTCCATGATTTAGTATAACTTCATGCTCTGTATGAGCCTGAATCCATATTTTCTCCATCTCTTCTCTTTTGCTTTCCTCTCCAGAGTTGATTGGACATAGTGGTGTTTTATATATTTGGCTATCTGGAAGACATCATAACACTGAACTGAACACAGCTAATCAACTACTGAGGAAAATATTGTTGAACAAATAGAAAAAGAAGTAAGAAAGTGTATAAATGGTTCAAACAGACTATCATATGAGTATTTCTTGACTACTTCAGCTCTGCTAAACTACCGTATCCCTCTCTCTCTCTTTTTTTTGTCTGTTTGATCATTCTCCATGGTAGTCCTGATGTATGGAATGACCATCAGCAGTGTTTTTCTTTTAAAATTTTGGCTCAGTGCTAACTATTTCTGCATAAAAATAATATACCAGTAACTCAAATGGCAGTTTAGCCATGAACTTCATATCTTAAAGTCACTGTGCAGTTAGTCACTGTGCAGTTATTGAGATGTTGACAAATCCCTATTTTGGGGGACAAAAAATCTTGTAAGGCCTGACCCTCTTATTTTTGCTGATCATTATGATCCCTACATTTTTCATGTCCTTAGCTCTTTCATTTTCACACTCGACCCTGGGGAATTGTTCCAGTTTCACAGAGCATTTCTTTGCAGAACATAATGCACACCTTATGCTACTTAATTACTAAAACATAACTGATGATAGCCAGAATAACCAAAAAGAGAATGGAGAGATATAGCTGACACTCAGAGGGAACAAGTTAGGTCACATCCCCAGAGTGTGTAAATCAGGATGACTGGATTTTTATCAGCGATTACACTGGTTTACACTAGCTGAGGCAATGGCTAGCTCTCTTTTAGCTCTGTTTTAGCCTTTGCATTACTCTAGTGGGATCCCTGACCTTCTATCTTAGTTTCATGGGAATCTATCTTCATGTGTTTACACTCTTCATACCATCTGCTGCTTATGGAATGACTCATTAAAGAAGTCGCTACATGCAAGAGCAGGAAGTCTGTTCTCAGAAGCAGAGGCACTGTATTTTCTGTGTGTCAAGCCTTCTCTGTACAGCCTTTTCAATTGTGATGTTCTTAGTTGAAACTACTGATTTCCCCCTCCCCAATCTGCTGTTCAATGACACGTGAGCTGAACTGATTACTCTGCTGTTTATCAATACTCTGTTTTTAATAAGACTCTTTAACGTAACATTTCAATAATCTATTCAGTTTGTTTGTTTTGTCAGGATGGTAATAAAATGTATACAATAAAATTGACTATAATTTATTTTTAATATTCAGACTGTCAGTCTTAAAGGACAAGAATTGTATCATCCCATGTGTTTGTATAATCTCTGTGAGAATGTGGCTTCACCCAAGACTGTATTTTGGACACTCTTTTGCTACCAATATAACAATAATACATAACCATATCAGGAAAGAAAAGTACCTTATTAAGAGATTTTAATAACCTTTGTTTTAAAGTAACTAAAACCTAAAAGCTAAATGAATAATGAAGCTAAAACTTGAGTTAAAATATTGTGCGATGTTGTGGGGAAAATAGAAAGAGCATACTAATGGTATTTAGACATGGACATATGATAAATTCCTGTTGCTTTATTTTCTGTTGCTTCTTCTCTTTCCCTTTAAAAGCGAAAATGCTTCATATTCACCATGGTTTTAATAATCAGAAAGTCTTAATCGTTTATTTAAAGTTGACTAGCAGCTGCCTTAATAGTAGGCAAATTAGAAATCTATGCCAGTAGCAATTTGAAAATATGCCTACAAATCTTTGAGATAAATCTACAAATGACATCGCATTTGCTTTATGTGCCAGTTGACATTATAGGCCAAATCTTGCCCTATACGTAAAATATGGTTCAATGGGGTAAGGCAGGAACAATTTGCGATAAGATTTAAACTTTCACAGAGAAAAAGGAAGAGACAGTAAATGAGAAGGAGAATTATGTAGTGCTGAACAGCAGACCACATATGCAAGATAATCTTATAATCAGAAAAGCAAATTACATGTCAGACAAAATAGTAGGTATCCACTCCCAGGTTTGAGAATGTTTATATTACATGTTTTGTGAATTAATTTCCTCCTGAGTGACGTATATGCAGATGGTTAGTTGCTAGGTTTAAAAAAGGGGCATTAATATAAAATTCCTAAACTCAAGGTAAGGTGGTGAGGGTGGGGATATCTCTGCCTTCTATATTTAGGTGGAATTTTAACTTTGAAAGAAAAACATAATTTAGGTAAGCAGAAACAGAGAATTTGTGTTTGTTTGGTACCTTCTCTTAGACGATCAAAGAGTACTAATTCTCTGCTTATATTCTAGAGTACTATTATTTTTTCAGGTTAGATTTCCCTAGCTGAAAGACCATAATACAAAAACACAATAGTCGTTTCATTCAATATGTTTTACTGGCAGAAACTATAATTCACCTAACTTTCTCCTGTGGATTAGAATTTCCAGATCATACCGAACCTGAACAAACCTATGGATGAAACACAAAGCTTAATATAATTTGGCGGTTTCACAGAGTTACTGTTTTAAGTTTTGTTGTTGTTGCTGTTGTTGTTTCTTTCTCTTTTTTTGTCCTTGGTATCTCAAATAAGTATGAATTAAGTTAAGTAATAACACTGGCCATAAATTCTCACTAATGAAAAATTTAAATGAATCTGGCAAAGAGCCTAAAGAGGAAAAAAAATAATTGTGTAGTGTTATTTCCATGAGCTAATTTTTGAATAAGAAGCTGCTATGTTTGTTTATTTACAGCATTTCATTTGCTTGTGCAATCCAGCTAATTCTGCATGGAAATGTCTTTCAGAGTGTATTTCTGCAATTATGCATTTCTACAGGACCCACAAATGCAAACATTAAAAAAATAGTATCTGTACTCTCTTTCTGCAATGCTTGTTTTCTAGCAGTCAGACTTCTACAAGTCAGACTGTCAGAGTATTTTCCTAAGTAATTATGGATAGAAAAGTAGAAAGTTCTCTTTAAGAGAATTATAATTGGAATAAAACTACTGCTAAAAGCTTGTACAATGTCAGTTTTCTTCTAATAAAACACTAGTAATATTTGCCAGCAATAAGAAAATTTGCAGAAAGGTAGAGCAATGTTTTTAATTTTTTAATTTTTTTTATAATTATCATTTCTTAGTAATAATTATAAAATTCCTGAGGTTAACTTTAACTGAACAACAAAGATTTTACTAAGGTAGGCTTTGAAAACAGTGTTATAGGAAGGATTTATCTGTGTTAAGTCATACAGATAACTTATAGGATAACTAATTTCTCTTCTGTGGTACCTGAACTGCTGTCAGCAGCTGAGCCTGGCTGAATCAGGCCAACATTTGGCATCCCTATAGAACACTTTAGTTTGCTGCTATGGCTACAGTACACACATTGCCAATAATGTAGTACAGTTATTTTTCCAAGATGAGGACTGAAATTGAGCTAACCTCTAGTGCTTTCCAAGGTCTTTGTAGACTGATGCTTTGAGCCTCCTGATCTGTAGATTTTAGAAGCTATCCTTTGAGCCTTTCCATTGCCTGAGGTGACAGCCAGAGAAACAACGTGTTTGAATAGTATCTTACATATAGGCATTTTATGACAAATCAAGTTATAAATAAGTAACACATTAAGAAGCTGGTGATTTTGTGGAGTGAATTAACCTAACAGGTACGTTCATTCTTCATGGGAACAGATGAAACCTCCTCCAGCTTGGAAAAGAATAAAACCAGTAATGCAAAGGCAGAAAAGTCTTTATTTGTTTCATGCAATCAAATCCCTCTGAGATATAATACTAGGCACAAATTATTAACATTGTATGGAACTATAGTTTCCTTAGGTGGACTTGGTGCCATTAGGATCATGGTGCCATGTCATGTGATGCAGAACAACTTTGTGTTTCACAGTTGCAATGTTTCAATGATGCAGCTGCATTTATTCCTGGTATTGATAACTGAACAAATGCAATAAACCTTTCTATAAATAGAATATCTCAGTGGACAGTTACAAGAAGGAGTACAAATCAATTGAAAAGTTAAATAAACATTGTGTTTAGTAATAAATGTAGCAACAACAAAAATAAATTGGAAATAAAGCTAAAAAGAGAACACAGCTTCTGGTTTCATAGCAAAAGCAGTGCTTCGCCTCAGTGTCTGGCCATAGTATAGTTCTCCACAGAGCTCCATTCTCAAGGAGAGAACAGTTTTGGCTGAAAACACACGTAACTCGAGTTACATGGTATATTTAGTGGATGACCTTTTCTTTCTTTCTTTCTTTTTCTTTCCTTCTATTACTTCTATTTCCTTCTAAAAATAAAAAATAAATAAAAAATAAATAAAAAATAAATAAAAAATAAGTATTATCTGCTTAGTTCTATTTTTTAGTTAAATGATTTATTTCTCTATACTTTTCCTGAACAGTAAAGTAATAGGCTCTTTTTTCTTACTTGAAAAATCCGAGATTTCAGAACTCTGTAATGAATTGAGAGCAGTGAAAGATGTTCAGTATGTTATTATCTGCATTAGTGAACATTATGCTAATCATCCTTGAAGATGTAGTAATAGTAATAAAATTTACAACTAGTAAAGATTACTTTTCTATTCACTATCATTAATTTACATACAATGCATAAACAACACATTAAAACACAGTATAGTCATGTAAAAATAGATCAGAGTGCAGTACTCCTTAGAGAAAAAAAAAACTTTTTTTTTCCCCATTGTAAGTAAAATATAATAATAATAATAAATCCTAAATTTGGGGAGTGGGGCATCCTATGCTTGGAATACCATATGAAACTTAGAAATTCCCAGTATAGATCAAAATAGTTGTTGAATAAACTGTTGAATAAAATAATATTCTTTAGGAAGTTGGGATTTTTTTCAAAATCTGTTTTTAGAAAGTTCAGTTCTTTTTAGAAAAGGGAAGCAGAAAAGACACTACTATAACAGCTTCAAGGGCTGTGGAACTTCAAATTCCTATGCAATACACTACAGTCAAAGTTAGTTTGGAAGCTAAAAAGAGCACAACAGTATAAGCCTTTTGGCACACCTAATTAACCTGGGCAGAGGAGTGTGCTGTCTTTCTAGGACCAAAACAGAATAATTGCTTTTGACCGTAGTCAGAAGGTAATATTTTTTGTGTCCAATCAAGAAAGCTCTTCGTAGTACCACAGTAAACCTGGGGTAGGGGGGTGAGGCACTGGGGGATCGGGGAGGTGGGGGGGGGAGTATGCTGACAATTCATCCATACTGAGTAGAGGTGGCACAGAAACATTCCTCTGTGTGGCTGAACTCTCAGCATCCCTCTGCACCTCTGCTTGTGGAACCCTCTGGGCAACAAAAGAGGAAAAACGTACAAGCCTGCATCAACATGTATCTGTGTACTTTTATGGCTTTCACATAGGTTACCCAGCCAAGTGGACAGGATAAATGGAACCTCTCATACTTCCTATGAAAAATTTCAAAGAGAAAGCAGCGATACCTACCTTGGTTCTACTTCCATGTCTATAAAACTTAATACTTAACACATGAGAGATGGAGAAGGAGAAAGGGGCAGACCCTGCCTTCTATGAAATCTGCAGACCTTTATGTTTCCCAGGAATTAAATATTTCTTTTTGTTTATAACCCATTCTGTAAGGATGGCTAGATCTCTACTTATCCTTCCAACATATTTTCTCCTGGAAACATTACTACAGCTTGCAGTTATAGACCGCACTCCTTCCCATTTCCTCTCAGATACTCAGTTATGTTGGGGACTTTGATTAAATAGCTAGATTTTTGTGGCTGCTACTGGTAGCGGAGTTCAATATGAAGAGCTTAAGGCTCAGATATCAGTGATTCACACTGTCATTTCTCCAGTTTCCTTGTCTTCTGAAATCCCCTCAGCTCTAGTAAGGGCCAGTAACAGTAGAGAATGTGATGTAAATGCATACATCTTTCACAGTTTTTCCTGGAACAACTCAGGTTTTGATTACATAAGGAAAGACCTGCTGAAAATATCACTTTTGTTTCTTACTGTAATCAAACTGGCTTGAACCAATCCAAAAGCAGGCCTTTACAGTCCTCAAACACTGGAACTGGTCTGGAAAATGATGAGTTAAACACATTAGACTTTGAGTAAGTAGTAACAGAAGAAATGTAACAGGAATTCTTTGGGTTACAGACTAAATTTGTAGGTGTTTTAATAGTACAGAAGTTAGCTACTTATACATAATAAAATGCTGAGTACATACTTTCTGTATACTCTCAAGTTCAATCTGGTTGTTCTGCAAGGCATATCCGCAAACAAATACACAAAAATAAAAAAAAAAGCAAAAGCAAGTAACAGAGAAGGTTTGAAGAGTTGGGAAAAATATAGGTAATAAGATGTTAGTATGACTCTAGTCTCAATTTAATGCCTTATATGTGTGGTGTTTTTTTATTATTTTTTTTTAGGTCTTTTTAAGTAATAGGGGAAAATAGCAATAAATGTTAACAATCTAATTTAGTTTTACTAGAGTATAACTGAATGCATTGACATTTCTTAAAATAGTTTTAAGCTGAAGGCTTAAATATTCCTATTAAAAACGTTCCTATTTGAAATCTGATTTGAGTGCACTCTCAATTTTGACTCTGATTTTCAGTCACTTCTTAAAGTGACCAAGATTTTGGGAAAATTTAATGTAACAGTGACAACAACAAAACATGAATTAAGTTTGAAAAGTCTACTAAATCAAGATTATTAGTGATTAGGATGGAGTTTAGATTCCCAGCGTGTCTCATCAAAAGAAGTTAAGCAGGAGCCTAGCTCAACTTCTCCAGAGACAAAGCTCTATTGCTTATAAAAGTCTAAATCTAAAATAAGTACTGAGAGAATGTTTACTGTCAGGTAACTTTTGTCACATGAGATTTCTGTCTTTGTTCTTATAGTTAAATATTAAATTTCTGACTGTGTCCTACCTTATGCTCTATTGTAAAGACATCACCCCCTATATACATTGCAGTGAAATGGTGTGTTTAGGTGCTGTCAAAACCTCTCAAAACTCATCTCTTTAAGTGTCTATATATCTCTGTAAAGCCCTCCAAAATTTAGTTTAGCAAATTGCAGGCATTTTGGTGGGAGTGTCACTAATAGGTTTTAGTGGAAACAGTTCTCAGCAAAAAAATATTATCTTGTGTTGAAATTATGTAGCCTCAAATAGTGTAATCATAAGTACGTTTGAAATATGGCACCATCTGGAAAACAGATTGTACCTAAACTTGGTAAATGCCACCAGAGGTCTTCATTTTCCAACCATCCAGATCACAACTGGTCAAAGGTGTTGTGCCATTCCCTTTTGGTCTGCTTGTATGATTTTTTTCCCATAGAAATGAGCATGTGGAAAGAGGAACTTTTTATTCCTGGTTCTCTTCTCAAGAGTTTAAAATCGATGTACTGTATAATAATTCAATCTGGGTATTGCCACAGCAACCTAGGTGTTCATATGACTGACACTTTGGTTACATTAGTTACCTTTTTAAGGATTCTTGGGTTCTGCACTTCAAAAACATCCAGATATTCAATTCCCTATTTTATTTCAGAACAACAACCACGAAAACAATGCTCCTAAATACCTTTCAGAAAATAATATTTAGAAACTTGATTCTGAAAGAAGAGCAAAGCTATTACCATGAGAGAGTAACAATCATTATTTTGTATAGTGGCTGCTCATTTACCCATTACATTAATTAACAACAGACGTTTTGGCACCTAGTTGGTTGGTTTATGACATGAAATATGTAATACAGATATAGTTAGTGTGCTTTCTTGATTGAAGTTCATTTTAAATTTTTAATCTTTCAATTACACTAGGGAAGTAGCAAATAAAAGTCAATACAGTTAACTCTTCTTTCTTCGCTGTAATTGGTATATGGTAAGAAAATAAAAATAGTTGCAGTATTTTCCTCTCATTCTGTTTCAATCAAGGCAAAAACTTCATGTGTGGGTAGATAATTAACTAAACATATAGGCAACCCACAGTCTCTGAATCATATCTCTTTTCTCAGCTAAACATTCTTTTTTTTTTTTTTTTCTTAACTTATACATTTCAGCTCAGCTTTACACTAATAAGTTCATTTTATAACATTGATCAACAAGCTTTATTTATTATAATAGTAATTGTTGAAATAACTATTTGAAGGAAAATAGTTCTTCACAGATTTTAAATTGTGCTGTTCGTATGCCTGATTCTAGAACTGAGGACATTCTATCATTTATGATAATTATTTATTTAGTTCATGTAACTTCTTAAATAAAATAAAAAGAAGACTTTCCTGATACAATCATTGTTTTGATGAATCATTACGTTAAACACTAATGAGGTATACTTCAATAACACGCACCATCCCTGGTATTGTTGACTTAAAAGAGTATTACTCAAAAGCATTTATTAAAGTTTTGAAGTTCTCATTCATTTGTTCTGATATCTATTTATTTATTTGTTTGTTTATTTTTTAAGTGATTAGATTCTTATACGTTCCTGTCAAGGAAATTTTGAATGTACAAAACGAGGTATATCAAAATGGAAAAAACCCAACACCATCCTTTAGGAAATAAGCCCACTACCACCCCTTTTTTGATGAACTGTAATTCTCTTCCCATGTAAAGCATGCTGAATAACAATATTTGCCACCCACTGCCACTGCTCCCTGCTTTTTGACCTCTTCCATTTAAGTCTGTACATATTTATATGGTCTTTCAGTTATGTGATTCATCCCACAAAATTTATGACTCATATAAATTTTAATCAAAATCCTTCTTAGAAATATTTTTTGCTATATTTTGCTTCACTGTATTCACTTCGAATAGCATGTTTATTTTTAAGGAGAAAAAGAAAATCTAGGTATATACATGTGTTTAGGCATACTCAGAACAATTAAATATGACTTGCCATCAGAATTTTTAAAACCACTATTAATTTTGAGTCATGGGAATTATTGAATCCCTGTAAACATTATATAGGAGAGAACAAATTTTAACAGATTAATGAATGTGTTGTTTTTTGTATTATGCTTTCTCCCTGTCTTTCATCCCCATTTATCTTTGGTTTTAAGCATTCCGGTGTAGTTCACATAAGACTTGGACAAGCTTTTATTTTAACTACATATGCTAGTGTATATTTGTCGTGTCTTTTTTTTTTTTTTTTTCTTAGACATGAGAAATAGGATTAATATATCACTACTTATCCTCTCACCTCTGCTTTTTCTAACCCACTAACACTAAGGGTAAAGAATTAAAAAATGTTTAAGTGTGAGATATTGCTCCTGAGTAAAAAGTCATTTTTTTCAGTAGAGCTATCCTTTGTGATCCTCAAAGACTTTTGACATTGACTCCATGACTGTCTGCTGAAAAAACAAATTCAAATAGAGGAAAACTGTCTAAATCTGCAGTTCCCTAATCAGAATGAATAGACAGCCAAATGTTTTGCAGTTGGTATCTGCAAGTTGTTACAAAGATGGATTTATTTATTTTTTCATACCTGCACACTTGTCTTCTGATTCATTTATGGTGTATTCCCATGTTCACTGAAGTTTAAAGGTCCTTTTTGACTAAGCTTTGACTGTGCCTCCTTGTTTTTTTCTTTTGTTCTGTTTTCATGTTTGCGTTTTCCTTGTTGCTTCTAAGGGAAATCCTTCTTAATTATTTATTTCTGTGTATTGATTAAGAAGTGGTATCAAATTAAAATATTCACGCTGTGAATCATTTCCCTTGGCTGGAAAACCTTATTGAAATATTTTTCTCCATTAATCTAGTTTTCCTTTATCTTTCTCTATATCCTTTCTAATTTTGATGTTTCATCTCATTGTCTGTCCACAGCACTATGCTTTTATCCACCAGCTGGAAGACTATGTATAATATGGACCAGGCTGCTTGGATCCTCCCTTTCCTCTTACAGTGTTTTCAATTTCCAGCTGGACTATCCTTTTTTGGGTGCTCTGTATTGGATCCTTTATTTGTTATACTGAGAATTACTAGAAGAGTTCCCAATAGAGGAAGAGTTCCCAATAGAAGGCATGAGTTGCACCTTTCTTTCCCATGTTTATTATTACTCTGTTTTCATTTCTCTTCTCTCAGAACTTTGCACCTTCTAAGTCCAAGAGAAATGTTCAGTGGTGACATAAGGACCTTATGAAGTTAAACACCTAGGTTATGGGGAACTATATTTTCTTCCTAGAGTCAGAAGCTCTACTTATTTTAGCTTTCAGTAACCCAAAAAAAGAAGTTACTAAAAAGTTTGAGAAGGAAGGAGATAGCTGAAGCAGTGAAATTTTCTCTTATTTGCTACCCTTTGTCTTCATCAGAAACCTTTAGTAGGTTTGAAATATGAAATTAGATGCTGAAAAACATTCTGCAGATTTTGATTGCCTCCCAGTGCATACACACACAAAGAATTTGAAGCTATCCTGAATGTTGCACAATGCAATACAATTTATTTTCACAATATTTTGCTGCAGTTATAAATTCATGCTTCCCAACTCTGCTCAAAATATCTTACTGCCTTACTTTTATCTGCTGAAAGAAAACACATTTTCTCTCAAATATGCAAACCCCAAAATGTAAGCAAGAAATATATTAAAACATCCAGCCAAGAGATGGAAGTTATGATAGTAGGTTGTACTGATTTCCTATGTTTTGATATTGGATGCTTGTTACATAACCATCCTAGAGCTTAGATACAAGCAAACAAACAAACAAACAAACCAATGAAAAAGAAACACGCAAAAATCTTGAATTTATGCTCAATTTATCAGAAAGGAAAATACACAGAATGCAAAGGATGACAGAAAAAGAAAACCTCAAATGCCAATATTTTCCTTAAAAATTTATTTTTCCTCAGGCAACCAAGTAATCCTGGCAGGCTGGTGGTCTTTCTCACCAATTAATCTAAACTGTTAAGAACTATTGTAGTCTCTATCTGCAGCTAACAATGACCTACTTTAAGCTACAGATTTCTAAGTAAAAACCATTACAAGGAAAAAAAAAAAAATCCCTCCTGGCCATCTGTTGTTTATTTTTGCTATTAACAGCAAACTGTTCTCTTGGAGAACAAGGGTCAGTCAGTTCCACAGGAAATAGGAACGTTTTGCCCTTTCATTTGCTGCTTTGTAAATAGTAGCAGGTATTACTTTCCCCTCATAATGTTTGAACAAGTAGAAGTAGAAGTGGGTAATGTGATAATGCAGTCTTTGGAACTATTGTTATTTGAATTCATTATAACAGATCAGCTGGAGATGGATATATGAACTCCTACTCCATGACATTTCTTTTGCAAATGGTGCAATGTTCTGACCTGACTCCACCTTCTTTGTTGCTTTTTTTTTTTTTTAAATCTTTGTATTTCTTACAATAATGATATAATATGTGTCATCATACCAACATTTTAAACATTTGTATTTCTACATTAATTTTATTTTATTCTATTAGGAACTAGTTTTCCCATATAAAATCAAAATATCACAACCTAACTTACATCAAAATATGCAGTTTCAGTACTTTTTTTTTTTTTTTTCCAAATACTCACAGCTATTAGTCAGCTGTGGAGAAAAGAATGGGGGTAGTAATCTTACCGATGCATTTTCTGGAGCACTGAGAAAAGAAGTAGAAATACAGAGTGAGCATTTATGATGATATTAACACACACTGCAGATATGAACTAATTTATTTCTTAACTTTCTTTAGAAGAAATATGTACACATCCAGCTGTCTTTACATAACCATCTCTTGCAACAGATAAAGTTAAGGAAGGCCAAAGCAGGGGGTGGTAGTTGAAGAGAAGAGTGATGAATCATACAGTTGCAGTTGGTAAAATGCTGACCTTCTAATGAGACATATAGTTAGTAACACAGCCAGTGTCTTTTTTCTTTTTTTTTTCCTCTTCATTTTATCTTTCTAAAATTGGAGGTGTGTGATGAGCAGTAAGTTGTTCTTCTTATTTATTGTCCTCTTGGATAGTAAATTATCTTTATAACATTCCTCAATCTATTCAGAAGGTAGAGATCAGTAATAATTCTGGAGGCAAGGAAGAAATATAGACCAGGACTGCATTATTTCTTTTGGTCGCTCTCCTCACAGTGGTGTTGATCCACTTTAAATTAACTTTATTCAAAGTAAGACCGAATTTATTTCATTTCACATTTGTAATCCAAGCAGAACAATGCATAAAATCAAAAAAGATTCCTCAGAACTAAAATATCCGA
This sequence comes from Anas platyrhynchos, assembly GCF_047663525.1. Lineage (NCBI taxonomy): Eukaryota > Metazoa > Chordata > Aves > Anseriformes > Anatidae > Anas > Anas platyrhynchos. The sequence continues at coordinate 22,140,442 of NC_092590.1, forward strand.
ATCTGACAGCAATCAGTTGTAAGTCTAGTGATTTCTTTAAGCATTCTATGACTTTAACATACATAGAAATTTTGGGAGGTTTGGGGATATTGTTATTTAAATGATTCTGGCAGTCAATCTGTGCTGGTACTGATTGCACAAAGTACTGCAGCCTTTAAGGAACAAGCATTATGTTAAAGGAATTATGGAATCATTTTCCAGTCAGGCTTTGGTATTTTACTATCTATTTTAGTACCAATAGTAACATATGCTGTGTAAGAGAAGTATTTGAACAATCATTTCCATACACTGAATTGCTGTTCAGTAAGCACTTGCTTGTTCTGGCTATTTTTATCACATTTTGCTTTTGCAGGATAAACTGAAACCATTAATGTGACAGTTTCAGATGATTATAGTACACCGGATGCCAGCACAATTTATTTAAGCTACTTTTTTGCATCTGTTCTGTAACATATGCTTCAAAGTGTTTATCATCCTGCAGTAGGGAAAGAAGAAAGGTCATTGCATTTATTTTGATTTCCTCAGATTCACCCCAAAATGTAAAGTCAAACCAAATAAATTCTAGCAGGTCATAAGCATTTTCTATGGATATAGGGCAATAGTATGTGTTAAAGAAAACAGATTTTAAATGCAGGAACATTGTTTTAGATAAGAAATGGCATATAAATCGAACAGAAGAAAGCAATTCTATAGGAATATATGCTATCACTAACCTAATTTCATCAAGGTACTACTGGTCCTTTTGCCCAGTTCTGTAAAAATAATTCAAAAGGAAAAAAAAAATTGCATAATTTATTGAATATTAGGGCTGTAAAAAGACAGCATAATACTGTAGAAAAATCCTGGTCATATTCCTATATGTTTCCATTCATGTTCCTCAAGTCTGGTGCATTCTTGGGGTTTATTCTACAACAATATGGATGCACTACTGCCATGAAAGGAAGGGAGGACTCTTTTCTGGAGGCCTATTCAGAGGCCTCACTGAATGGAATCCTTTCCCTGTTGAAATGAGAAGTGATGTCTGCAACTAGGGGCCAGGCTGAAATCTTCACTGTGGGTGAAGATTTACAATCTATTTATAAAATGGCATGGTAATTCTTCTGCTATTATCATGAAACCATTCTTTAATCATGCTATCATTCTGTTTGCTTTGACTACCACTGCATTTTAAACATAGCTTTCTGCTGAGATCTCTCCTCTCCTCTCCTCTCCTCTCCTCTCCTCTCCTCTCCTCTCCTCTCCTCTCCTCTCCTCTCCTCTCCTCTCCTCTCCTCTCCTCTCCTCTCCTCTCCTCTCCTCTCCTCTCCTCTCCTCTCCTCTCCTCTCCTCTCCTCTCCTCTCCTCTACGCTCCTCTCCTCTACGCTCCTCTCCTCTACGCTCCTCTCCTCTACGCTCCTCTCCTCTACGCTCCTCTACGCTCCTCTACGCTCCTCTACGCTCCTCACCTCTACGCTCCTCTACGCTCCTCTCCTCTACGCTCCTCTCCTCTACGCTCCTCTACGCTCCTCTACGCTCCTCTACGCTCCTCTCCTCTACGCTCCTCTACGCTCCTCTACGCTCCTCTACGCTCCTCTCCTCTACGCTCCTCTACGCTCCTCTCCTCTACGCTCCTCTCCTCTACGCTCCTCTCCTCTACGCTCCTCTCCTCTACGCTCCTCTACGCTCCTCTACGCTCCTCTCCTCTACGCTCCTCTCCTCTACGCTCCTCTACGCTCCTCTACGCTCCTCTACGCTCCTCTCCTCTACGCTCCTCTCCTCTCCTCTCCTCTCCTCTCCTCTCCTCTCCTCTCCTCTCCTCTCCTCTCCTCTCCTCTCCTCTCCTCTCCTCTCCTCTCCTCTCCTCTCCTCTCCTCTCCTCTCCTCTCCTCTCCTCTCCTCTCCTCTCCTCTCCTCTCCTCTCCTCTCCTCTCCTCTCCTCTCCTCTCCTCTCCTCTCCTCTCCTCTCCTCTCCTCTCCTCTCCTCTCCTCTCCTCTCTTCTCCTCTCCTCTACGCTCCTCTCCTCTACGCTCCTCTACGCTCCTCTCCTCTACGCTCCTCTACGCTCCTCTACGCTCCTCTACGCTCCTCTACGCTCCTCTCCTCTACGCTCCTCTCCTCTACGCTCCTCTCCTCTATGCTCCTCTACGCTCCGCTCCGCTCCCCTCCCCTCCTTTCCCTTTCCCTTTCCCTTTCCCTATTTATGCTGTCTGTTGAGACAGGGTAACTATTATATTTCTAATTAATATTCCTTCTTTTATATATCCAAAAATTTCACCAGGCCATTTCACTGCAACATTGCACTCAAAAGTAATGTAGAGATGATTATTCAGGATGACCTGCTAATTGCTTTTCTGAATCACTTCTCTACTGTCTGGTAGGTTTAATCAGCATTCTTTGTTCCATATATATGCCCTTGTGCTTGTCTCTAGTTCTTTTGGATTAATATTTATTAGTGAAGATTTGCAGTCAGCATGGGTTTACGAAAGGCAGGTCCTGCTTGACAAACCTCATCTCCTTCTATGACAAAGTGACGCGCTGGGTGGATGAGGGAAAGGCTGTGGACGTGGTCTACCTTGACTTCAGCAAGGCTTTTGACACCGTTTCCCACAGCATTCTCCTCAAGAAACTGGCTGCTCTTGGCTTGGACTGGTGTACACTTCATTGGGTTAGAAACTGTCTGGATAGCCGGGCTGGATAGTCGTGGTGAATGGAGTCAAGTCCAGTTAGAGGCCAGTCACTAGTGGTGTTCCCCAGGGATCGGTGCTGGGGCTGGTCCTCTTTAATATCTTCATCAATGATCTAGATGATGGCATTGAGTGCACCCTCAGTAAGTTTGCAGATGACACCAAGTTAGGTGCGTGTGTCGATCTGCTCGAGGGTAGGAAAGCTCTGCAGGAGGATCTGGGTAGGCTGCACCGATGGGCTGAGGTCAACTGCATGAAGTTCAGCAAGGCCAAGTGCCAGGTCCTGCACCTGGGGCGCAATAACCCCAAGCAGAGCTACAGGCTGGGAGATGAGTGGTTGGAGAGCTGCCAGGCAGAGAAGGACCTGGGAGTGATGGTGGATAGTCGGCTGAATATGAGCCAGCAGTGTGCTCAGGTGGCCAAGAAGGCCAACGGCATCCTGGCTTGCATAAGAAGCAGTGTGGCCAGCAGGGCTAGGGAGGTGATCGTCCCCCTGTACTCGGCTCTGGTGAGGCCGCACCTCGAGTACTGTGTTCAGTTTTGGGCCCCTCGCTACAAGAAGGACATGGAGGTGCTCGAGCGGGTCCAGAGAAGGGCGATGAATCTGGTGAGGGGTCTGGAGAACAAGTCCTTCGAGGAGCGGCTGAGGGAGCTGGGCTTGTTCAGCCTGGAGAAAAGGAGGCTCAGGGGTGACCTTATCACTCTCTACAGATACCTTAAAGGAGGCTGTAGCGAGGTGGGGGTTGGTCTATTCTCCCACGTGCCTGGTGACAGGACGAGGGGGAATGGGCTTAAGTTGTGCCAGGGGAGTTTTAGGCTGGATGTTAAGAAGAACTTCTTTACCAAAAGGGTTGTTAGACATTGGAACAGGCTGCCCAGGGAAGTGGTGGAGTCACCATCCCTGGAAGTCTTTAAAAGAAAAGAGGTCACTGAAAAAAATCCAGACTTCATAAGCTTTACATTACTAATGACAGCATCAACAACAGTTTGATATTTAGCCTCCCAATTTTGTGAATATCAAACTAATCTACTCTATAAAACAGAAATAAACAAACAAACAAACAAACTCTGCTTTTTTTTATGACCAGTAGATTATTTAACCAATAAATTAATTATAATTATAAATTATTTATATACTTTAGATGGGCTTTACACGAGGTGAAAAGTATCCATTAAAATAGCAAATCTTTTCTCACCGAGAGAATGCCATGGTTGAAATTATGCTCAGTCATTCAGTGAGAACTTTGTTGAACTTATCCAGCAGTTTATTAAGCCTTGCTAGAGATCTTGCTAAAAAATTTGCAAAGAATTTGTATTGAGAAGTTACTGGGATATTCATGCTTAGACCTACATCTATGCTTACATACTTTGTTCAATGGCACATTTAAATTGATATATCATTATTCTGTACTCTCATCTTTTTCATATTTCTATTGGACGCATCTCTTGAATTAAGTCATGCGTTTTTAATCATATTAGCTCGTAAGTTATCTGTCTACAACTTATGATTTTAAGTATTTTGACAGCTAAAAATAATTGTGTTCATTTCATAAATTTATCACTGCTTTTCAGACACATAAGTACATTTCAATTAGCTTTTTATGGAACTGCTGAATTGCAAATCCTTTTCAAATTAAAGGGAATGGTCTACCATTTCAATTCATTCTACAGTGATAATTTCATTGATTTGACTTAATACACATGTAAGTCCAAATGTATTTGCATACAAAATGCCACAAGGCCTGGAGGCCTAATACAAACAATTAGTTCAGTGTTTTTATCTCCTGGTAGCACAGGGCTTCCACACAACAAGTTATTCTGGCAACCTTATAGTTCAATATGTGTCATGCAAGCGAGGAAGCCCTATTTTCTTTGTGGTTAAGCACTGAAAAAAACATTTTTGGATTTTGTCCATACACTCAGTACTGCTGCCCAGTTGTTGATACTGCACATCTCGGGATAACCAGCAACAGCATATCATTGACACTGTGGATGGCTTCCATTTAAATCCCTTCATTTGGATTTTATTAGAACAGTACTGAGAACAGGAAAATGGTTTAGCGTAAGGAGCATTAGTGCCTGGATTTTTTAGCCACAGAAGTGATACTAACTCTAATGTGAACTGCAAATCCCTTGCATCTTGTTACAAGTAGTTTTCAGTGATTTCCAGTGATGGCTACTCATATTTTATATTTTTCACTCAGTTTTATTTTCAGATTAGAATGCTTTGGTGTCTGATGGTGATATACAGTCAATGAACACACTCTGCAAGCAGTCAACATGCTCAGTTTCATCAGAGCTTTGCCATGAACATTAGCCCTGATCCTGGAGCATGCTCAGCTGGGTTAGATGCACAGGGCTATTCCGCACATCTGTTATCTGATGACATGCAAGAGACTCTGACAGATTTGGGGAATGTAGATCACTTGACTAGTGCCATAAAAAAGTCTTGGGGTCACAATGGGGAAAGGAAGGTTTGAACTGAAAATGTGAGTGAGGGATACCAAACACTCACCCAGGGCTTTGATAATAGGAGCAGTGTCTACAGAAATATTTCTGCTGATTATATTCAGCTGACATCCAGATTCTATTTTTAGCACAAAGATGTATTTCTTGTGTGACCTTGGAAAAGACATCTCAGATAAAATTGCTGCCACATTGAAGCTGACTGTAAAATATCCATTCTTTTCAATGTATTATCGTGTGAATATGGAGTGCTATGGACTGACTTGGTTAGTTCACATGAAGTACAAATATAACTCCAGGGGGCAAAATAGTGCTAGTACGGCATTAATGTAGTATTATAAATGTTGACAAATAAAATAACTTTATTTAGTGAGTAGAAGCTCTGAATGACTAATGTTTTTGTTCATTTCATAACAGCTGGCATTTCTCCAATACTCTTTCCTCAATAGCCCCTGTATGAATCTATTGTCACTACATTAAAATAATTATCCATAACTGAGCCATTTTGGCATGCAGAATAATGCAATCTGCATTTAAAATGCAAGCTAATTAAAAAACATTTTGTACCTGTAAGGTTTGCTCAGTGACATTTCCATAGTGGAGATCTTCACATTGTTTTAATCATGAATGATGATCACTACAACTCCAGAGAGAGAACCAGCTGGCTGGGAAAGCACATAGAGCTACATGGCAAAAGAAAGTACTTGCCAAACTGCACAAAATCCTTGGTAGGAAAGCAGAAAGGGGAAGAAGATAAATACATAGAAGGTTAAAAGTGACAGATAGAATAAAAATAAATGGATAAGCTTGATGGTGACAGTGAAAATACCAGCTATGGTTTTAACATGAAAACTATGAAACTATGAAAAATAGGGGCAGCTGCCTCATAACACAGGGTATGGTAGGCTTGGTGGTGGAGTCATGTTTCTTGATTCCTTCGTATCTCATTCTAGTTCAGGTAGTCCACAAAAATCTGTGTATTAGATAGATAATATAAAAAAAAAATCATGTGCAGTGTCGAACAGTGTCTTTTACAACTACAAAAACAAAAGCAATTTATCATTTTTACCTACTTTTTTTTTGTTTGTTTGTTTGAAACAAGTCAAAGAGCGAATACAATACTCTGTATCTGATTTCCCTACTGAAAGCAGCCCTGTAGTCTGCTTGTCTGCTTTTCTGCATTAAGATCATAAAATACTCTCTTTTCCTGTTTTGAAAAATTCATTCATTCTCTGAAAATCCACTGGAGAAAGCAGGCTTTCATACAAGAGCTGCTCAGACAGACTGTGATATCCAGTAGATATAAGTGTTATCCCAAGGAAAAAAAAAAAAAAAAAAAAAAGCAAATCAAAACCAAGAAAAGAGCACAATTTGGCATTTTCAACATTTTTTTTTATAGAAATATATGTACGTACAACCATCAATCAAAAATTTGAATTCCCCCAAATTAAAACATGAGATAATCTGTGTCTTGACCTTAATCCACCTCCGGGATTTTATTCAATTTCTATTTCTGGAACATTATTTTAGACCTTTTTGACAATAGGGCTGTCTTTCTTTTGTGCCCCCCTTACACACACACACACACTGGCCCCAAGGAGGAAGAAAAAAGGCAAACCAAAACCAAGAAAACAAAACAAATAAATGGAAGGAAGGAAGGAAGGGAAAACGCAAACAATTACTCTTTTTCCTTTACACATGAATCTGAAAATGAAAACAATGAAAACATGAAAATGAAAACACATGAAAAGTGTATAAATGGAAGGAAGGAAGGAAGGAAAGAAGGAAGGAAGGAAGGAAAAGGAAGGAAGGAAGGAAGGAAGGAAGGAAGGAAGGAAGGAAGGAAGGAAGGAAGGAAGGAAGGAAGGGAAAACACAAACAATTATTCTTTTTTCTTTACACATGAATCTGAAAATGAAAACAATGAAAACATGAAAAGGATGATACATAGCAACAAATAGTTGATCTTTTCTTTTTTCATTCTTCAAAACAAAAACAAAAACAAAAACCAGACACACATAAAGCTCTCAAAAAATAAAAATAAAATAAAATAGCAGTGTGCTAGAATTAAATGATCAGTAAATTAAAAAATAAAAATTAAAAAAATAGAATATTACCTTACCCACTGGACAGAACATCTGCTCACAATTTCTTTGGAAGGTCAAATTCTGAGTTAAGTACTGTGAAAAACTGTTTATATCATGATAGCTAGCCACATGTGCCTCTAAAAAAGTAAGCATAATCAAATTTCATGCCTTAACAAACAGATTGCATATACAGTTGGGATATAATTTTATAGGTGAAATATTTCAATTTGCTGTAGTAGGTATAAGCAAAACCAAAAGTATTAATGTACTGTTACAAGTTATGTATCCTCTGCTTGGCCTTCATGCATTGTTAATGCACTGTGTTTATTATCCTATTAAACTTTATAAACAAATCCTTTTGTTTCCCTTGTTAAAAGGAAGTAAGTCCATCATTAGCTTAATTAAATATACGTTTATTGCTGTTTGTCTATAGCTAAGTTAATGAAACATTTGGCAACGGAAATTCTGTGATGACATTGAAATGATCACTCGCTACTGGGGAACTTTAAGGCAAAATTAAAAATGGAAATGGCATTCTATCAAAGAAACACAGTTACTGTTGCCAGAATGACAGCATACATGGGTGGACCAAATGAAAACAAAACAAAACAACAAAAACAACAAACCCTCTACAATGATAATAGAAATAATAGAAATGAAAATAAAAATAGAAAAATATCCATCTCAACAGTTCTGTTACGCATACTTTCTGGTATCTTTCCTTGTCTGAAACATTGCTGGCAATTTCCTTGCCAATCACTTAGCATTTTACAGTTTCAATAAAACTTTTCTATGTTTACCTTCAGATTCTTTACATATTGAAGCATAATAATGAAGACAAATCATTTAAAAATATTTATACTAACAGTCCTTGTCAGACATCATAAAATTTTGATTCTCTTATAATAGTAATATCAGTCTTTGTATTATACAACCATTTGTTCAAAAAAAAAAAAAAAGACCATATTAGCTGAAAACAGACTCTATTAAGTGTTTTGTTTGTTTGTTTGTTTGTTTGTTTTGTTTTGTTTTGTTTTGTTTTCCCCAAGGAATCATAGAATCATTGAATGGTTTGTGTTGGAAGCAACTTTAAAGATCATCATGCCATGGGCATGCACACCTGCCACTAAGTCAGGTAAATAAGGTTGCTCAAAGCCCCATCCAACCTGGCCTTGAACACTTCCAGGGATGCAGTAACCACAGCTTCTCTGGGCAACCTGTTCCAGTGCCTCACCACCCTCACAGGAAAGAATTTCTTCCTTATATCTAATCTAAATCTACCCTTGTCTAGTTTAGAGCTGTTACTCCTTGTCCTATCACTATATTCCTTGATGAAGAGTCCCTCCCTAGCTTTCCTGTAGGACCACTATTGTGTCTGCTATTAGGAGTCCATGGAGCCTTCTTTTCTCTTCCTAAAGAACAAAAAAAACCCAATAAACTCAATAAACATATTTTCAGCTTTATCAGTTTACAGCTAATAGCTCAGAGTTTCTTATTTTTTATTTTTTTTATTTTTTTAAACCACTACCATTATCTACTTTAATTTAAAGATTATATATTTCTTCTGGTCTTAGCCATCTTCTGCTTAGACATCAAACTGGAGAATGCAAGGAGTATGTAGCAATGAGACCCAGGGCTGGTTTGGGAGATGATGCTCGCTGAATTTTACTGAAATGATGACATTTGAGAAAACACAAACACCCACTAACTCACAAATAATTTCATGAAATGATATCAAGCATTTGATACACGTATGTTCATCTTTGCGCTTAAAGACAGAAACAGGCTAATGTGAAACTGGATATTTTGTAAAAATACATCTCCCAGGCAGTTACTTTCTATTGCAGTTACTGCAATAGAAAATCTACAAATGTCAATACCAGAAAACTGATCAGAACAAACCAGATGTTCTTCATTCATCTGGTTATTGGTTTTGGATTGTACTCTGTGAGATAAGTAATTGAGGACAAATATGCTAGGATTCAGGATTTTTGCTTTCCTGAGACCTCTGTGCAGTTTCATAAATGAAATACCACTCCTACATTATTATTAACATGCAATATAACCACATTATTTATATTGGTTATTAATACATAATTTATGAAAATGTGCAACAAGTCGTTATTAATGAACCACGTATGTGTGTCTGTATTTATACGTGCATATATTTTTTCAATTCTACTTCCAATAATGTGGTATAACTAGTATTTGTTGCTGTTGCAGTTAAGGCCTGTTATTTATTTATTCATCTGCCTATCATGTCTCCATCTATTATTCACCCCACAGCATATTTCAAGGCAGTTTGTGTCTCTTGCTAATTTCAGTTTTATCTGCTTGTCTTTGGCTGTCTGATCTGAGTATTTTATTTTTAATTGCAGTTAAATGGCTCTTTTCTCAAAGCCAGTATAATATGCAGTATGATGAATAAGTAGTAGTAGTAAAGTAGTACACTGATGTACATAGTGGTCCTGCTAAAAGATTTTACGGGGTAAAGACTTTTCTAATTATATTATCAAAAAAAAAAACAAAACCAAAAACAAAAACCAATATTAATATTTAGATGTGGTATTTAAATTATGTGAGTTTTCAGCTTTATTTTTTTACACCAAAGATTAAACGTCTATTTGAGATTTTACATGCATTTTTTTTTTATTTTGCTCCTGTAAAATACAGTTGAACTTTTCTTCACTGTTTCTAAAATGTTATTAATTTCTATGATCATTAAAGCATAAAATTAAAGATACAAAATATAGCTTATCAACAGCTACACTGCTCAGTTTAAGTAACGCACTCTTAAATCTTCCCCAAGTTCTTCTTAAAGATTTTAATTTAATCTCAGCTTTTCCCAGACTGCTATTTGAATTGATTTTCTAAACAGATCAGCTTCTTCAAAATGTATCCCCCTACTAAACTAAGCACCATATACTTTGTATTGAGAGCTACAGTACCATAATATTTCTTAATTGGATCAGAATCTCTCTTAATACACTAAATGGATTCTAAAGACAAGGAGGGATCCTGGATCCCATTACAGCTGCTTAAAGACAAATTCAAATGGAGGTGATCTCTACCAGTTTGAAGTGTCATCGATAAAACATTCATTCTTATTTTATAAACTAAGAATATTCAAACATTCACATTTCAAAAGAGTAATTAATTGCTAAATCTATGTCTTCATTATCTGGTTGTATTATTTTTTTTTTTTCCCCAGGACATTAAATAATCTTACTTTATAACTGCCCTGTTGTTATGTTCATATCATCACATATTGTGATTTCTGTCTGTAGTTCAAATATAGGTGTTAATTTCCTTAAAGTATTAACCAAAGAAAAGCACTTTTGAGAATATGGTTCCATCTGGAGTAAATATAATAACAAAGTAACACAACAATTTTCAATATAGATATTCAGGACGTATAATTAGTATTAGTATAATTGCAAGGAATTGCAAGTATAAATTGAGAAGGATGTCCTGTTTGACAGTTATCTGAAAAGTTATTTTCTTTTTAAGGAGAACAGTAAAAAAGTAATAGCTATAATAACTGGACAATTACTTTCAATTATTTGATAAACTGCTAGATAAAATGCTAATAAAGTGCTGATAAAAATGCTAATAATTTTCAAAATATATATCAGACAATATCAAATCATATCTCAAAACTTCTTTCTACCATCCTACGAAACAAAACCAATTTTGTAGTGTGCAATTTCTCTTTTTCAGTTGTGCGAGCTTTTCTGCCTACCAATGGACACTATCATACTTCTAAGACAAAAGGTAGTCTGGGAAATGCATTGCATAAACACAACATTGCAGCTGTCAATTTTGTTTTATAAAATTTCAGGTTGTTTCTTATGGAGAGAAACATGTTTCTTATGGAGATAAACATATTCATCATGGAGAGACCTGGAAAGCTGCAGTTAGTTTTGTGAAACATTATTGTCATAAACAGCAATGCAGGATGCAATTAAGGCAATATATTATTAATGTTAAAATGTTGTACATCATTTACAAGTGGGAAGGTAAATAAGTAATAATTCTTGCTGAGGACTATCAATGAGTAGTAATAATACTGGCATTCTGAAGTGGTACAGTGATTGTAGTCAATTGTAGATACAACTTCATTCTCTATGATGTATAAAACATTGTTTATTTTGTTTTGCTTTTGAATGCACAGCACATGCTGCTAAGGAAGCTTGCATGGGTTCCTACTCTTCATCTGTGTATTGAAAGAAATAGAATACCAAATATTTCTCTGCAGAAAACACTTGGTATGTGTTTTTGAACAGACTGTTGTTAAGAGATACAATCCCTCCAGCTATTTTGAACAACAAGGCTTCAAGAAAGACCCTAAGCCCGATAAAAATAGTTTACTCAGCAAGGAAGCATCTAGAAAATTTACTGAGATGAGTGTTTCATGTTTTCAGTACACTGTATGAAATATTCAAAAGAGCCCTCTGAGAATTAGCATCTTGAGCAAGACAAAATTTTGAACTTCTTTGATGGTACACAATGAATGGAAATTTCTCCAAAGAAAAAAATGCGAAATGAAAATCAGCTTTGGCTTGTAGGTATAATTGCCTTTAACCAAGATACCAGTGCACATGTGGTAAGGCTTTCTACCTGGTCAGTGAGACCCCCTGCGTCTCATAGAGTTATGAGACTTATTAAGTCTAGTATTAAACTAGAGATGAGTCTTCAATGAAAAAAATCTGAACCATTAACAACATTGTAATATTGGTCAGTTCCTAACTTTTCTTAGGAAACTCCAACAATTGTGAAAAAGCTTCATGAATGTTCCAGTGAGAAATACATTTATCTTCAGCATTTGTTGTCATCCAATAAATGTATAAGTTGTATATTCTTATACAATCCCAGCAAAAACTGAAGTAACCAGCAGAATTCTTTCACTTTCGTCATATTTGCTTGTTTGTCCTTGCTACCTGTCTGTTCAATAAACATCCATAAAGCTACAGGTGCTCTCTCCCTTTTATATGGCCTATGCATAGAATTTGCTCTTCCTGGCAACTTCAGATTTATTGCATTTAAGCTTAAAAAGTAATATATAATGTAGTTTGGAAAATACTTTACTTTCTTAGATGAGAATAGAAAATGAATACTTAGACTTTCAGAACCTGATTTCTGTAAGGATGAGACAGATACCCATAAAAAAGAGTCAGAGTCTAGTTTTAAGTGACATATATGTTCATAAGTATTCTGATAAACGTAGTCCTCACCTAGTAGTCATCACTACACAAAGGATGTATCTTTAAAAACAAACAAACAAACAAACAAAAAACAAAAAAGAAAACTATTCAAAGTGTATATATTCTAACTTTAAAATATACACCCATGAGAAAATCAAAGAACGTTCTTCTTACTGTGACAGGGATTTAAAAAGCATGCTATTCTTCTGTGGTCATACTCTTAAGTACTACACAACATTTGAAAACATCATATTCAAATTTATTTTAAAGGACTCAATCTTATATGGAATTTATCTCATCTGGTTAAAAGTCTTTTTTCTAGCAGATTTTCACTCAATTTCTTGAAAATTCCACTGCTATAAAATACCTGTACTTATAATACCTGTATTCAGCTTTAAATATTCACAGAAGACTATTTGTATTTATCGTGACTTGTTTACAGTACAAATATTTTTACTTAAGCAAGATAATTCATGATGCTTAATACTAAATGAAAACAAAATCTTAACAGGATTAAGGCCTTGGCTATCACAAATTGATCCCACAGATATCGGACTAGCTCTCTGTTGTGCCATTTCAAATTTTGGTGTTAACATAGTGACTGGATTAAACATGAAAATAATAATAACAATAACAATAATAATAATAATAATGAAGTCATTAATGTACTGGTGGACAAAGATCAGACTTTATCAGTAGGATAAATTGCACTGATATTCAGAGGTGGGTATTATGGGTATTAGCTATGATCAGTCAGATAAGGTTGACACCTTAATATATTTTTCCATTTAGATGCTGAGAAAACATTAGGTACAGATAAACATAAGGATAGTAAAGGTAGTTCACTTTCAGATGTTTCCACTCAATTAATATGGTTCTAAGTATGTATTATGTACAGAACTTATACTGTTAAAAAACAGATTCCTTAGAAATGTTCACTTAGTGTTAGATAAATATTCAAGGAAACACAATTTATTTATATTTGCCATCTCAATCTCAGTTTTGGTACAGAGTTAAAAATATATAGATATGTAGACAGCATCAGTGTGCTACCAAAAAGAACAGCCACTAGCTGTTTCCTAATCTTTCCTAATATTGTTCACTTTGATGAATGCATTGAGGGAAGGATGCTTTACATGTATTGTTAGAAGACAAATTCTCCTAATGCTCTATCAGAGAATGAAAGGAGATTGCTGAGCTTTGTCTTTCCATTCAAATAGGAAACAAGCTGATTGTTACTGAACTGCAATGCGAACTTTAGCCATGTTTCTAGATAGTCCTCTGCAGCAAATCTCCAACATTACGTTTATGCCACAAAAGTTGACTTCCCCTCCACAGAGAACAAGGGTAACATAATGGTTTGAGAAAGAGCATGTTAAGGGAGAATGGACGAGAGTAGTTTTCATTCTTTTTATCATTTTCTGAATCCTAGTTGTATTTACAGTCAAGTTCAACAAGGAAATCCCTAGATTTTTATGTTGAGATCAGCAGCTAATTGTCTTTCTCTGACCAATGTCTCAGAAAAAAACAACAAAACAAAACAAACAAACAAACAAAACTTTAGAGCCATCACTCAGAGTTCAGACCACCTAGCAGTTACACTGGTGTGTTTTGTATCTGCCAGTACTAGCTGACACGAATGCACTATGAATATATACCCAAAAATAGCTGCTGGGGATTTATATTTACACTGAGTTTCCTTAACTCCCTGGCTTGAATTTTGAAAGCCAGCTTTATCCTGCAAGAGACTGATTGCTTTGCAAGGCAAAGCTGGTCTTTCATATGTATGTGTATATGTACTGTGCATGCCTTCAGACATTCAACAGTAACAGTGTTTTGTTTTCCTCTCCATTTCTGTGGAAAATAAAAAATGATGTCAGCCTGATCCAATGGTGTCACATATCTGGCTAGAAATTTGTATTCTTTCCTATTTTTGTATGAATTTCATTAATCTCTGCACGTTTGTGCCAAATAATTGCTAAGACTACATCAACAATGGCCTTATTTCTTATTTATAGTGCACCAGTGCAGAAAATATAAAAGCTGAGGGAGTTTTTTTACCCACATCACTTTTTGATGATGTGGCTAAAGATGTCAAGCAATGGCAAAGGGGGAGTTCAGAAATTGGATGCAGCCAGCAGGTAGTATTGTAACAGTTCTGTGGACTTTTCATTATAAGTTAAAAGACATGAGACCAACACTGTTTCCTTCAGACATAGTGGAATGAATTAATGAAGGAGTTAACATGGGAACTGAATGTGAAATGGCCATGGCTTGGCAACCCATTCTCAATAAAACACCCGGGGAACTTTTCCAGCCTTGTTGATGTGGAAAATACATAAAAATCTCTTTGAGGTCTTCTCCACCTTAGAAACAAGGGTAGATTTCATGACAAAAAGAGGAGTGTCCTTACATGGGGAAAGGTAGAATTATGCAGAATTTTTAGGATCAAAGCATCCCTTAAACTTGAACAAAGGACCATTTACTGGAACTGAGAGGTAAAGAAATGGGTGACATGAATGACTGAATTTGTCTGGACTAAAGAAATGAAATTATGGGTAATACAATTAGGGTAGATGTTGCAAGAACACCTGCGCACTGGATACCTCCAAAAGCATAACAATTGTGAATGTGTAGAATTCTCTCTTCATGCTTACTTCCACAGCAAGAACTTTTCATTAAGTTCTGTGTCACTTGTTAGTGCAACTGCGGGAGGACCAGTTTTACATTTTATTTGTATCTCTCTGAAGTCTTTAAACAACACCTTTAAAATAACAACTCAGGTGCTGAGATCAGCACAGAGCTTAAGAAGGACAAATTCTATCTAACAAAGGGTATGAGATTTCAGAAAGCCTCAGCAAATTTTGTGTAGCATGTAGTCACATTGCTTTTGTTATGGCAGGCTTTTCTCTTTTCTTTAGGTGGTATTCATTTTAACATTTATTTTTGTTTTACACCACTCTGTATTTTTAGCTGTTAAGTTCAGACATTAGTCTTTCACCAAGTTTTTTTTTTGATGTGGCTATACTTAAGCATGTCTGAGTGATTATTTACAGTTTTTAGTAAAGCCCAAACTTTTGGAGGCATGCTCTAAAATGGGAAAACAACTTTAATATGTCTCTTTTGACCAGAACTTTGGAAATAAAATTTGGGTTGTAAAAAATCATTCCAGCCATTGCAATTTTGCCGTATTTTACCCAAAGTACTGTGCTCTTACTGGTACAAAACTGTAAAATTCCTGCATTAGACTTTTGAGAATTAATATTGAAAGTGCAATCAAAACAAATTTGCTATTTTTTTTTTCCAATTTATAGCAATTCCGGTACATGTAAAGTTAACCATTGGTTATCTTTAAACCTTGCTTTTCTATCTTGCTTTTACTTTGTTGATAAATCCAGCCTCCAACAAGCAGCTAAAAATAACTGGGAAGAGTATATTGAAATCCCTGATATCACTAGTACTTACTGCTGCATTTTTTTGAGAATCTCATTTGTACATGTGCAACTTTTGTGGATCTGGTATCAGTAACATTGCTACTAAATTGAAATTTACAAGAATAAATCTTTATTGTTTTTGCTTCTTGACCCCTTCTGGCCTGTACAGCTTGTAAAGTGAAAGAAAGATTGCCCTGCCTTTATAAACAGTATTTATATAGAGTTTATTTTACATTTTTTCTGCATCTTAGCTTAGAGCACTACTGTCTAAATTGCACATATTTGTGAATGTGTGAAGTTTATTATTAAGATATAGAACTATTTATATACTGGTTCTCTCACTTTATTTCTAAACCTTACATTTTGAATCAATTTCTATCTCACAAAATCATGCTGTTAAACACTACATATGTTCTTATCATTCACCCAGAGCATTTATTTACCAGATATTTTTTTCTAACACTTGAAATTAGACATAACACACTGAGACTTATGCAAGATGCAAAAATATTTTTCTGCAAAGATGATCTATATTTATGCAAATAAAATGATTTGAGTATCAGACAAGTTTAATCACTTCATATGAAAATGTGTTCATGCAACAGCATAATATCCTTTAAGAATAGCACACCTATTTATTAGAATTAAAAAATAAAATAAAAATGAAAATGGTGTTGAGTTAAAAGTTTTATAATATAATATTAAAGCATAAGTTTGTGTGATTTTACTAAACCAGTGCAACCTTTTAAGGCAAGAAAAAAATATGAGCATTCCAGCGACTTTGTAAGAGGGTCTTAAGAGTTCATAGCAACTGGTGAACGTGCTTTTGTCCTTTATTTTTTCTTTATGATATTGGTATGAGGGTATCTTAAAAAAGTCACTGGAAAGGCGCCCATAAAGATCCATTTTCTAACTCTGTCTTATAACTTCTGATGTTTGTCCTTGACATGTAAGTACAGTCAGACGGGACAGCCTTTAGAATAATGCTGTACTTAGTGTGAGGAGAAAAACATGGGATTATACAGTTATTATATATATATATATTATATTTTATTTATAATTTAAATTACTTATTTTTATTTATATATTTTATATAATATATTTTGTCAACTGCCTCAGACTAAGCAAGTGCAAGAATTTCAAAATATTTTTCATTTAGAGAGAATAACCAAAGCAGGTAGACAAGAACCTCTTCAGGAAAGCTGGAGAGCTCTGTGATCCTCCCATTCAGCTGTCATTGTGCAAAGACGCGGAACCAGGGTACATTAAGCACGGACATGAGGAGACATTTTTTTAAAAGTACCAAA
Source organism: Anas platyrhynchos (assembly GCF_047663525.1). Taxonomy (NCBI): domain Eukaryota; kingdom Metazoa; phylum Chordata; class Aves; order Anseriformes; family Anatidae; genus Anas; species Anas platyrhynchos. The sequence continues at coordinate 22,157,605 of NC_092590.1, forward strand.
TGAATAGCTAGATTTAACACTGGATCAGGTCCAGTTATTATCATGGTTCACTTATATCATGGTTTGGCTTGCCTGTTTTTCGTCTCACATCCCTGGCTGCCTTTCAATCTCTCTCAATGAAGATTCCCATGAAGTAAGTGTAGAGGTACATGAACATCCCAATCTGACATCAAAGTAGGGAACCAGGAAAAGCCACACTGCAAAGAGAGAGCAAAACCAGAAGGACAGATGTCACTAATGCCAGAGTCAAGACTTCTTCAGGCAAGTTAAATCCTTTCCATAGTGTCAGCTTGACTGTAAAACACAAAGACATTGAGTAGGGCAACCTGGGAAGAAAAAAAATAATCAAATTTCAGGAAAAGAAATCACTTTTACATGATTTGGTTACTAGTTTGCAGATGCAGAAGACACCGCTATGCTAGTGAATGAGTAAGTTGCATAATGCTAGCTAAAAATTGATTTTATGTACATTTTTGTTTGAGTGAGGAGGTGTATTTTAGAAAAATTGTCATCTTAATTTTCAATATGCTTGTGATGGAAAACTATACCACATCTCAGTAGTCTGCATTGGGATGTAATTGGAATCCTTTGAGATTTAATCCTAAGAAAAACAAGAAATGACAGGCAGACACCCTCAAAATCAAGTAGCTTGGGCAGTCAGATCTCTTTTACCTGGAGAGCTGAAATGATAGGTTCAAAATCACTCTGTAAGCTGGGAAGAAACATGCTAAGTCTTTCTGCTTATGTTGTTTGTCAGAACCGTAAAGGATATAAAATCATAGAATATCCTGAGTTGGAAGGGTCCCACAAGGGTCAATGAGTTCAACTCCTGGCTCCACACAGGACCACCCAAAAATCAAATTATATGTCTGAGAGCATTGTCCAAACACTTCTTAAATTCCCATAGGCCTGGTGTTGTGACCACTTCCCCAGGATTCCTGTTCCAGAGACCAAGGACCCTCTTGGGATGTTAGGAACCTTTTCCTGACATCCAGTCTGAACCTTCCCTGTTTCAGCTTCATTCCATTCCCTTGGGTCCTCTCTATCACCAGAGAGCAGAGATCAGTGCCTGCCCTTCTGTTCCCCTTTTGAGGAAGCTGCAGGCTGCCATGAGGCCTCCCCTCAGTCTCCTCTTCTCTAGGCTGAACAATCCAAGTGCTTTCAGCCACTAATCATATGTCTTGCCCTCAAGACCCCTCACCATCTTTGCAGCCCTTCTTTGGACACTCTCTATTAGTTTTCTGTCCTTATACTGTGGTGCCCCAAACTGCACACAGTACTCATGGTGAGACTGCACCAGTGCAGAGTACAGCTAGACAACTACTTCCCTCAAATGGCTGGCAGTGCTCTGCCTGATGCACTCTGGGGTACTGTTGGCCTTTTTGGCTGCCAGGGCACACTGCTGACTCATGCTCAACTTGCTGTCAACCAAAATCCCCGGTTCCCTTTCCACAGGGCTGCTCTCCAGCCTCTCATTCCTCAACCCCTCCAGGGTTTCCCCTTTACAGAAATTGGTCTTTTTAAACTTCATATTGCTGGTGATTTCCCAGCTCTCTAATTTGTCAAGATCTCTCCACAAGGCTTCTCTACCCTTTATGGAACAAACAGCTTCTCCCAATTTAGCATCATCCACAAACTTACTAAGTATACCTTCAAGTTCTATATCCAAGACATTTATGAAAACATTGAAGAGAACTGGCCCTAAAATGGAGTCCTAGGGAACCCCACCAGTGAATGGCCACTAGTCTGATGTAACCCCATTTTCTATAACTCTTTGAGCCTGACTTGTCAACCAATTATTCACCCATCATACCATATGTTTTTATATAGCTTTATGCTGGACATTTTATCCAGAATGATATTTTGAGAAACAGTTTAGAAAGCTTTACTGAAATCCAAAAAGATGATATCAAATGGCTTCCCTTGGTCAACTAGATGGGTGACCCTGTCATAAAATGAAATTAAGTTTGTTAAGCAGGACCTTCGCCTCATGAATCCATGTTGTCTGTGACCAGTGACCGCATTGTCCTTCAGGGGTTTCTCAGTAACTCTCAGAATAATGTTACACATAATTTTACTTGTAAATTACTTTTTTGAAAATGAGTAATTGCCTTGATATATTCCCTTTCTAAGGACAAATGCACTAAGCAGGCATCCAGAACTTTCCCCAGATGCAAATGCCAAATGTTAGACAAGACAAATACCAAATATTAGATATGTATAGTAAGAAAAAAATTAATCTTTTAAAAATTAATATGTTCTGGTAATTAGCCATTCAAAAATCTTTATTGCTGAAGGGGATATTTTTTCGTTTTCTGATTAATGGGTTACATAAATATTTAATTATTTTATTTTATTTTATTTTTTAGCAAGAATTTTACCTGATCTACTAAGATAATGTCATTGTGTATGAATAAAATATGTAGTTCTGTAGTTCCTCTTCTGAAATATTTTATCATATCTCTAACTTGTGTGGTTATTCTGGATTTCACCACATAAAAATGTTCTATATTGCCTTGCTGCAACATTATGTATATCTTAACATGTAAAAATTGTATTCTTTAAAAAGTCTAGTATCTAGTGATTGTGTTTTTGCTGCACTTCACCAGCACAACACAATTCAATCTCTCAGATGTCATGACTCTTCCAGTTTTCGAATAACATCTTTATTTTCCTTGAACATCAATCACCAGCATTTCAGAGAGAAAAACCTTCTGACCAAGCTGTCAGTCATATGTTTAACATTTCAGACCTGGGGCCTGAGAGGTACTGATCCCAGTGACAGAGGGTCACCCAGAATTTCGCATCTCACTTGGCAGATTATTTTCAGAGCCTCATGGGGAAACCTGGAGAAGCCTATTTTACTAGGCTACTAAGAGATTATTTTACAAGAAACATGTGATGCTTGGCAGATTCAGTGATTAAGCCAGTGATTTGTGACTCCACATGCTGGTGGCAGGTGGAGAAGTTCAGCAGCAAATATCACCATAATAAAAGATTCTTTGCCTCATCTACCAACCAACTGGAGTAGCTCCATTAATGTTGTCTGATACCACAACTGTGTGGTGAGGCATGTCCTGAAAGAGGTCGACAGGAGCTTGACACAGGTCTTTTCTCTCCAGGTCACGTTAGAAGGTACACAGTTGAGTAAAATCAGAAAAACGTAGTCATTTTGTTGTGTACCTAAGGCACTAAATTTCTTTCCACATCAGCTGAGCATCCTTTGCTTGAGTAACAAGTTTAAAAATATATCACATTAAAAATGGACTGAAAACCATATGGAAATTTGAAAGGAACTACTTTTTTATGGTCAAATCACGGTCTTTGTGAAGTTATGGCTGAGTAAGTTAATTAGGTAACTGTAAATCTTTCACATAGTATGTGTTTTTATTTAAAGTAGGTAGAACAGCTTATAGTTATTTCTATAAATAAAGCAAAAGGAAATATTTTGCAGAAGCAAAGACTGTTTGTAACATTTAGTGCAAGTGTTTCACATTGTTTCTTTTAGCAATATATTGTTGCTGAAATGAGATAATCTGGCACTGACAAAGAGTGCTTTTGATTCAAGATGTAGGTTGAGGAATTTTGAAAGTAAACTCTTCTGCTTCTAATATAAGTAGGAAAATTCAAACGTGATTTGGACCTGAATTTGTTACAGCTAAAATGACCACTAATTCTTATAGAAATTAATTTAAAACTTCATTTTTTGGTAACAAACTGCATAATTTCATGTAGTGTATGAAGTACAAATGAAAAAAAAAAAGCACATCTGAATTTTATTGTTGGTACATATAGAAGATTTTGTGGTGTTCCTGTTTTTCTTTTTTGATAATATTTTCATGTGATCCACATGAACCCATTAGACACATGTTGTTCTTTTTTTTTCACAACCTCTGCTAAAGTAACAAGTCCTGATACAGCTGTGCACATTCTAGCATCTGCTGCGTATTCTAGCATCTGCATAAGGAAAGAGAGAAAAATAAATAGCCTTTGGTGAGTTAGAGGGTGCAGTCTCCTTTGCCAGGGGATACATGCAAAAGTGAAGTGATCCAGGTTTCTGTCTTCTCAATGAGATATACCATTTCCAGGACGATAAAGCAAACAGCATTCACAACAGCTGTTTAAAATGGGTAAACCCATTGTCTCTTTTTTCAATTTCTGTTTAACTAGGCCTTTCTACCACACTGCTTAGGGAGATGTCTATTCAAGACCCATGCCAGTTTGCTACCACTCAAGGTAATGAAATTAAAATACAGTCCTTGGCAATAACATTGTCACATAGCCAGGAATAAATATTGACATCTTTTAGGCACAAAAGGTGAATAAATAAATAAATAAATAAACACAGAGCAAATATTTTCTGCTCTGAATAAGAAAAACATTTTTCAGGGAATGAACTGTATTTTCTGAATCACTACCTCTCATAGCTCAGCTACCTTTAAGAAACAGAGCTCCATGCCTCAGTGAAATCAGGCACAACATTTCACAGTATGGTAAATTCTTAGGAATATTTTAACAGAAAATTCTGTTACTTTGCACATGTGAATTTAATCTCTGAGACTGAAAATGATAACCTCTTGATCGTTTCAATTTGTTTCTTTTAAAAATTATAGATCTTGCCTGACTTGCCTCACCTGACTTGCCTGAGCTGGCTCACCAGGATTATGAAGGGGGGACCCAGCCAGCTCCTCCACAGAGCTGTACACCCAGAAAAGTAGCATAGCTGTGAGCCTACTTTATTTCTTTTCCTCAGAGAAGACTCTAGAAAGGAGTCAGTGTGGTGCTTCAGCTAAAGGACACAAACATCTTTGCACCAGCAGACAGCCCTATGGTTTTATCTAAATTCTTGAAAGCACAATGGTAACATGAAGCTAAATTTGTTTACCTACATCACATAGTCTTTACTTTCAGTATCATTCTCCCTTGAACAGACAGTTAAGTCAAAGAGCTCTATTCTGGTCTGAAAAGCTATTTTATTGCTAAGTGCCAGATTTCTGGAGCAACAAGATGTCTATGCAACAAACATTTACCATAACAACACAAATAACTGATTTATTATTCACATGTAAATATTCACACAACATTCAAATATACTACGCATGTGTATATTTCCAAAAATCTAGTCCTGATCCATATTTTAAAAGGAAACTTCTCCCAGATATTCTAATGTAATTTCCAGGCAATGGAAATGCTTACTGTATTGGGCAGCTTTCCCAGCCCTGAAGAAGAAAAAATGTTTCTCAGTGAACCTTTTTAATTCCTTAACATTGATTCATTTCTCTCTTGAAGTCCACTGTTCTCTGCTAGTCCAAGCTCCCAACTTTCTTGTCGTCCACCTCAACTGTGGAAGGTGAAAAGGTTCCAAGAGCAGATATGTATTTTATATAGCTGTCTTTCCCTGGCTTCAGAGACTTCTACATCCTTAAAGACATTAACATATGACCTGTACAGATTTGTCTTTTCTTAAGACAGTTATGTGAAGAAACCTCAAAACGAGAAGGGAGGGGGAATGGAAAGGTGCAAAGTAGTGAAGAGTTTGGGCTTACATACCCATCACTGAATACAGATGGATCAAATGTTATTTTCAGCTCTGTTATCCTCAAATCAAAGCTTTTCTAGAATCTTTGATTTTACCAGAATAACATCATGTTATGGTATTAATGGATATCAGCATGACAACATGAGTATTTTTATTTACCTTATTTTTTCTCATGTCTTATTTGATGTTGAATTTAACAAAAATATTTGAGGTAGCACAGTAAAGTCTGCTTTGCAGTAAAAACTGGAAAATATCAGAATAAACATTGTCTGCTGCTGTAGGTATTGTTTGTAATGCCTAATAGCTACTAACATTTCTAGCATCCTACTTGTATTCTTTGCTGCATGAACATCCTGAAAGCATTTATATTCTATGTGAAGATCGCAGATGGCTATGTAGGAATAGAAGATAAAATCTGGAAGAAAAAAAGGAAGAAAAGCAAACACAAGGTCAAAAATTTTATTAAATATAGTTTCTGACAGTAACATAAGGTTGTCCTTTTTATAACTGTTTCTTCCTTTTTGATATATGTGCAAAAAAAAGTTGTTCTGAATTGGTAATAAGATTTTTTGTTATAATTATTGATGCCGCATTCATGGTCATACAATGATGGGGAGCATCTGGCAAGAGAAAGAACACTACAAGCCACTGCAGGATTAAAAGAAATGAAGAAGGGAACTATGAATGAACTATGAACTATGAAGAGTTTTGTTAAGGAAGGGAAGTTGTTATATTAGTAGTTTAATTAATGCAAGAATTCACAGAAACCTTACCTCATCGGAAAAGCAGAAATAATAATTTTAATAGATGAAAATCTTCATCTATTTTATTTATCTTTAATTAGATTTTGTCACTGTTGTTTTCCTTCTTGTCCTAGCTGCATGGGAGATTTACTAATATGCTAGAAATCTTTAAGCAACAGATGAGTGTCTGAATTGATGCTTACTGTCCAAAATTCTGGGAACAACTCCGTCTTTTTCCATGTTCATGCCCTAGAATAATCTAAACAGAGATTTCCACTTCTACCCTGTCCTTGTGAGGCCCCACTTGGAGGCCCCAGGTCTGGAGCCCCCAGCACAAAAGTATGTTGATCTGTTAGAGTGGGTCCAGAGGAGGGCCACAAAGATGATCAAGGGGCTGGAGCACCTATCCTACAAAGAAAGGCTTACAGAGCTGGGGCTGTTCAGCCTACAGAAGAGAAGGCTCTGGGGTGACCTCATTGCAACCTTTCAGTACTTGAAGGGGACTTAAAAAAGACTCTTTGCTCAACCAGATAATGACAGAATGAGGTGGAATGGTTTTAAACTAAAAGAGGGGAAATTTAGATTAGAGGTTAGGAGGAAATTCTTCTCTGTAAGGGTGGTGAGGTACAGAAATTCGCCCAAAGAAGCTGTGGTTGTCCCTTTCTTGGAGGTGTTCAAGGCTGCATTGGATGGTACCCTGGGCAACTTGATCTAGTGGGTGGCATCCATGCCTACGGAAGGGAGGTTGAAATTGTATGGATTGTATGGTTCCTTCCAAACCAAGCTGTTCTATGATTCTATGATTCTGTAATAATATGTACCTAGCGTATTTTTCTAGGTTTTATGTTTAAGATACAATCATTTTTTTTTCTTTTTTTTTTTTTTTTTTTTTTTTTCCCCCCCGGGTCATTGTCTTGATGTGGGAAACCATTGTTCTTCTGCTATGTGAGAGTGTGAGAGTTTTTAAAAATAGCTTCAAGTGACTGTTTTTATTCATGCTTTAGGATGGTTTTAACCAGTGCTTGGCTGTCTGAAACCTTTTCCTAGCTACAGAAATCTCATTCTCCATTAATGACATTGTGTTTCCACATCTGTGTTTAAAGCAACATTCTTGTTTTATAACCAAAAGGTAGTGTAATAGTCCTAACCTATTCAAATGTAAAGCACTATGTTAGAGATAAGAGAAAGTCTATCATCTGCCTTTCCTCATCCTCAGTATCACTCAGAATCGTGTTTGCTTTCACAATAAAGTGTCCAGAAATAACAGAAATAACCTATCCTGTGGTGTTTGGGGCTGGGTTGTTTTTCAGTGTGCTCTTTCTGCCCCATGTACCATGCAAACAGCTGTTCCACTGAAGTCTGGGTGATGGCCATATAGCTTGAAAACAACTAGGGAATAGAGGTGAAAGGACAAAATTCAGAAATATGGATAGAAGCAAACAGAGAACAGAAAGAAAAAAGCTACACTAAAATAGATATGGATGAAATAAGTAATGCTCAGGAAGAGACGAGGTATAAAAAACAGCAAAGAAGATAAAGTGATAAAGTCAGAGAAAATGGGAAAATCTAGCCAAAAATCTAGCCAATAAATAAACTTAAAAAAAAAAAAAAAAAAAGCTACACAAAAATAAGAATAAACCTCTTACCTTCATATTAGAGTAGCAGAAGTATAATTTAAATAGCTATTTATTATTAGACTTTACTGAGGTTGTTTGGGTCTGATGTACCAGTTTTGTCAATATGGAATAGAACTAAATAGAATAGAACTAAATAGAATAGAGCAGAACAGAATAGAATGTGTTAATAACTGTTATTTTAATAATCTTAATCCATGTAATCCCAGTTTAATCCAATAGAGGATTCAGATGTATAACTCACTTAACTAATTCAAGAGAAAATCACATCTTCTGTATAAAGTCTATTTATGTACTCAGGAATCAAATTGCACATTGAAATAACTAGAAAGATAGACTAAGTTATTGAGAGAACTGGAGCAAAAAGATTGAACATGAATAAATCAGAATCATTATTATGGTTGGAAACAATCATCAGGTCCAACCATCAATAAATAACAAATATGAGCAAGAAATATATATATATATATATATATATATATATATATATATATATATATATTTAAGTAAAACTGTTCAAGATGGTATTTCTCCAAGTAACTCAAGTCACTTAAGTCTAAATTGGCAGAATTGTTGTGAATTAAATACAAACTCTATACATGAAAACTGAATAAACAGAAAGGACGTAAATGCAATGCCTTTACATGATTTGCAGGAAAATGTGTGGACTGAAGGTTTTAATCAAAATTCAACACTAGAAAAAGGACTAATTAAGCTACTCAACATATTATAAGACATTAGGCTTTGTCTAAATTATATTTAGTTTCATATTAGTCTTGAAACATTAAGTTATAGTATGATAAAACACAGGGTATCTATAGGGCTAGATCTTAGGTTTCATAGAACAATAGAGTTCTGATTGGAAAGAATTACATTTCCTCTTCTAAAACTTAATCTTTTCTGGTCCAAAATATAAAATAACATTAAAATAGCTTCCACCAAATGAAGAAAACACAGGAAAGTATAGGTCTCTGCCAGGAATTCACAGTGTCTGGATCTCACCTCTCATATAACAAGAGAATCACTGAGTTTAACACACATTATCTTACCTTAGGGAAGCTAATTTTTCCTTATAAAATTGAGCTATAATTGTAAGAGCCAAAAATGTAAAATAAGTGTGACAGTTCCCAGTAACTGAAGGAATTATAGAAAATCACATGGCCAGGATCAGACAGACATGGAGGTTTTTCCTCCTTTTTTTCATAACTAGCAACCTCACTAAAATAGTACCATTATTCAGTGATCTTAAGTAACAATATTTTCAAATGAATTTTGCTAATCAAAAATGAACTTCTTACAATGTGTGTTAAACTCAGTGATTTAGACACACAGGAAAGAGACCAGGTAACTTGCTTTAAATACACTAGTGATAGAAAACTAGATGCCTCTTGTTCTCTTTTAGCAAAGGATTAATTTTGGTACTGTTAAACAGTCTTGTACAGATTTTACCATCTCACAGTATATTTTGAGCAGTTTGTTGGGGTCTTCATTACAAGGCCATTAGAAAGAGATATTCAACAGATAGGTTGGCAGTACATGATATCCTTTAAGAAATAAAACAACAACAAAAAAAAACAGAAACACATTAAATAGTTCCAGTTTTATTGAAAGACTTCTGAATGACATTGAATATTACTTTGTTCTCATGTATAGAGATTTTAACGTATTAATCAAAATCTTAATTACATGCTCTGTAATTAGGTTCACCATAAAAAAAAAGCCCCCTTGATTTTTATTTATTTATTTAACCTGACTTGTTCCATTGCCCCAGGATATTTTAACCTTCATCACGTATCTTATGAAAGGCACAGGTGTGTACAGTAATTAAAATGTGGTACTAAAAGATCTTCAGTGACTGAACCATGACAGAATACTACTGTGTATATATGAACACCTAGTTCAAGGAGAGGTTTGTAAAACATCATTTCTTTAAAACAGCAACTGGAACATACAATCATGGACAATCATGGTGATATTATCAGCTTGCTATTTGTCACTGGAAAGCCATGATGCTATGGTTCATCTCCCTACAAGTTAATTCTTTAAGATAGCCAGAGTCCTTAGGAGGACATGAGTTTGGGGGAATCAAACAATAAATTCAGGTTTCAAGAAATCACATGACCTACAAATGATGTTACTACTAAATAAAAATTGTCTGTTTTTCAAAACATGTAAAAGTCCAGGAGTCCTACCATACTTCCAAGCTGGTATTTAAGTCACATATGCTTCTTCTTTGGCAAGACATTTTTAAAACAAATTACAGAAGTCTTCTGGTAAGAAATTACCTTATACCAATAAAACATAATTCTTATTAATTACATTTTAGTTTATAAGGAAATTTCTAAGACCAGTAAAATATAAACTCCATGACAGCTAAGCTTACACAAACCCCAGTAATAAAAAAATAAATAGTTCCTTTTCAATTTAGATAGTTTAGTCATTACTTTTCTTGTCTTTCCATGCTTTCCTAAAATTTCAGGATCACAGCTAGACAACACAGACACAGTTCATAAACTGTGATTGTCAGATTTGTCAGTCAGTGCATCTATTCTAATTTCTCTTGTCATTCTGCAAATCCTGATACTCTCTTGCAGAAACACAGCAATTTTTATGCCACTTCAAACTAAATTCTGTCTTATGGAAGCATAAGTGACTTCGGTGAAAGCTTCTATTGACATTTTATTGAATATGCATGGAAAGTGACCATAAGGGCAAGGCATTTATATTATTAAACAAAACCAAACCAAAACAACAACAAAAAATGTTTTTCTCACTTGTGCAATGTATTTCTGAAATAAAAATATTTTTAAAGATAAAAATGGAATGAAAATATGAAATCAAAGCTTTATTTTTTCTTTAGGAAAAAAAATGTTATTTAATAGGTGCATATTATTTAACTTCTGTTAGATCTTCTGCAAAATATACTTTTGGTATTTATTTTCAATTCATTTGAAAAAATATGAATGGAATATTACAATATCATTTTTATGTTTTGTTTGAATCATAATTTATTAGCAATCAACAACTGCAAGTTAAAATATTCTTGAATTTCAAAGCTTTGTGCAATTAAAAATGTTCTGGTAAAAATATTCTTGTTAGTTTTTTGGTTATGTGTTGTGGCTCAGTTTAAAGAGGGGAAATACACAAATACAAGAGTTTAGGCATTGTCTTCAAATTATTATTTTTTAATTGTTAAATAATATCTTAACATTATGCTAGTAAGGTTTTCTTTTTTCCTCTTTTTTTTTTTTTTATTTTTTTTCCAGAATTGCTTAAGATTAAACAATTGTGTACTACTAGGTTTCCCAGCAACAAAATCTACTCTGCTATGAACATGCCTTTTAGCAATAGAGTTCAAAATATCAAGTCAAATGCCACAAATTGGTGTCAAAACTTTACATCTTCTCATCTGCTTGTTAATAAGTCCATCCAGACAGCAAATGATAGTCTGAACATTAATAATTCATTTTTTGTTCTGCTTCATAATTCACTTCATCTTCACAGTAGACATCGCAGAGATCTTTTTTGTATTTTCTTGAAATGTGGAAAAGACAGAATAAATGAAGGACTTAAACTATCATGTCTAAGGAAAATACAGAAACTGAAATATTGTTCTAGAACATAAATTTAAACTCTCTGAAAGTGTTTCTGTAAACTCTCTTTCCAAACCTGATGTCAGGACAAGAGGAAGAATAAAAAAAATAATTAAAAAAAAATTAAAAAACTATTATTTATAAGCTTTTTAGCTTCCTTCTGGTGGGAGCTGAAAGTACAGAAGTAATTTACCTGTCTTACTTTTACATAATAAAATGATGATGAAGCAGCATTCCTGATCAGGTCTTGTCTTGAACAGCTTTTATGATTTCATGGCATTATGTGGAGTTTAGTAAAATATTCCTTCAAGTTGTGCTCTTAGAAGCTGGTGCTTAACTGGACTTTAGTTTTAAATTAGCTAGAGGCCTTTAGGCACAAAGCCTAACTATTTTAATGATTTTTTTTTTCTTTTTGAAGATCAAGATCAAGTAAAACTTTTTGTTCAGACAAAATCCCACTAGTGACCAAAACTAACTTTATGACATTAAAAAGTGCATTCTAAATCCATTTATTACACTTACAGCTTGTCAAGTGTCTTTAGCAAATAGTATCTCTAAGCAAAAATCTCATACAAAATGAACTGATCCAAAGAAGGAGACATTTCTTCTACTAATGAGAACCCAAGGCACCATTTAAGTTTAGGAAACCATCACATGGTTTAAAACTATAATTTTAAGCATGAATAGAAAAGTGTTTTAAACCAATCTATTTCTCTATTTCACTATAATATCAACTTTTTTTTTTTTTTTCCTGTCCTCCTGATAATATTTACATTAAAATTTAAGCTTTATATTATCTTAATTTTGCACAGGCTAGAAGCCTTTTATGTTGATCTTGTCAGTTTTCTGGAATTTCACTGGGCAGCTTTGTTCACCTTCCCTTCTGCCACCCTGTCAAACTTTTAAAAGGAATTAAATTGCTACCATAGTAAAATACAGAATACCTGAAAGGTTAATGCAGTACAGCAAGTGCATAATATATTGTACTTGAAAAGTTTAATGTCCTATTCACAGAACAAGAATTGTAACAAGGACAAAGAATGACAGAAAATTAATCAGTTCTCATAAAGAGAGCAGAAATGGTTGCTGAAAACATAATACTTTCAAAGGGCTCATTTAAAATTGCAATCCTAAGCTCCTCCTTGTATTGTGGAAGAGTAGATGATGGTCATTATCAAATGAAAACCAGCAGGTGGGGAAAAAAATAATTAAAAAAAAAAAAAGAAAAAAATTCAGTGCTTGAAAAGTATTCATTATAAGTTATGAATCATTCTAAGATCTTGGCTATTGTGGCAGCACTTTATTTTTATAAGAAACTTACCTTTTGGTAGGTTTTATTACAGCTTAGCATTGATGGATCCTATGCATCTTACTCTGAAAAAGAATACAGACAATATCCATTTAAATATCCATGTAGTTTAACTAGAGCAAGTGCCGGGTCCCGCACCTGGGACAGGGCAACCCTGGCAATATGTACAGACTGGGCGACGAGACGCTGGAAAGCAGCCCTGCAGAGAGGGCTCTCGGGGTTGTGGTTGACAGCAAGTTGAATATGAGCCAGCAGTTTGCCCAGGCAGCCAGGAGGGCCAACCGTTTCCTGGGGTGCATCACACAGGGCATTGCTAGTCGGTCGAGGGAAGGGACTGTGCTGCTCTACTCTGCACTGGTGCGGCCTCACCTCGAGTCCTGTGTGCAGTTCTGGCCACCACAGTACAAGAAGGACATTAAACTGATAGAGAGTGTCCAGAGGAGGGCGACAAAGATGGTGAAGGGCCTAGAGGGGAAGACGTATGAGGAGCAGCCGATGTCACTGAGCCTGTTCAGCCTGGAGAAGAGGAGGCTGAGGGGGGACATCATCTCAGTCTACAACTTCCTCGCAAGGCTGAGTGGAGAGGCAGGTGACCTATTCTCTGTAAACACCAGTGACAGGACCCGCGGGAATGGTGTTAAGCTGAGACGAGAAGTTTAGGCTTGACATCAGGAAGAGGTTCTTCACCGAGAGGGTGGTTGCACCCTGGAACAGGCTCACTAGGGAAGTAGTCACTGCTCCAAGCCTGTCTGAATTTAAAAAGCGATTAGACTGTACACTTAGTAAAATGGTCTGAACTTTTGGATAGACCTGTGTGGTGCCAGGAATTGGACTTGATGATCCTTATGGGTCCCTTACTACTTGGGATATTCTATGATTCTATGATTCATTTTAAGACAGAAAAGTAGAATGAAAGTTAGAATTTTCTGTCTTTGTTTCTAAATTTGAGTAGATGGTGGTGTAAACCCTATATACAAGAATTGGTAAAATGATTTTTTATGGGGTGCTTGCTTTTTCTCTCCAAAATGAGCAGAATCTGTTTGAAACTTTGGATGCATTTGAAACAACACCAGAGGTCCAAATGCAGGAGGAAAAAAAAAAGTTATCCCATTAATTGAAGAAGAACACCATCACTTTACATACAAAGCTGACTTCAAAAAAAAACAATAATAATTATATTAGAATCTTAGAATTCCAAAATATCTTTTACTCCTGGTCAAAGTATTTAGTCCCTCTAAACAGTCACTCAATAGTAGTTGCTATTTCTGAACCTGAAGGCTGAAGACACTACCAAATCTTAATGATACAATCCATTTTTCTTTAGTCTTTGTTCCTAAATTGCCAAGTCTAAAACTGGGAACTAACAACAAAATTAAAAAAAAAAAAAAAAAAAAAAGGCTTTATCTTTTCCAACTCGTTCACTGAATTGAACCTTCTTTGAAAGGTAGCAACTTATCTGTACCTATATTCAGTGGAAAACCATAGTGCATATGAAAAATCAGTCACTGGTTTGGTTCAGGCATTAAAAATCTTCCATCACAACTGCTTATGGCACTCCACTCCCAGTAGAGAAATAAACAAAACTGATAGTCCATTCAAGGATGTATATTCAGCATGCTGGTGTAGCTTGTGGTTTCCTGAACATCCTTTTCATCAATAATGAAAAATGAAATAACAAGAATTTATCTAGCTTTTACAGTTCTGTTGTTGTTGTTGTTTTGTTTTTTAAATCTATTTTGTCCACCTCTTGCCTATACTGAAGAAAGGACCAAAATAAATTTTGGGTTTCTCTACCTCTGATTCAGATTTCTAGCAATCTGCTACTCAGAAGGTTAAAGAATATACTTAAATAAGGAGAATACTTAAATAAGAAGAATGATGGCTTTTTCACATCTCCAGCCTTGAGTGGGGAAAGGATAGAATTATACAAGTGGAAATAAGAAATCGGAACGAATGGAATTTCCCTGTCTTGCCTCTCAATTTCTATTGCAAAACTGCTTTAGCTGCCTTGAGGCAAGTGAGAAGATCCAAGCAATTAACTGTCCCTGCAAGACAAGGGAAGGCAGAACATCTTGTTTTTCAGTAAAACTGAAGAAGTAAGGTCCTCTAAATTTACAGTTTTATGCAAAAATATCTTAAAGCTGTAAACAAGGTTGAGTATTACACTTGTCATAAATGCTTAGTAGTATTTAGCAAAGCCAAATCTGATCTCTGGATTTAAGGGTATTAGGTTCTGCTGGAGATAGCAAAAGAAGTTCTCTAGTCAAAATAGCATGTACAGAAACCTTGCTATGTCTTTGTAAATGAGATTAATAAAAACCTATCCTGCTTTCCAAGATTACGTAACTTTATATAATTGCATATATCTCTTTATACAGTGTTGGCCATAAAGTCTATCTAGAGAGCTCCTAGAGTCATTTCGACTCTGTAGCAAAGTCAACTTAAAAATTTATTGCAGCTTACATAGTCATTTTACATAGAAAAGGACATGACACATGCTGGGGACACCATTGGTACTTAATGACTTTTGAAAAGGGAGATCTACAGTATTGGGTGGCCACATGGTATAAACTTCTCCTGTAGTGTTTGTGTGATATGCCAATAAATTAGGATCACTTGTTAAGATTCTGTAAATCTGTAATATCTTGAAAAAAAAGCAAAGAACAGGTAAAGTATGTCTTCAAATTACAAGTTATAATCCAAAACTTCAAGAATATGAGAATGGAAAAAAGCACTTTGTCCCTATATGAATAGGGACATGAATAAATTGAAGTATAACTACTGGAGGAGTTAAATTTGTAGAATTTTCCCTGCAGTACTGCTGCAATGCTTCCCACATACACTCTGACTAGTTTGGTGAAGGAATTGTATCAAACAAGTATAAAGTCATCCTAAGGTGGATGTACTGTTCGCTGAGTAAAAAGCTGGCTGGATGTTAATCTGCCTGAGGATAGGAAGGCTGTGCAGAGGGATCTGGATAATCTAGATCTGTGGGACACATCCAATAGTATGATATTCAACAAAGTTAAATGCCAGGTGCTACATTTGGGACATAACAACCTAATGGAACAATATAAGCTCAGGGAAGAGTGGCTGGAAAGTTCAACTAAAATGACTATATTTTGTTTTCTTTTTATGAATTATGATTTTCAGATAAAAACTTTATATTGAAAATAAATAAATATATATAATTCTATATATTATATATAGAAATATATTATATATTATATATTATATAGATATATATGTTATATATCTATATATAGAGAACGTGAAAGAGAGAGAGAGAGAATTACAGTACCACTATCTTTAATACAAAAGGTTTAATTGTGACACTATTGGACAGGTGCTGGAGTAGAAAATGCAATGGTTCAGTTGTAATTCATGTACTGAGCCAGTTTTTTATAGTGTGTAGATTAATTACATAGTCTTGGGGAAAGTACTTTTTGTTCTGATGTAAAGAGAAATAACAGCAAGAAGTAGTGTCTTATTTGAAAGAATGTTCTTAAGAAAATGAAGGATCCAAAAGCATTTGTGACGCAAATTCCACAGATTCTGAGGGATAAAGAAAAGGGGTTAGACAAAAGGGTAAATATAACAGTAGTCATTTCTTATTAAAAATCTTTAGGAAATTTGAATCGTAGCCAAGATTTAGGAAAAAAAAAAAAAAAAGAGCTGGAGGAGGCCACTGGAGGTAATCTGGTCCAACACTCTGGTTATTGAGGTCTAACTCGAAGGTGGGACCAGGGAGTGTGGAGCCTTGAACTGCCTGTTTGTCAATATATAGAAAAAGGGAGATAGCACAACCTCTTCGGGTACTTGCTCTGTGACTTCACTCTCCACATGGTGTAGCCACTCTCTTACAAAGGCAGGCTCTTGTAGATGCAGAACCTAGGGATAAGAGGCATTGGTCACAAATTGCACTGGGAGAAGTTTGAGTGGGCCCATGCAAACCTTATGAAGTTCAATCAGGCCAAGTGCAAGGTCCAGCACCTGTATTGGTTTCATCTCAAACACAAACACAGGCTGGCTGAAGAATGCATTGATAGCAACCCTGAGAAGGACTTGGAAGGGTTGGTTGATGAAAAACTCAACATAAGCTGGGAATGTGTGCTTGCAGTCCAGAAAGCCAACCGTGTCCTGGCTGCATCAAAAGTGTGGCGAAAAGGTTGAAGGAGGTGATTGTTCCCCTCTACTCTGCTGTCATGAGACACCACCTAGAGTACTGAGTTCAGCTCTGGGGCCCCTAGCATAAGAATGACACAGACCTGTTGGAGTGAGTCCAGAGGAGGGGTACGAGGATGATCAGAGGGAAGGCTGAGGGAGTTGCAGTTGTTCACACCAGAGAAGAGAAAATTCTGGCTCCCCAGAGGCCTTCTTATAGTAGCCTTCCAGCACCAAAAGGGGGCCTATAGGATAGCTGTTATTAAAAGGTCCCCAGGCATAGCAAAGCAAGATGAAAAAGAGTAGAGCAAACAGCAGAAGGTAAAACCGCTAACAAGCACTGGAGTCAGTAAAGCAAGCAAGCCCTGTGGCAAACACAGGAGCCTTCCAACTAGCAACAGCTATAACATCTATAAATTTGGTCTAGCAAACTCCACACTGCAACCAAACTTGTCACCATCTTGAACCCTTTGAGTCTCCTATTCAGTACCAAAAAGGACTGTTGTGGTTTAGCCCCAGCAGGCAGCTCAACACCACACAGCAGCTCACTCACTCTTCCCAGGTGGGAAGGGCAAGAAAATTGGAAAGGTAAAAGGGTAAGAACTCATGGGTTGAAATAAAGACAGTTCACTAGGGAAAGCAAAAGCCTCATGTGCAAGCAAAGCAAAACAAGGAATTCATCGCTATGTCCTATTAACAGACAGGTGCTAAGCCTGTCTGTTAATTCCCAGGAATGCAGGGCTCTTCACATGTAATGGTTTCTAAAAACATTTGTTTTACACTATAATGAAATGCCATTAAACCTACATGCCTCTATGAAACCTGTGAAGGTGTGTTGTTGTTTGTTTGTTTCCTGTTTTTTTTTTTTTTTTTTTTTTTTTTTTTTCCTGGCTGTACTGATACGGTCAATCCAGAGAGCCTACAATTTAAGAAAGAATTCTGGCAAGTTTCATATTGGAGATGATGATCTTAGAATGGAGTAGAACTGTGAACTGTTACTGTATTTAATTGTCTCATTTATTTTACTTGAGGCTTTACACAGATTAAAGGGAGAACTTGCACTACCTTGTTACTGCATTCTGCAGCTTTTACTGAGAAGCTATTCCCTACCTTACCACAGTTGATATACTTGCCTTTCTTTTGTTTACTTTTCCCAAACCAATTTGCCTGTTTAAACCCAATCTTGCCTGTGTCTATTGCTGCTGCTTTCATTTCCCACTTGCCTCTTTCTTTTCCTACTGCCCTCATTCTGCCTGTTGAAATGATCAGCATTTTAATAGTCTCAATGTTATCTTTGAGTTTCCAAGCTCTTATACCACTGAGATTAATGGAGTAAAGGTGAGCTTGTTGTTTAACTGTTAGACAATGTTTGTATTTGTAAGCACTGCATGAAAGAAGATGTTAGAAATTAAGTTATTTGGGACAGTATGAACAAATTCTTTTGTCAACATAAATATAGCATTGGAATATATTTTCGACACTTGCCAATTCTTCCAGCTGATAACTGACAGAATCATTAATAAACAACATCTGTGGAAAAATGAAATTCTCAATAATTGACTAATTGTTTCTTAAAGACACTATTTTCTCTATTTGATGGAACCACCAAACAACATTACAGCCTGACAAACTAGTACAAATATTATAGACTTCCTTTAGACTCCCTTATTTTTCACTGTTTTTCTCCAGAAATCAATTTAGAACTAAAGTTTTCAGGTGAATAATCCATGTGACTAACTCTGAGAAGATTGTCTTCATTATTTTGCTGTGGAACCAGATGATTTTCTATTCCAATTTCCTAGGGTCTGCCTGAGTCCTTGCCCTAAAATTAAATGTTACTTCAACGATCTACATTCTGAAATATTCTTTCTAAAAATTCCATACATGAACTCAGTGTATACTCATATCTAGAAGTACTATGCATTTGTATTTAGTATGTACATAGGATTAAATGTAATTTATTCCAAATTTTGCCAAATTATGTGCTGTGTTATTCATGACCATCAATGTTAAATGCTGTTTTCTGGTAGCATTGACCCTGGTGTGAAAAGCATCACATTTTCTCAAAGTAACAAGTAAACTTTCATCTAAATTCTAAGGCCAGTCTTGGGGGAAAATAACAGGTATGTTTTTCATTGAAATAAAACTTTTCATTTTAATTTAACGTTCTCAAAAAGAACTGACTTTTTTTTAGCTACATTTCTCCTATTGATACTAAAGGGAGTTGTCAAACTACTAAAGTTTACAACCCATTAAATACCCAAATGAAAATGTAAACACTTCTGTTTCCTACTGCTGTCTCTCAATTCAATAAAATTTGCTGAACTTTTGCTGCACTGACAGTGAGAGTTTTGCCACTGGTGTCAAAGAGGTCTACATTTTACTCAGAATATCCTTTGCAGGAACAGTTACTCTGGTTTTGGCAAGCTCATTAATTCTTTAGAAAGAAATGAACTGGATATGTAGACTTTTGAGCCAGGAAGACCCTGTTGCATGGTAGGCAAACTCAGCCTTACTTTGGTCAGAACACTTTCAGCATCAGTTTGTGTTTACCTTACTGAAGATGTAGTGAGACCACAGGGCAAAATGCGTGAAACAAAAGTGGCCATGCTGGACAGAAATACTCAGTGTTTCCATGGTGCTATGTTATTTAGGATACTAAGATGGAGTTGCTATACATTCCCAATAGGAGGGTATTCTTGATTTATTTGTCCTTTCTCTGGTTGCAGTCCACAAATTGATGCAAAGTATTGTTAAAGATGAGGTAAAATCTTGACTTTGTCCTAAATGCTCGCCAATGCTTGCTGATCAAAAGAAGATAGAATATTCTCATCTATGTTTTTGAATTTATTTATTTATTTAATCTCTGCCTTACTCTTTTATTTGTCCCATTGAAAGGTATTTGCATTCAGATAGGAAGTAAGGACAATATGTTCTCACGCATACCTGTGATTTTCTCTGTTTATCAATATCAGCAACAAGCTGAAAGAATGGAGTGATTATTTTTCCATTTTGACATTACATCCCACCAAAGAGAGAGAAGAGAGTTACTGTAACACTTTATTCACCAGAAGGGCATGTCATTTTTGTTGGTATAGTCATATTATAATTGAAGACTAGAAAACATTTTCTTTTTAAATAATTATGAACTCAGCTTAAATCATTCCAGGTTCAAGAGGAAGATGCATTTTAGAACAATGAAGCACACATTTGTTAAGTAAAGATGACTGTCATATAAGATACATTGTAAAATGCACTAATTATCATAGTAATCAACACAAAAATATGTCTTTCATCACCTTTTCTCCTTTTAAAAGACAGGACTTAATTCATACATAAAAAGGTACACCAACAGAGACAATTAAGGTTTACATTTCAGTAAATATTACATGGTAGATGTAATAATTAAAAAAGACTCCTCTCTTTTCTTCAACAGTGATAACAATAGCTCCCAAATCATCCTCTCAGTTTGTCCACATATAGACATAACTAGTGAAATTAAAAGGTTACAGATTAGACGAATCCCGAATGAAATCATAAAATCTAAAAAAAAAAAGTGAATTTTACACAGTGGCATCTTGATTATCATAGAAGACATTAACTATTGATTGATCTTGCAGTGGGTGGAAGTAGAAAGGAAAAGCTGCAAGTGACGTAATAGCTAAGTCATTTTCCAAATTTGTAAGTCAGCTTTACAGATAGTTTACCCTGCTAGCCAATTTAAGCAGTGATTGTTTGATGACTCACTGGTATTTTTTGTCTCTTTCTCGATAATACTTGAAAACATTTATCTTTAGATTGTATTAATTCCTTTATTATTATTATTTTCTGTGCTTTTATTTTCCTGGAACAAAGATAAATTTTAGGTGAAACAAGGATAATAGAATCCTGGAAGTGGTTAGAAATATAACCCAGAGGATTCATTTTACTCATGAAGTAGAAATAGGTATTAAAATATTTTCTGCTGTAATACCCATGATACTTGGTGTTCACAGTGAGGAATCTTCTTTTTAATCCGAAGTAACATTTTGAAAGATCTTTTTCTAAAGGAAATCTGAGAATTCATTTTGTTGCATGCTAGGTTACAGTACTGGGTGAACACTCTGCCTTTCATTGCAGTGCCAAAGGAATGCAAGAAAAAAATCTAACCTGAAACCTTTTCTATTGCAGGTAGGCTTATTGATTTTGCTTTTAAATAGGCCTGGTGATCCATGGAAAATATACATATTTCACATTCTCTATCTGTACTATGGTGAAATGTCAGATGCAGAAAAAAAAAAAAACTGACTTTTTTTTTTTTTTTTTTTCTGAATTACAGTGTTTGCTCAAATTAAAGTACCTCTAAGCCACTGGCTACTGCAGAGCATGGACAGATCAGAGATTAGCACTGGCAGCTCCATGATTTGTAATGTCTTCTGCTAGTCCAAGGCAATGAGCATGGAGAGACCAGACACAGGTCAGGTGCTCTGTCCCACACTAAAATGTGAGTAAAGAGTTAGGATATATAACATTATCACATTACTGAAACCAGACATGAGATTTGTATAAAGGTAGATGAAAGAGGATGATTGATTCTGATTTTGGTTAAGGACAGCCCTGGGACTGTCCCTGTGGGGAAACCAAACCAAACCAAACCAAACCAAACCAAACCAAACCAAACCAAACCAAACCAAACCAAACCAAAGGAAACAAACAAACAAAAAAAAAAACGAAGGTAAAGTTTATGTGCTCTTCAGAGTTGTGGACTTCCCTTGCCTCTATGTCTATATGTCTGTTCTCTGATGTAGAAATAAGACATGCTAGGTTACTGAATGAAAAATTAAACCGACAGGTTTTAAAACATTATTCTCCTCTTTACAAAATATACACTACAAGATCCCACAGAGAAGTAAAGAATAAATCTTCAATTGTATGCAAACTTTTGTACAAATGTAGATATTTTCTGTCTGTGTAGCACCTCTAATCATCATGCAGTCACCAGCCAAAGCAATCTCAGAAATTTGTCAGTGGAACTGAACTAAAGATGGTATTAATTGTTGCCTTTTGTTAGCTTCTGATTATTTAGAGCAGAAAGCAACTACGCATTGTAATATAATGAACATATTTCAAATCCATTGCTTTTCTATAACAATCAGACAATAGATTTAATGTGGTTTCCATTCATCTCAAGTGAATTCTGTGTAGTTAGCTAAAATTAAGTATTTATATCACAATACCTGAATAGCTGTATTTTTAAAACCTACTCTGTATATATGGAGTATATGCCTGTTATGGAACAGTGCATATATATGGAACTATTTTGTAATGTAAAGTTATCGATTTTCTATGTCCTTTCAGTCTTTCAAAAAGTTAAATATGCATACATATATCTATATACACTTTCCCATACTTACAAAAACTCTGCATGTACAATCATATGGCATAGAACATGTGCAATTGTGGGTACGCAGGTAATATATACACACACAAATCCAATGCATAATTATTAATTAAAAGTAATTATTTATATATTTCTATAATGCATATTTACTAATTTGTACTTGTATAAGCATATATGACAACTGCACATCTATCTATACATATTTTTAAAGTTTTTATCAATCTGTAAATCCACAGCCACATAAACGTTGTCTAATATTAAAGAAACCTTTGTAACAACAATAAAACAGTCTAATTGCATTTCCTAAGCCCTTTGGACTACTTCACTTGGACTTTGACAAAACAGTAATTAAGTGACAGTCTGGTATTACCATTTCACTGTTTTGGTGCTAAGAATGTGTAAGAATATGATTGAGCTTGTCACTTACTACACTATTCTGAATCTCCTAGAACAGACAAGTTATTCAGTAGTTTAGCCTTGTATCTTCTTATCACAATTTATGGGAGCACATAGATACTGTTTTAAAAGATGAAATAAAAATAGTAACATTAGTAACATTTTATATCCTTCTTGTCTCTTTTTATTTATTTATTTATTTATTTATTTATTTATTTATTTATTTATTTATCTTTTCTTTTTTCTCCTTCTGTAAAAATATCCTGACTCATTGCCAAACATCATATGTTTGTTTATGCTTTTATTTATTTTTATTATCCTTCAATTTGCCTTTGTAAGTGAGAGTTTGTATGGGTTCAGAAAAAGGATAAGAGAGCACAGCTGAGGAAATAAGGCCCATTCTGCAAATAATGAAAGGTAAAACCACTCTTTCCCCACACAGGAGCAAATTCATCAGTCCCTTCCACGGTGCCAAGGTCAGGTAGTGTTTCACAGAGGAATCACAGTTGTTAAAAAAGCAGCTCCATTGTCACTAATTTGGTTTGGCTCTCAGGAACATGAGAAACTGAGTTTTCCTGAAAGTGGCTGTGCTTAGCAACTAACTATTAAACTGTATGGCCTGCGTTTTCCACATGCCTTTCATATTTTTCCTATTTAATATGTTCTACAGCTCGGAAAAATCTCATCTTCTCAGCCCACAGCTACAAGCTACTAGTCTGGAACCAAGATTAAATCTAAAAAATGTCAAATATAATGAAAAAGAGCAGAGGAGGAGACTGGATGGCTTAGTGGGATGGAAATGTTTTATGAAGTCTTTCACCTTTAACTCACTGTTCTGAATCATCTACAGACAGTAGTCACTGAGACTTTTGAGCATTTTTAAGTTGTTAGTGACCTATGCTAAATAAGTTGTTAGTCTCAGCTGAGTTCCTCGTGACTGGTGTCCATAACATAGAAAAACATAACATCTGACATTGATATAATTTTATATCAACATTGGTAAATTATATTAGTATTATATTAGTAAAGAATGTAAAGGTTGAAGAATGATATATATTTCCCTAAAAGGAATTTATATATCCATCTCACTAGGACATTATTAATGATTGCAAATTACTGATATTATTGTGCAGACATTTTCTGCCTTTAAAAAATTAAGTTAAAAAGAGCTGGGAGCCATTTTCTGAATTCAACAAAAATTCAAGAACTGTATCAGATGATGATGACTGTTTATTTGTTTTCCTCTGACTCCCTAAGCAGTTTTGAACAATACACAGAAATAGAGGTAGGCATTGTCCAGTATCTCTGGACAAGAGATTTAGTATAATTTACCAATGATTATAATGATTCACACCATTTATTTCAGAAAAAGACTTGGTTATCTGAAATGTTTTCTGACTTGTCTATTCTAATTTCAAACTTTACAAGATAAGAAAGATTATTGTTCTAAATAGAAAAACAGATTCTTCAATAGATATGATTTTTTTTCATCCTTTAATTAGGATGAAAAAAAACTTTAACCAGAAATTAGTAGAAATGTCTCTTGACTCTATAGAATATTCCACTACATTTAGTTAAGTTAAAAGAACAGGAAGGAAGACTGATGCCTGCATGACAATTTTTTAGCAATTTTAGAAACTTACCAAATATGCATGCAAAGATTACTCCTTCCTTCCTGCCTCCCTCCTTTACTACCTTCATTCTTTCTCTTTATATATACTAAAGTCAGGACTTCTGTCCCTGTTCCTCCTCTCACTATCTTTCTTTCTCTTTTGGTAGTCCTCTAAAGATGTCAAAATGAATCAATTTCTATACTTTACAGACAAACTAAAATTTCAAGGAAGTTGACACAATTCTCTGCTATATGCCCAGGTAAATCTCTATTTACTCTGAGATTTTAAGAAGAAGCATTTAGCAAATCTGTAGCGTAAAAACAGGAAACATTTTATCAGGCAGACATTAGTGTAGTTTCATCAAAAGGATAATAGAGGGATTTTTTTTTCCTTATTTTAACAAAAAACAAATTTGCTGTGTGCATTCATCCACTTTAAAGTCTATTTGTTTCAGTAATTGAAACAGATCTCTTGATGCTATGATAAGCCCAGAGGCCCTCTTAAGGAAATTAACCTTTAAACTGCAGATCTGTCATTTTGCTGTCATATCTGGTGTGTCAAAGCAAATTATTATTATTATTATTATTAATGGACAAGAAGAGCCTGAAGGTCAGGAAGCCAAAAGTACTGCAAGCAACTGCAATAAAAATTTAATGCATGTATGAAGTTAAATTAAATACACCCCCTTAAAATAAGTGTATTAATATACTTTTTTTTTTTTTTTGGAACATATCATAATGTAAAAACTTATAATGTCAGTGAAAAAAATGTAAAAGATAGTGTTTTACACATCAACATGTGTTGATGTCTCTAATATGTGTCCAGAAGAAAGGCTTTCCCATTTTCCTGGGCAAAATGTCTTCAAGAAGTGGCTATCAGTTATACCTATAGAGATCAGATTTAAAACAAAACAAAACAAACAAAAAAAAAACAACACAAACAAACAAAAAAGCACTTAATGTCTAAAACAGATATATAAGTAAATTATTCACAAATGTTAAGGAAATACTTCTCTGTCACACAATCTATTATTCACTATTTGTTAAAGCAAGACTGAGTTATGCAATCTGAGTTATGCAAAATCCTGATGTGGTCTGTAAAATCCTGAAGTGGTCTGTAAAAACAGCACTGGGGGTAGCATAAGTTTTCAAAGGCAACATCACTTCAGAAGTTAAAATCCTGTCTTTCTTTTCTCCTCTTTTCCCTTTCCCTTTTCCTTTTTTCCTCCCTTTCCTGTTTCCGTCTTTGCTTTCCCATTTTCCCTTTTCTTCACACGTTCAACTCATTAGTTGACAAGAGAATAACTCCCTGTATTTTGCATCTTTTTCATAAGATTAACACCCCCTTGTTGGCTTCTCCTGAATCTTTCAAAGACATTAAGTGTTCGTTCTTTGTGTTTGTTTGTTATTGCTTTGATTTTATCTTGTTTTGGTTTTATTTGTTTGTTGTAGGAGAATTGTAGTTGTTTTATCTCCAGCACTAACAATTTTATTATTTCTCTCTTGTGTTTCAAGTTATTTTCTGGTCTATTGTTAAAAAGATAAAGGGGTTGACCTTAAGAAAAAGTAAGAAGTAGAAAAATAGAAAACACCCATCAAAGAATTAGTTCTGGTGGACCTTGCACAGTAGCGGTAGGAAATAAGTCGCATATAATGAAATATAAAAAGAAGGTCAGGATTTTTTCCTACCCCAAAGATTAATATGTAGGAGAGCATTAAGACAGCAAGGACAGCTCCTTTTCTTGCTGAGTTGGTGTTATTGGTTGACTTATTTTCTTTCTGGTCTTTTCTTTCTTGCAGATTGTATACTCTTTTCTATTACAGATAATAAATATAATTATGCAATATAGAATGTACGTACTCTAACCAGGTCTTTGAAAAACTTCTGATCTAAGAGCTTCCGAAAAATCTGTAATTTACAAGAAGCTCTTTTTACGAAAAAGAATAAACAGGATGACTCATCATAAATAGTAGAGTACAATTCATTCCCATACTTCAATAAAGGCAGGGCAGTTTAGTGAATATATAAACTAAGCTAAAGGATCAGTTGTATCAGATTTTAATGCCAAGGCTGGTCTGGAACACAGAGTGGAATATGGAATATTAAAGTTATTTGCATCTATATTAATACTTGGTCTATGTGTTACTGTATATTCCCTGAGGAAATCAAGGGTAAATGAAATAATTTGCCCAGAAGTTTATACGTTCACATTTGTGCATGTGATATTTTTCAGTCTATTAAATGATATTTTAAAAATGTGTTGCTATTCTCTTGCATGTTTCTTTGTTCAAACTTATCACTTGTAGAAAATATTTGACTAAGCTTCATTAAGTAGAATATTCAAGAATCAATTAACATGACAGTTTTAGAAATAACTTGTGAAATGAAGCAGAAACATCCTTTTTGAATGAAAAAGATGATCAACACTAACAGTCAACTCACACTATTTCTTATTCCTTGTATTTTACATTGTCTCATCACTTCCCTTCCTCTTGTGTTATTGAAGGATTCAGAGATTATCTCAGTATTGTGATCTGGAATATTCAAAGAAAATGCATGATGCTTTGCATGCAGAAAACAGAATATTGCTGACAGGTTGTAGGTATTTATGTGATACTGTGTTAAGAACTAACATTGAATATCTATCTATAAGTAAAATAAGCCATAAAAACTGATAATTTGTATCGCAATATTTTAACATTATTATATCATCTTGTGATGTAGAAATAGACTGTTACATATTTAGATTGTGTTATGTGCATTTAGCTTTTAATCTTCACATGACAGCTGACATATCAGAGCCACCCATACCCCTGTGCCGGAGAGTAAGAAAAAATTGAAATTCTAGTTAAGTGCTGGGTAAACATTTCCATGTGGCCTGACTCCAATATCAGCACTTCATTTTAATGATAACGGCAGCTCTGGTGTTCATTCTAAAATCCTTAAATGTACTTAACAACCTGTTTATGCTTGGAGTGTATTGAGTTTATGGGGACAGCCAAATGAAACAGATAAGTGTATTATGTAAAACCATATTCTGAAATGCTTATTCTGGTGGTTAGTATGCATCTGGAGTAAATCCATAGACTGTTATTCTCAGGTTTCATGCATTTTAAATAAAACATATTTATTTTGATTTAGAAGCAGACAACTATGTGGGAAATAGAAAGGTTTTGAAAGCACAGTTGTAGAATAAGCATTGTTTGAAAAGGTATAGTCATCTTAAAATCATCATTAATATTTAATGTGTCTAAATTTCTCTTGCATGCAGGTTGTCTGCTGTTTCAGCCATGGATCAGCAGCTGCAGTTACTAAGGCTCTCTACTCATTCATATATTAAAACTTGGTTTAACACAATGGCACTATTTCCCCTGTTATTCAACAAACCACTTTCTGGAATGAAATCAAAGAATCAAAGTCTGGCTTATTCTGAATATGCATGTATGTAGCAATGCATCTATTTTCTTTTTGTTACCTGTAGCACTTCAAAATAGTCTACCACCATTGCATTTACAAATGCTATTTTTAAATGGCCAGTCTCTATTAAAGGCACTGTCGGTCTCATTTTTCTATACATGTAATCATTTCTAGATGATTTATAATAATATTTGGGATCTCATAAAAGAAATTGTTTTTCTGTGTAAATGCTTTCTTTACACAAGACGTTTACTACACCTGGATTCCTCTAGCAGATACATTCAGCTCTTCTGATAGCAAGTTTTTTAACAGTAAAAAAAAAAAAAAAAAAAGATATACTTTTACCAAAATAATATTGTGAAGAGATATAAGGAAAGGGACTGGTAATATCTGTAATACTATTGTCCTAGTTCAAGTGCCTTTAATTGTGGAAAAGGAAAAAAAAAAAAAAGAAATTGGTTTTTAAGACTTTTGGACTCTGCAGGGGGTTTCAGACTACACTTTATTATCAAGTCCAGAGTTGTACTTCTTCATGTGAGCAGCAGATTGATTAAAAACACACAAGCAAGAAAACAAACAAACATACAAACAAAAATAAAAACTTGCATCGGTACAAAGAAACAAGTCTCCCACCTCTCACTTTCATCACACTCCGTCCCAATCTTACTACTTCTATCATTTATATATATGTCCAGGTAGAGTAAGTTTAAGTTACTAGTACTTTAAAGCTGAAATCAAATATTATGCTCATTAAACCCTGTTATAAAACAAAACCACTAATCTTTTGTCAATATATCCTGCCCTGAAGCAAGTAGAAGGAATTTTATTAGCTAGATTTATTTTTTTTTTTATTTTTATTTTTTTTAAGGAAGCAGATTTATGACCTTCAATAAGAACACAGAGAAGTCTGAATTATAGATGCAGGTATGTTACCTGGGGCATAATTGCATGGCAAATATCTGCAGGAAAACAATCATGTGAGCTAAACAAGCAGTAAGTAGGGAGAATCATGAGAACACAACTTGATTCACAATGTCTGCTTGCCTTTCAAGAGAGAACTAACATGACAAAACCAAAACTCTCTTTCTCACTCTCCTTCTTTCTCTCTCTGTCTGATTTTATGGTACAGAAGCTGTGACTTTTACCCCTTAGGCACAAAATGGCCTTGATACACAAAGAGAAAATACAAATGCTTAAAGGGAAGAACATCAAGTTCCCTTTCATTAAAAAACTGTCATGAATATCGTGCAAATCCCCTGCAGGTTTGCACGCATCTTGTTCTCAACAGGAAGAAAGTGTGCAAGCTCCTTCGAATGAAAATAAATAAATAAATAAATAGATAGATAAATAAATAAATCAGAGTGTAATAATGGGTAGCAGAGACAGCTCATCAGGAGCCATAAATTACAAGACAAATTCAAAAATTTGAATCAGCCTGACTACTTTCCCTTCTAAGTAGGACTGGTGCTACTAACTACCCAACTCTACAATACTGGAAATAATAATAATAAATAATAATAACAAAAAAAGACTTTTACTCCCCTAGTTACGTATCCATAGCCTTGCAAATCATCCGTGGATTTCAGTAAGGTTATTGTTATCAGCATTAAGGGAAACACAACCTGTTCCAAAGCTAAAAGCAAAAAAACAAGCCCTTTTAAAACAAAAATCCTTTATGCACTTTACTGAAGTAGATTCTGATTCCACTTTCAAGTTCATGAAATAATTCAGTGGACAAATTCTGGAATTCAGCTTCAAGGAAAATCATAGTGTGGAATCAACAAATTTTCACAGATTTTTGTAAAACAAGATACTGTTATTTTGATTATCAGATGTACTTAAATAATTTAAAATCATGACTTCTTTTAAACAAACAAACAAAAAAATCAACACAACAACATCAACAGAACACTCTTAATACCCTACGATTTGGAAGGGATCAGCTAAGGATAAAAGTTTCAAGAAGGTTTGCGATCAAAGCTCTTTAATGTTCAGTGCTTTCCAAATGTCAAAGATTTTAGAAAATGTTTTACGAACTCACAACATGAGTTTAAATTTTATGAATCTTTTCCTCCTTTGTTGTGTTCCAGGGATACTGAATTGAAAAA